>NW_017100509.1:902991-903913 GCF_001263275.1 Habropoda laboriosa | reverse complement strand
TAGGGAAATTGTAAAACTTACAGGGAGGACGATAAAAGAATAGAGGTTGGAAGGAAAGTAATCAGGAATCAGACGGGAAGGATAAAATAGTGACAAAAATTAAGATAAAGGTATTAGATTGGTGAAATTGAGGGGAAAGAGGGAGTAGTAATAAGATAATAAAGATCAAAGGGAAAGTAATGGAAAGATAATAAAAATTCATAGAGGGAGAATGGAAATATGATAGAAATTGAATGGAGGCATTGGAATAAGTGCAATCGAAACGAAGGGGGCTTTAAAATATTATAAATTGAGAGAGAGAAAAAATGAAATGGTGGGAAAAATAATATAGATAGATGGAGAAATAACGAAATAATAATAGGGAGAGAAAGAAAAGCAGTGAAATAATAGAGATCGACAATTTACCATTTTTCTGAAAATTTGCTGATGAAAATTAGACCTGAAAATTTGAATAAAACGAGAGACAGTTTAGCAGCAATTACCACGAATGTAATAATTATACGCTATTTTGCGAATTGCCTGTAATTATTACCATTGTAGAATACAATATAATAATTGTATATCTGGGAAATATTCAGAAATTTTCGTAATAATTTCAGTTTTACATTTTGCGAGGAAAAATTGTGTGCAGAAAAATGTGAAACATAATTGCTACAGAATTACAATTTTTGCTTTTCTCTCTTAGTATTCAATCATTTAGTAATAAATCATTTCCATTTCGAATTGTGACAATAGGAGATAAATGTTTGCTGTTTAATGGAACTCAATTACGTGCAATTTAATTTTGCAACATGTTTCTCTATATAGACATAGTAGCATTCGCAAATTTAATCATAGTATTCTATTTGAATCGTCAAACATTGAAAGTTTTAGATGCGGAAATTTGATCTCCATCCATATTTACAATTTTAATATTTAGTAT
>NW_017100509.1:897172-902633 GCF_001263275.1 Habropoda laboriosa | reverse complement strand
GCTACAATTACATCGAAAATCTGCCAAAAATTCGTCATTCTTCAACACAACTACCAGAGAAGATAAAAACAAACGAAGCCAGAATAATAAAATAAAATATTGCAGAAAATCCTTGTAAAGCTCCTCTCAAACGTTCTTTACACATTTAATCACATGCGTGACATTTACAATGTTTTCATACCTTCCAGAATTTGCATACAATATAAAAATTCAAACATCTCTTCATTCCATTCACCCAAAATAAGATACACATATCAACGAAGAAATATTTCAGACTCTATCCAAAAAAAAAAATCAAATTCAAATCTCTGAAATATTCTCTAAAAATTCATACTTTCCACGTACACCTTAGAATTTCACAATTACATCTCCCGAACATTTCACAGCGAATTAATTCCCAAATTAACAAGCTCCCCGTAGTTTCGTAGATTTGCTCAATTTGACTCGCTCATCGAGCCCATCATTGTCCCCAAAATTTTCCACCCTTTACCCTCTATTTCACGGTATTCTATCCCAGCGACAAGCAACCAGACGCCTGCTCGCGACTCCTTCACCCGGTTTCTCGTTGGTAGGAATTAAAGGCGAATTATATTCATCCCCCTCCCCCCTTAGCCGCGTTTCGTCGGTGGCGCGAATTCGTCAACCAGCCCTGTGGCAGGGCGCTAAATGCCTCGGCGAACAAACGGGGAAATTATCTGCAACGAGTGAAGTAATAACGTTTAACTGCGCCTCCCTAGCGAAAGAGGGCGGAAGGGCTGCGCTCTGCGGAATTATAAATTGTTGGGGCATAGTTGTAATTGTTTCGTTTCTACGGGGGTGGTTTGAGACGCGTTGCTGCTGCCCGGCGAGCACACTTTAACCATCCGCGCGTCGCTGCGAGCACCCTCTAAACTGTTCGTGAATCGTCTGTTAGACGATTATTTTCCGTTCTCTGAACTCCGTCGAGCAGTCAGCCGAGGACATTCTTCACGTAGCGAAAGAAGTAGTTGGAAAAGCAGAATTGAGAGATCGAGAGAGTTGATTAGAAATTTCTTTGGGATTTTTACAAATGTTCGATCGTTCCTTAACCCCCTCACTCTTTTCTTCATGATTTTAATACGCAACGCGCGTGACAAATGGTAGATATTCAATCTCGGTTGCAAAATTTTTTGTTTAGGCAGCATCGTTTTGAAATTTGTTTTATTCAATTAAGATGGAAGTATGCCAGGATTAAATTAAGATAGAAGTGAATCGAAAACCTTCAGCAGTACAGTGTGAGCAATTTTGCAAAGCGTCTATAGGCGCCAGCAGCAACGAAAGGGTTAAATAGTATTTTACAGTACTATCGATTTTCGTGGAAACGATAGATTGTTATTACGAATATCAAAGGTTTGCTTCGTAATTTTGGCAAACGTTGGATCATTCCATAATTAACGCGATATTTTCCACCTTCACGAATTAATTCCTCCTATTCTCCCTAATATCGATTTTCTCTATTTTTGCCTTGCACTCGAGCCTCGCTGTTGCATCTAATTATCGTCGATTCCAAAGAAACACACGCGACCGAGGTAAATTAGACGAATTTTTAGCGAAGGTACCCGGTGAATAGCCGAGGAGAATCAAGGGAATTAGACACACTTTCGGCGAAGGCACAACTGGAGAATCGAATGCAACGGTGGAGATCGGGAATTCTAACGATAATCGGAAGCAGATTGTCGGCGAACGAAACGGAACAGTCGGTTAAGTGGTCCGGCAGTGTCCGAGAACGCTTCGCCGACCATGCTGGATGCCTATGGCTAGCTGGAAATGCTTAGTCAGTCGACACGAGAAATTATAGTTTGGGAACAGGTCGGCAGGAAAGCCATGAATTCTCCGTGAAAGCAAATATCGCTGGTGAACCTTGTTAAACATTAAATCTGGCGAAAATGTTGTCGAGAATCGACCAGTTTTCTCCTTCCTCCGTTAAATTGTTTATCGTCTCGGTGTTTCTCATCTTTCGTCCACTTTACACGCTTTTTCTGCCTCACCGTTTGCTCTAAGTTAGGTTATGTTTGGATCAGATACACAGCTTACAGCTTAGCTAAAAATATGCAATTCTTAGCTAACGAGATGTCCTTTTTTCTTCACCTGTTACGTGACCTGCATGGGGAAAACTTCCTACTTTTTTCTTCTGCCTTATAACAGAATGAATCGATATCTTTCCAGCTGAAGAAGTAACTGAGCCAACCTTTGTTACTTCTTTTTAGTATAACACTCGTTAAAAATACACATTATGGAGTGATAATTATAGGAGGTGAGCAAAGGTCAATGACCTCGGTGAATTGTGTTTACGTGAGTAGATAGTCAAGATTATTTTCTAGAAATATTTCTCGGAAATTTACAGATAAAGTTATTTACTTTCTGTTTCGTTTAAATCGTAATAAATCCATTGGAAATAATTTATTAGCGAAAGGTGGAACGTTTCAGAGGTTCGAAGGGATTGGTTAGATCGATGTTGAATATTAATTTGACTAGCACGCGTCCCTAATGATTTTAATCAACACGTGCACCGACGAGGAAGATGCTCCGTTTCCGTAGCAGTTCAACTTGAATCCACGGAGCTGAGTTAAACACAGGCCTTTATTGTGCTTGCCTGTACATGTGTAGGTTTCGTGATTGTGTGCAAGTCGAGGTTAATGTACCAAGAAGCGCATTACCGGCAGTGCTTACTATAAGGGAACTGTAAAAAACGAGTAGAGCAAAACCACTGGTTACTTGCTATTATACGAAACGATGGACAGAACTTTCTTCCTCGAGATCGATCGAAAAAAAAAAAAAACAAGCTATCTCGTGTCTGCGCCCTTTTTCAACGAAGTTTGCTGAGCTAACGTGAGAGTCATTATCACTTTGGGTATTTTACATTTTTTTAATTAATCCAGTACGTAATATGACTTGGAAAATTGTTAGTTCGAAATTGAATATCAATCTTGGAATTTGTCAAAATTTCATGCAAATTTCTGTGGTCGAAATTTTATTAATATAATTCACGGGTGTTTTTTAATTTTTGAAAAGGAATAAACGTTATTCTGTGTGTCAGGAAAATTATATTAGTTGTGACGAATGTTTGAAAATTTGTGAACGTTTCTTATTCTATTTTTGCAAATATTTTTGCAAGGGTTAATTGTGGAATAAATTCGCATAAAGAGAGGAATGAAATTATTACCATTCCCGTTAGCTATACCCCGCGAAAACATTCAAATGTGGATTTCTACGTCGCCCGAAATGTTCTGTGTAAATGTTACCACGTCTCTCCATATTATACTAACCAGACTCTAACGAAAAATAACAGTTTTCGCTTGGAGTTCCTCTTTCTGCCAACGTATCCAACAACCCGAATCATCCTAAGTTTCTTCTACTTTATTTTACAAGTACACACGAATATAAAAAAAAAGATTGCATTCCAATAATTTTCTCTAACTTCAAATCGCACTTGAGAAAAATCTGGCAAAATATTTAGCGATTTTTCGAAGCGATGATAGATGTGTAATTTTTCAAAGGGAGTGAATAAACGAACGAATGGAAATGTTTAAAAATTGTGCAAACAGAAGTATGGAGCGAATGTTACAGCTGAGGTACAGAAAAATTACCGAAAACTCGGTTGCTCGTAAGAATTAAGGGAGTTCGTAAAAATTAACGTGCATCTCTTGCGAGCGGGATTAATGTACCAAGAAACGGGTGCGCGGCTAAACCAGCGAGGAACCGCGTTGAAAATCACGAGCTGCTGAAAGGACGGAATAGAAAAAAAAATTTCTAATGAATTCCGCGAGATTAACTAAACGAGTCCAGAACTTCCAGCAGGATCGTAAGGCAGAATATTAATACGGTATATTTAATTATTTTATCGATGAGAAATAATAGAACGAATTATCCGAACTTCCTTTCAATTTTGATCGACGATACCTTAATTAATATTTTTCTTTTCTAATTGAAGATGTGATAAGTGAAAAAAATTGCAATTTGAAATTCTGTATCGTCGGATATTTTTTAGTCAAAGTATTGCCAAAGGGAAGTCGAAAATAATATTTAATCTTGAGAGATATTTGTAATCATTTGGGTTATTCAAACCTTTCTTTAAATTTTAAGTAACTTTAAATTTTCTGTGAATAGAAAACACAGTGAAAGGAAATAAATTAATTTGGATGAAGGATTATAAATGACCATTAGAAAACACTGTTGAATAATTTCGAAAATTTTCACACAAAAGACACTTAATCAATTAAACCAAGAATCTGTAAATAATTATTATTGTGCAACAAAATTTCAGAATCTACCAAAATCACTCTGAATAACGAAAAAATTGACGCAATTTTGACCCAAAAATTTTAACCACATTTTCCTCCAATATTCTCCGTAAAACGCCTAAATAAGATTGATAGTCGTCGAGGAATACTTGCGGTTAGTTGAAAAGCTGTCTGCGTCAATTAGCGAACGGCAGAAGTTCGTTTTAAAATAAATACGCTCGGCGTTTCGTGCAAGAACGAGCGCGTCGAAGTTCGCGCCGCGTTTTCTCCTCTCGTCAACGTCCAGACTCTCTCCTCTTCCTCTTCCGGCTGTTCTGTTGGCAGAATTTTCAAGGGTTGAAACAGTCACCTTAACGAGACGGCTTTTCTTTTCGTTCACCGCTCCAGGCACTATACCCTCTGACGAGTTCTCCCCTCATTTCGCCAGAAATTCACGCTACTTTTTCGTTCCTTTCCTCACGCCCCCGTAACACCGGACACAATTTAACGACGCTTTACGGAGCAGTTGGAAAAAACAATTGCACGATCTGCAGGCTTTTCCTCGCGACGAGATTAATCGAGGCCATTGGAACACGATCGATTGTGGCGTCCTGGTAACCGGAAGGGGTGTAATGGAATTGTGAAGGAGATGGCTAATGTATCGATAAGAATTTTGGTTGATCATCTTTTGAGCGAATGGAATATTGTGAACAGTTCGATGGCAGATTTGTGATAGGGGTGATTGAGATTAAGTGGCTCAGGTATTTTGGATTTGAGACTTTTGAATATTTGAGTAATCAGGGAATCGCGGAGAATTTTTAAAAACTGTTGTTGTAGAACTCCATTAGAATTGAAGAATTAAACAATTTTTATTTTGCAATTTTAGAAAATTGGCTTTACTGACTTCAAGTGGCTTACAATTAAATATTTTAGAAATGAAAATTTTAAGAATTTAAGAAACCAAGGAATTTCAAAGAACATCAAAAAATTATTGTTGTGGGATTCCATTAGAATTGAAGAATTAAACAATTTTTGTTTTACAATTTTAGAAAATTGGCTTTACTGACTTCAAGTGGCTTACAGTTAGGTATTTTAGGTCTGAAAATTTTAAGAATTTAAGAAACCAAGGAATTTCAGAGAAAATTAAAAAATTATTATTGTGGAATTGCATTAGAATTGAAGAATTAAAAAATGTTTATTTTACAATTTTAGAAAGGTAGAAT
>NW_017100509.1:817545-896812 GCF_001263275.1 Habropoda laboriosa | reverse complement strand
GGTAGAATAGCTCTCTGGCTTGAAGAGAAATTTTTATGGACCCAGTTAGCAGTAAAAAGATTGCAATCAGAATTAAAGTTAACAAGCGAGGTATGTAATTAAATTATATCTTTATCAGCGTGATAATTCTATTCGTTCTTTTTAACGGTCTGATGAATATTTAGGATAGTTTATAGAAGCTTGGGTAACGCAGAGAGAAATTAGATAATCAGTGCACGTAATACATTGTGTAATAATTTTGCAGTTGTTACGGAATGTTACGTAGATGATATAAAATGTTACATAGACGTTGTAGGAATCAGGGTTAATGTAGTGAAAAGTTTTACAGTTTGCCGATAACGTAGTTTTAAGTGACGTGGTTTAATGGAAAATGAAAATTAATATAATTCCCCTTATTTATGTGTTAACTATCCTGTTGATTGTGTTAACTTAGTTCGGGCCATTAAGTGACTTGGACATTTTGAACAGGTACGCGAGATATTATGAATATTTTGTACGATGATAATTCCGTAATTTAGGTGATACAAATTTGTGGCTGAAATTAATGTCAAAGAAAATGCTACACTACTTAATTATATCTCTGTTACAATTTTACGAAAACATTTAAATTTGTGTAATTTTCTCACTTGCGATTCTGTCCAAAGTGAATAATAACTACAAAAAAGATCAGAATATATATTTTACAGAATTATAATGTTTCCCTAATCTTTCACTTAAAATAAATGCATAAGAATTTTAAAACACAGTGAATTTTTTATTTTCAAAGAATTTATTTTCTAGTAAATTTGTCTGCTCGAGTAAAATTCGTAAGTCTTGATTAACGTGCAAACGCTGCTTGAAAGATTGACAAACATCCAGTTTTTTGCTTTGAAAGTCGCGTGGAATCTTCATGCATCCGACAATGTTTTAATTAAGACCAGAGAATGGTGTTGCGGTTTCGCACATCCCGGTGAAGCCGTGGTCAAGGTAATAAGCGCGCTTCGACCCCTTGGAGATCCAAGACGGCCTTAATACACCAAAGACCATCCTCTTGAGAATGCCTTCAAACCCTACTTAAGAGTTCGAGCGGTCGATACTAATGGCTGAACGACCGCCAGAGTGATTCTCCTTTCTTGTGGTTGATAAACAGTCCAGAATTGCCACGTACGAACTGATTATCGGGGAAATTTCGTAGATTTTTATTGTCAGTGCTGTGTGGTTAACATCGTTGATTACACTACGATGAATTGTGACAAGTTTCAAGTGAGCTGTAATTTAGAAATGTTAGAAAAGCATATGTAAATTTTTAGCGTGAAAAGAGAAGGTTGAACAGTGATCAATTAAGTAAGCAACCTGTTCGAGATTTCTCTTCAGGTTGGCATGAGAATCTAAAGGGAACGGAGCTTGTTTTCTCAGACAACATTCGGTTAAGTAGTAGTCGAAAGATTTCACAGACATTGATTAATTAAAAAATCAACGTCAATGTTTAATTTTTTGAAGTTTGAGGTTAATTAAAATTTTACCAAAAGCACACTGTGATTATTATTTAATTAATTAGCAATAAAATATGAAATTTTACTACTTTGTTACTATAAAATATTTTTTAATCATGCGATTATTAAAATTTTTATGATATGTCTTTAATTTTTGATGTCTATACATATTAGTCTGACTATTTCCAGTTTGTACTACTGAAAATCTTAATATCGAAACTTTTGCTTTCTGCACGTATTAGTCTGACTGTTTTCTGTTTGTACTACTGAAAATAAATATTGAAACTGGTGCTTTCTGCACATATTAGGCTGACTGTTTTCTGTTCGTACTACTGAAAATCTAAATATCGAAACTGTTGCCTTCTGCACATTTTAGTCTGACTGTTTTCTGTTTGTACTACTGAAAATCTTAATATCGTAACGAACCAATAGACGAATATATTTTTCGACCAGCATCCAGTGTTAAAATTTACTATTAAATTCTCTGTTGTCTTCGGAAATTCTTTGTCTCGAATGCAGGTTTCTCCCGAGCTTTGAAAACTTCCCGAGACCCTGAGTGAAAGCGCCGAAATTCGAAATGAAGAACGCGCAACAAGTTGCTGCTTACATATGCTTTCTCGGCGTGTCGACAATTTACCATTCGACGTAGCGGGGGAGAGGGGAAGGGATGATGTAAATTCCCGATTAAACGCTCTCTAATACTCGACGAAGCTTTTCCGGCAAGTCAAGCAACTTCCGAATTCCCAAAGGCAAGAAAGAAGCTGAAAGTTGCAACCGTTCCTTCAACTCTGTTCGAGAAATAAATCGACAATGTCGCCGTCACACACAATACTCAACCGTGTACCACAATTATCATTCCAAGCGATTAATATCGATTAATAGAAATATTTATTCTTGCCCTGTATACATTTCTGTGAAACAGTAATACAAATTAGGCTATGAAATTTTCTTCTAGTTTCAATAATTCCTCTATTTAACGATGTACGAAGTGTACAAAACTTTAAAAACTTTTTTAACAAAAAAGGAACAAGATCTTTCACTTTAATGAACGAACGAGTGTAATTTAAATCACACGATACTTTCTGCACGAACATAATGTCCTAATGCAGTGTACTTTCATATCAGAGGTTCCTTTAGCTTGTATTTTTAGTATACTACTCGATCTCCTATAGTGCAAACACAAGGTAGCCTAACAGAGACTCGATGACAGCGAATTATCGATAAAATCTGGCTCAAAGAAACCGCAGACTCGTACTCAATCAGTACATACATAAAACAGCTGCTTCTAATAACTAAATCACCGATTAAAACAATCTTTCCTACATCCGAATCTCAATTACCAGCGAATGAAACACTTATCCTTCCATTTTCCCTGGAAATACGTTTCTCAGCGAGATAAGGACACGTGTTCGGGCTATGTTTCGCGAGACGCGACGACAGGCGAGCCAGAACAAAGTCTCGGGAACGGAATATCCGGCGGAGAAGCCTGACAGCTCACCAAAAGACAAAACTTTCGTCATGCATAATGCATCGGTCGGAATCAGCGGCGATTTTCGAGCGACGAATGTAAATCGGCGCAAGAAACAGAATCGTCCTCGCGACTTTTCTGACGTCCTCGAGGAGAGAATGCCTCCTCCTCTCGCCCATCTTCTTCTCTGTTCTACGGCGATTCTAGACGATCGATAGGGGAACCGAAGCAAGCAACTGAAAGGAAGGAAGTAAAAAAATAGGGAAACGTGGCCCCTCGGAGTTCTCCCAGTCGTTTCGACCGAAGCTTTTTAAACCTCTTCCTACATTATTTTATCTCCCTTTTACCGCCCCCTGAGGCCTCTTTCGCTCGACTGCGCATTCCTTTTAGCGATTTCAAGGCCCCCGTGCCCCTCGCCGCCACGCGGTAGCCGCGATGGGCGACATCCGCTTTCATTTCACGTTCCTCCGGTTCTCCATGCGTTCCCCACTCTCGTTCCCCGTGCCTGTACGGGCCAAGATTGAGGAATTTTTAAGGGAAATACTAGCCCCTTCAGCGGAGGATTCGGGATACTAGACGATTAGGCGAGCCTGTGTTTCCTTACCGATCCACTGGACGATTTTTACTCTTCGCGAGATCCGGGGAATTTTAGAGATTCTGAAACGATCGCTTGGAATTTCTGTGAAACTGTCGTACTACTCGCATTCAGAATTTAATCATATACCTTTACGCTTTTGTTTAATTTATCAGTATAGATTTAACGCGGAAAATTAAAGGGAATAGGAAGTGATTGAACATTGATTTCCTTCTTTCATTTATTATGTGACTGTTACTGGCAATTTTCTGTAAATTGATATTTTTATCTGTTGTTAGAATAAACGAAGGAAATAAAAAGTGACCGAAAACTGATCTCACTTGAAAATCCCACATTATCAGACAAACTGAATTCCAAACGTATTCCAGCGTTCGTCAAATGTTCGTTAAATCTGCAGAAATATTTGTTCAAACTCGGTGTAAAGTAGAGACGTTGAAACAGAACTCTGGATTTCGTTTCTCCTGGAATACAATTAGAAATATCTTTGAAAAATCCTCTCGAACGACGTCGTTTCTCCGTCGGTTGGCAGTTTTTCAAAAAGCTGCTTCCGTAGTCATTGGACTTCTAGCGCCGGAAGGAAGGACAGGAAGCGAGAAGAAACTCCGCGAGACACAGGGAGAAAGAAATTCGTACGAAAAATCCGTCGGAGAAATTTCATCGCGACCGAACCACCCTCTATCCACATCCTGATTTCTCCCTCTCTTTCTTCCTTACAATCTCGCCTAAAGGCTTCCGCTTATCGAGCGTTCGCGATTCCACCAGGTTGGTTTCCATCAAGTCTGCTCTCTCTCTCTCTCTCTCTCTTTCTCGTGCACACCCCACGCGGCGAATTTAAATTAATATTCCGCGGTGTAAGTGTTGTAAATCAAGGTGCACGGTTCCAAGTTGTTGCTTCTGTTTGTTGTTCCGCCGTACGCGCCGGAAATTACGTCTTACTTAAACGGCCTCGTTCGGGGTGATTCGCGGAACGGAAAAGGGGTTGGGTTTTAACACGTTCGAGTAATTCGCGTTTGACGAGGCTCGAAGATTCTTCACGCTAATTTTATTAGTTGGTGCGTTGAATGGGAGAATTTTGGAGGATTTATTGGTGAATATTTTGAGTGTAGGTACCTTTGCATTATCGACGTTGCGTTATTTAATTACGTGGATTATTTATTTGTGGTTCGTTGAAATTTACTATGCGGCCTATTTTAATTAGTTAAAATTTTAAAACTTTGCGTTTGAAAGGATTTGGGAATTTGTGAAATAATTTTGGAAGAGATTATATGGATTTAGTATAGATAACATAATAAAAATGATAGTATCGACCGCAGAGGCTCGTAAACTTTCAGAATTTGCAAGCGAATGTTTGCATATCTCGCTTGATAAAACGTCTGCAATTTTCAGATCTGCATTAATTCTTTTTTCTCTTTTTATATTTGAATATTATCTGTACTTTATGCTTTACTTACTCAATACTAAATCAAAATCCTTCAAGAATTATTAATTTAAAAATGAATTCTTTTTCTGGTAAAAAATTAGTCACACTACAATTTGAATCTTCCTCAACTAAAACACTGGACTTAAAATTAACAGCTCAAGGTGTATCAACGCTTGAAACATCCTCAATTAAAGCATCAAGCAACCATTCTTTCATTTACCGCTGTTCAGGCGGAAAAATAAAATCGTTAGATAAATCCAACATCTGGAACTTTCTTTCTAGTTTCTTTTCTCGCACGGTTCTTCACCCTGTAAGAAAGGGAGGCTTGTCTGGCTATTCGCGATTCCCGTTAGCGGGGAATACTCGGCTCGCAATACGGCGTGAAGTGTAAAACCCGACAGAATGGAAGTCAATTTACGAATACATCTCGAGAAAGAGTGGTGGAAAGAAGGAGCGTGATCCCGTGGCAAGGCCCGGCAACGCGAGGATCGCGTTGGATTACCACTTGGAGCTCGATTCTCGAGCAGCACACTGGGGTAGCAGCCCGCCGTCTCGTCGAGCAGCACGATATCTTTCCATTTGCCCCCGCGTCCTTTTCCGCTCTTTTTACAATTCGACCTGCCCTCGTGTTTCTTACCCTCTCCTTATACGCCGCTCTTTCCCGCTTTCGTTTCTTAGATAATCCTCTCGAGCAATATATACGTATATAATACGCGCTCTATGTACGTATGTACAGCGGGTACAGTTCGAACCGAATCGAAATCCAACGCAGAGGTGCACGACTACTTGCGAGTAGAGTGAGGGAGCGAAGAAAGTGAGGGAAGAGGCTGAGAGAGATGGGAGAGAAATAGAGTAAAGGGAGAGATAGGGTGGAGAGAAATAGAGAAGAGGGAGAGACAGAGAAGAGAGAAATAGAGAAAAGGCAGAGGGAGAGCAATGGAAAGAGAGAGAAATAGAGAAGAGAAAAGGGACAGAGACAAAGGAAGAGAAATGGAGAGAGAGGGACAGAGAACTTGGGAGGAAAAGAAATAGAAAAGAGAGAAGGGAGAGAATGAGAGAGAGAAATAGAGAAGAGAGAAGGGAGAGAACTGAAGATAAATACAGAAGCGGGACGGGAGAGAAATAGAGACAACCGGAGAGAAACAGCGAAGAGAGAGTGAGAGAAGGGTGACGCGGTAATATCGCGTCTAGAGGGGTTAAATTGATTTCTCCCCGCCGAGAGGGGCCTGTGGAACGTAAGTTAGGCGACGCGGCGAGCAAGAAGCAAGAGGGAACGAGAGGGAGAATGTCTGGATTCAACATTTTAATAAAAGCCACCCGCGGTTTTGTCGCCGCTCGACGACGATGAACTTTCCAGGCTTGAACTGATGGTAGACCAACCCCTCTCCATCCTCACCGACACAGAAAGAGAGAGAGAGAGAGAGAGGCGACCACAATCGCCTCGTCGAAGGTCGCCGGGCTTGTGAATGTTTTCCAGAGCAACGTGAATTTTTTCTTCGTTTCCTCTTTCTCTCGTTTCTTTTTTCTTCTTTTCCTCCCTTTTGTACCTTTTTGCTTGTTTGCTCCTTTTTGGAGGTTCCTCGGGGAATGACAGGAAACGCTCTTTTTGAGGGTGGAGGCTGTATTTGTTTGGTCGTGCGGCGACCGACGCTTTAATTAGCATAATTAAATCGGTTTTTGGTTGGGGGAGATTGAAGTTTTCGTTTTTCAACGTGAACTCGGTTTTTTTTGTTCCACGTCGAGTAACGGTATTTTGCGACTGTTGTTTTGGGAATGTAGTGTAGGTTTAATTAATTACCGTTTCTAATTATATCGAGGAAATGTCTTGGATTTAATCATCACGAATAATAGCAACAAAAATTGTTAAATGTTGCCTAGATACTCGTTTCTATATCGAACTCTTGCATCTCAATCTCATCGATATTTCATTCTTACATTTTTATTTATTCATTTGCAATTACAATCCCATTATTGTACCCAAAATACATCTTAGAAAATAATTCTTTTTAGCGATTATTTTCGAGTAAATAAATAATTCTGTTCTATGACTTCATATTTTCTGCGACGGAAAAATCATTTTTCGCAATTGCACGTAGGAAGGGGCGCAATTAGAAAGTCGTCGGGTCCAATTTCATCCATCGCCGACCACGAAATCCCGTGGACAATTCGAGGGGAACGATCGAAAGTACCGCGACACGGAATCACTGGGGAACCTGTCGAAATTAATATCCGTCTCATAATGCAACTACTCGTGCCCGCGCGTCCGCTCCTATTTTATTCCTTTTAATTAACCGAGGATTAAAGTGGCCGGATTCCGAAAAGTTGCGCCGCGTTTATTACGCCCCACCTCGTCGTTATAATACGCTAATCCAATATTCTAATCGCTCGACAATAAATCACCGGCTCGCTGAACGATGAATTAACGGCCACCGACGAATATTAAACTCCACCCCAGGTAGCTTAATAACATTTTATTAGTCTGCCAAGCTTGCCCCGTTCCACTTGAATCTACGGAAAACAGCTTTACATCCTTCCTATTTCCTTCCTTTTCCTTCGTCGTCCTTGCAAACAGATCATTCCGCAAGTAACGAAAGTCTTTCTCTCGGATCGAACTTTCGTCGAACGTCGTCTTATTGTTAGCTTAGCTTCAATTCAGCATTAGAATCTATCATCAGAAAAGTGCCCGGTTTTCAAAAGTGGTGAGAACCTTATCGACTTCGGCACAGATGTTTCTTTCAGCATAATGTTACATTCCTATCGAAAGATACAACGCTTGTGCTTTATTTTCAAATAATCATTCATTTCATTCCACTTCAGTTTCAAACGAAATCTGCTTATGCGCACCCCGATTGTGTTTTATTTTCAAATCGGGCACGAACTTTTGCAAACATCCAATATATTAATTTTTCTTTGTCTATGAGAAGAAAAGTAGGTGCCTACTTTAATTTTTCTTTTTCCACGAGAAGAAAAATGAGGGCTGATTACTATTTTACATTTCGATGGGGGAAGTAAAAAATTAATAATAAAGAAAAATAAGGAATAACGTAAGGTGTATAATGTTTTTTGAAAACTTTTGGTTTGCGACACTCTTTGAGTTGGTATTTTCGACCGATTCTTTGTCGTACAGCCATCACTCACTGAATGATTAATAAAGACGTACATATTAAACGATCACTTTTTCGGTAGAACAGCGTCAAAAGGCGGCTCCTTGACAAACTGCCAAAAGAAAACGGGCTCGGTGCTTTTTCAGCTGTCCGCACTCGTTTTCATAAAACCGCGCCGAGCGGAAAACCGAGGAAAAACCGACTCTCTCACGACGTGATCGATACCGCTGTTCAAGAGACGCTGTTTAGCATAGAGATCCCTCTCTCAGCCACTGGTGGCCAACGGCGCCCATTATTCAAGCCGGATTACCAAAATTTCGCTAATACCCGACCTTTTGTTTTCGGATTTGTTTAATACACCGAACGCACCGTCGGATTTCGGGTTAATTTGGCCAACCTGCATCGCCGATTCTCCGGGAATTATTATGAATTCACGGTGTACACAAAACTTCTGCAGATTTCAGCTAAACCGTTTCGAGAATTCGCCGTTTCTGGGAATGTATCAAGTAATAAAGCTTTTAGTGGAAACTAGGAAGTTTTGCAAATTATAATAGCAAGAGAATTTTCCTTTGTATTGATGAATTTTTAGTGATACTCTCTATGGATTCTGGTACAGTTTCATTGATATCCTGTTAATTTATATTAACGACTGTTTGTTAATTATTACTTCTGGAATTGAAATGTTATTACCATAGTTCCATATAAATTTTGGAAACTAACAATTCTGGATGCTAACGATAAACCTTCCACGTTGAATTAAAATTATAATTGGGGAACTTTTTGGATTAGGGGACAATTTCACAGGACTGAATGGTAAATTGAGTGAATTGCATCGAAAATTTTTAAATTGAATATTAAAAATACTGTCCTGGCCTTTATCGATGGAATATAAAAATGAAATATTCAAATGGAATCATAGACTTACAGTTCTATCTTCGAGAAATTTTCTCAATTTCAATCAAACTTAAAGCTTGAAGGAAGAAACTTTCAAGAAATAAAATTCGTACTCATCACTATCTAGAAATGTCAATCACGATTTAATCAAAGCAACAAACTATTTCCTCGAATGGTCACCGAAAGGCTACAATCTTTTTTTCCCGGGCAGCGTGTCGATGGTTTTGATTTATCGACACGCTACTCGATCAGTTTTGCCCTGACAAGCCCTTGGCAAGCCCTGTCCGACAAGACTTTCACGCGCCGGTAAAAAGGATCCCAGGGGGATGTTGCCTTCGTGGAACAGAACGCGTTCCATTTTCCACGTCCGGCAGCCGTGATCGTCCGGCGACGTCTTTTTTCCACGCGAAAGATGATACGCCGGAAGAAAAATCGAGCTCGACAGCGTTCCGGTCCAGCGTTCCCGTGGACACGTCGCTCGAAACACGGCGAATCGAGAATAAAACTTGCGAAAAACCGACTTACCCTCGTTCAGACTATTTTTAAACTCTTGCCGCCGACGTATTTTTCCTTTATTTTTTTTTTTTTTTAGTTTATTTGAGATGTCTCTTCCTTTGTCCCTGTTACATGCTTCGAAGTATTTCGTGAACGGAGGACGAAGCAATTGGTTTTGCTGCCTGATAGACAGAAACGAGAAATTCTTAATTAAATGTTATTTAAAATATACGTGCACCTTTTTTTTAACTTACTGTTCGATTAATTGTGACCAAATTTACTATAAACTTGCGTAGAATTTTTCCTAGGTATTTAAATGTTTACCACAGGTCACTGGCCTCAGAGACGAGCCTGAATTTTTATTTCTCTATCGCAATTCGGTAGAGAATTTTAGGAGCTCTAGAGTTTTAGTACCTGCCTTCAATTGACGGAATTTTCTTTTGTTATATATCATAGAGAAACTTTGAATATTTTCAGATATCTAAATTGGATTTATTTTTGTAATTAACGCGGTGATTTAGTACGTGAAGTGATGGCTTAAAGACGGATGTCTGTATTTAAAGACAGGTACATTTTACGATCGTTGAACAAGGAGAAATTCAGCCGATAAAAATCGAACGAAAACCAGTGAAATTGCTAATGTTGCTCGAGAAGTTCGCAACGAGGAGATATTTTAATATTAACCAAAGGAGAATGATTTTTCCCGGAGGATGCGTCGATGTGAAATTGTCGGCAAGTTTCCGAAATTTCCGCTCCAAGATCCAGCAAACTTGCAAATGAAACGCAATGGAATTTATGCCGAACGGAATTAGTTTTCTAGGAAGCTTCGCCGCGAAACCGCAACCGCGCTCGTAAATCGTGAGTCCTGTGTCGCAGGTTATTAGACCGAAAGTTCCCGAGTTAATCACAACTCCTACGTGCCGAGACGCACTTTCAAAAAGAGTTCCCCCGAGTGGCAGTAACTAATAACGAGACCGACGTCGCCGCTTCTGGCAACTTAAACAACTTGTCTCGTCCTGTTACATTGTAAATCCCTTTGTTCCCCCGTTGCCACGTTTGACGCATCCTTGATAACCGTTCTCCGCCGTTTTCTACACTTTTCTCTCCCCCTTGCTTGACCCTCCTCCCTTCTCTCGGGAATGAAAAATTCAGAAATGTGCGGCGATTAAAGGAGAATTTTAGTGGAATTTATGACAGACTCCAAGTATGGACATGGATCTTTTATATTTGAACTATTCGCATGAATACTTGGATCGTGAAGATTAGAGTTTCTATTAACATCGCGTATTCATCGTCAACTGTTGGAAATAATTCTGGACCGTGAAGATTGGAGAAGAAGAATCGTGGGTGAACCGAGTATCTTGGCAAATGTTCAGTAATTCATGGGAAATGACGTCACAGCAACGGGAATTTCCGAGGACATGGACATACAACGACTGGTCAACATACTCGAGGCTATTTTCGCGCAATTGTCGAAGATTTTCCCACGAATTCTGGCATTACTGCGATCTGTCTGATTTTTATGCGTTCTTAAGCGTATCCGGACTTTGTTTGTTTAATTGTTTAATGGAATATTGTTTAAAAAATGAGTGTTGCACAAAGGGATGTTGATGTGGTGTGTAAGGCAGAAATGAATAGAATGTGAAATGCTGTAAAACAATACTGGTATATTGTAACTTATGTAAAATACATTTTGCACAGTTATCTTACAATAAATAATCGATCTCTTTTATAAATAATTGCATTTCTTCGTTATTCTTGATGTTGAATACATTCCTTGATCCTTGCGATGGCCCGAAACTTCACTCTGTAATTTAAACAAAGATTTAAATTGTTATTTAACGAGAAACACTAATTATTCATCGATCAAAGTACTTGCAAATAAAACAGAAACTTTAATACATTGATACGTTAATAAATTAGTAAATAAAGCTGCTTTTTCCGCTTCGAATTTCGGACTTGGAGAATTTGGCATGTCTAAGAAGTGATTGACTTGCACTACTGGCCGACTCCGAAAAATTTCGAGCCTTTCAGAAATGGCTGACTTGCACTACTTGCGAATCGCGAAAAATTTCGAGCGCCTGAGAAATGGTTGACTTGCACTACTGGCTTGAACAAATTTCTATGACTGACTTATGGTTGACCCGCAGGAAATCTCAGAAAATTTTTAATTTCTCGGATTCGCGAAAAAGGCACAATGTTGCAAAACGCGTTATCGGGTTTGCAACTTTGTTGTCGCGAAAATTGCACATTGTTGCACGACGCCCCGTTTTGCAACAATGTGCAATTTTCGGGAGCGATTCGCGGCAACAAAGTTGCAAACGCGATGTCCCCTTTTGCGACTTTGTGTCACGCGCCCGCCTCGCAAAAAGCACATTGTTGCAAGACGCGTTACCGTGTTTGCAACTTTGTTGCCGCGAATCGCTCCCGAAAATTGCACATTGTTGCAAAACGGGCCGTCGTGCAACAATGTGCAATTTTCGGGAGCGATTCGCGGCAACAAAGTAGCAAACACGGTAACGCGTCTGGCAACAATGTGCTTTTTGCGAGGCGGGCGCGTGACACAAAGTCGCAAAAGGGGCCATCGCGTTTGCAACTTTGTGGCCGCGAATCGCTCCCGAAAATTGCACATTGTTGCACGACGCGCCGTTTTGCAACAATGGGCAATTTTCGGGAGCGATTCGCGGCAACAAAGTAGCAAACACGGTAACGCGTCTGGCAACAATGTGCTTTTTGCGAGGCGGGCGCGTGACACAAAGTCGCAAAAGGGGCCATCGCGTTTGCAACTTTGTGGCCGCGAATCGCTCCCGAAAATTGCACATTGTTGCACGACGCGCCGTTTTGCAACAATGGGCAATTTTCGGGAGCGATTCGCGGCCACAAAGTTGCAAACGCGATGGCCCCTTTTGCGACTTTGTGTCACGCGCCCGCCTCGCAAAAAGCACATTGTTGCCAGACGCGTTACCGTGTTTGCTACTTTGTTGCCGCGAATCGCCCCCAAAAAATGCACATTGTTGCAAAACGGGCCGTCGTGCAACAATGTGCAATTTTCGCGACCACAAAGTTGCAAACCCGGTAACGCGTTTTGCAACAATGTGCAATTTTCGGGAGCGATTCGCGGCAACAAAGTTGCAGGCGCGATTTCTCGTTTTGCAACTTTGTGTTGTCCGCGCGACTCGCGAAAAGAGCACATTGTTGCAAAACGGGGCGTCGTGCAACAATGTGCGTTTTTCGAGAACGATTCGCGGCAACAAAGTTGCAAACGCGATAACACGTTTTGCAACATTGTGCCTTTTTCGCGAATCCGAGAAATTTAAAAATTTCCTAACTCTACCCGAACTTATTATACTTCATTTTTTAATGGCATATTATTTAAATAATGAGTGTTTCGCAAAAGGAAGTGGATTTGGTGTGTAAGGGAGAAATAAATAGACTGTTAAATGCTGTAATGTAACACTGGTATATTGTAACCTTTTGTAAAATACATTTTGTACACTTATCTTACAATAAATAATTGATTTTTCCTTAAATAATTGCATTTCTTTATTTTTCCTGATGTTGAAGTCCTTTCCTTTGTCCCTGTGGTGGCCTGAAAGTTCCATCTGTAATGCACACAAAAAGAACATTAATTTTTCATTTTTAAGTAAAAGCCATAAGGAATTTCTAACTAATCTACTGCATGCAATTGTTAACTCAATGTAAAATCAACGAATTGAGCTGTTTCATTCAGTTAAATTGTGCAACAAAATTTATTCAATACTTCCAACAATTATAAATTACCATCTAAATTGTCATTTAACAAGAAACACTAATTATTCTACAATTAAAGTACTTGCAAATAAAGTAGCGTAATTTTAATTCGTACCACAGAATTTACATTAACTTCGAATATCGATAATCATTCTATTCCCATTAACTCTGTACGGTGAAGATTGCACAATAAAAGTTCGAAATTATATCCTTTCTACACCCTTTCGTTTAATCTCAACAAATACTTTCCTCTTCTAACTTACTTTTCACGTTACATCCCCTACTATGTATTTCAGCGAAACGAGAAACATTCCGTTCTAAAACGTATTATCCGCGACGAATAAGTGCTCACAGAGGCGCGTTATATTTCACGCCGTGTCCAGGGATTACATATTCTCGTAGGTTCGGCGAGAAACGGACGAAAGCGTTTTTTCGCCAGGCCAGTAAAATATTCAAGAGCACGAACTTCGCTAATAACACGAAACTCCGGTTTTTACGAGTAACAAGAGACGCTAGTGGGTACAAAAGAAATTCAGCGTTTCTTCGTTGCTTGGTCGACAACAACTGCCGCACGCTTCACGTTTACTTATTACCGTACCCGTAATAAGTAACCTGATTATTTTATTCATACAGATGAAATTTCGCACGGAAAGCGGTTTCCAGGAAAAGCAATTCTACGTTTCACCGATGAATTTCCTTAGTAGAATTTCTTTGCAGTAAAATTTCCTGTTTGATACACGTATTACAAAGAATAAATAAATAAAACGAAGCTCGTTTGTGAAAATTAAAAGATACCAGCAAAGAATGGAAGAACTGATGCGTATAATGAGACGTTGTAATGTTTTTAGCGAAATGTAAAGCTACGGTGAAAATTGTATCAACAAGTGAAACGAGAAACATTATCGTGCTTTGTCTGGAATTTATTTAAAACTGGGAAAAAATATATTTTCATCGTACCTTCGATTCTTGGTTTTCTCAGCAATTAAAAACCGTAGAAATTCTTTTTCTATCCTTTTCTCAGCTTGTTATATATGTATTCTTTTCTGGCTTGTAAATAGCAAGAAGAAACATTCTAGTCGACAGTAAAAACAATTTCGTTACTCTATTACCACAATTAACGTGAAATTAGTATTTTTCTTTCGTCGCTATTCCTTCTCTCTTCTTTTATTTAGAACTCTCTGATACATTTGTACGTCTTACAGGTCTGTACAAGGAAAACATGCTGCTCTCCATGAGAGATCTATAAATGTCTGACAAGGGATGGAAAAATTTACGCGTATTACTCGGTAGCAGGGGTGGTTTTGAATATCAAACGCGCTAGCTACTGGATATCTACATCCCCCAGCCTATTCCATAGTTGCCTGAATATACTGTTTCCCTGGCACCCCACATCTTCCATCGAGGCGCCGCGTTTTCAACCCTAAATCACAATATCTCGACGCTTGTATCCAACCGTGACTTCTCCTATCGAATACGATTTTTCTTCTGTCTTAAATCAAACCCCGATACCTTCTATTAATAAAACAACCGTATCTCTCTCGCCCTTATTACCATTCGAATTTATTTAGTTTCCTTCTGATTCGTTACTCGGCTCTGTAAAATTCTACATCGGTCGTTTCAAAGAGTTATATTTCTCTACGAGCTCAATATTTAAATTTAACTGTCTTGGATTCTAAGTGTTATTTTATTAACTTAATAAACTGAATTTAATTTTAATTACCTTCGATTTTAAGCGTTCTTTTACGAATTTAATTTTATTTATCTTCGATTTTAAGTATTCTTTTACGAACTTAATAAACACTGAATTTAATTTTAATTACCTTTAATTTTAAGAAATGCTTTAATTTTACTTCACGCTATATTTTTCAGGAGATGTTTCAGTTTAAATTCAATGGGAAATAACAGTGGAAGGTAAAGCAAGTTTAATTTACGATGATTAATCGGACGCTGCGGTAAATCGTCAAGTGGCTTCACGTTTTTCCAATTTTTCCCTGTTGTCAACGCTGTCTGGTCCAGCTTCAATCCCGACAGTCTAACAAATGATCTATTTATCTATCTTCGTCCCTCCGTATTGCGTTGCACCAACAGCACGGACGGATCGAGAAAGTTTCGCGGAAAGTTTGCGCAAAATGAAATAGGAAGATTGAAAAATATGAGGTCAAATTACTACCCGAAGGAAATCTAGAATTTCGTTACGTCATCTTATGATTACTTACCTGCAGCCTGTAGCTGCCTCCAGCGTTATTCCCTTTCGTTTCAGAATGATCGTCAACAAAATCTAAAAGTATTATATCTACCTGTCCTTCGTTTCGCCTTTTTCCAAAAAAAAAAGAATATGAAAAACAACGCAAAACGTATAAAATAAAAAAAGAATTATTACAAGGGTAAACTTTCTGACACGAAAATATTTTATACAAATGAATTCTACTGAAATATTCACAATTACATTCTACGTTACACCAATTAACTTTGCTACTGCGCCAGTAAAACAGCTTCGAGCATGTATCGTTATTTTCCTCAACGTTAAATTTCACTGAAAAGCGGAGAAAATAAATCGACTCGTATTCCTTCGAAAATTCTGTACCTTATACTGCATAAATTATAAAAGCTATTATTTTAAGTACCCCTTGTATTTCCACGGAAACACCATTAAAAAAGGAAAGAAAAACAGAAAAAGTCTCCAAGTTACTGCGTCGATAAATAAAACCACAAAAATCCTATTTCTCATCCTTATTTCCTTTCCTACGTCCAACTATCAGTTTCGATAAATTTTTAGTTGCAATCAGCGAAACAAGATTTCACTTATTTCTGACGAATCAGTAGGACAGAGGGGTGAGTTCACGGCACAATACGTCGAGCAAATAAAAATGGAAAGTTGACAAGCTGCGGGCACGCGGTGGCTCCAGACATTCTGCCTCTGTCACGTTCAATTTGAATAAACTAACCCCTCTCCCCCTTGAGATAAAACGCCCCAGGCCGAGGAGCGTCACCGCGTCCTCAAACTTTATTCAAATGAAACCGCCTTCGTATTTCTCCTTTTCCTCCACTCTCTCTTTCTCCGTTCCCTCTCTGTTACCCCTTTGTCCCGAGTTTTCTTGGAAGATTCCGCGATAGACCGTACTCTTTCCACGCGGTTTTTCTTAGAAACTGTCCTTTCCTCCGGGCAACGAACGAGCCTCTTCATTTCGTTGCTCCTGCTGGCTACCAAAGTTTCTAATGGTCGCGTAATCATTTGGAAGGCTCTTTGACCCCTCGTTTCGAGTTTTATTCGACAAGGACCGAGAGGCTTTAGGGGATCTCGCCCTCTTTGGAAACTTATACGCGTTTTCAGAGGATCTTCTTTTGAAATTGGAACCAGCCAGATGGACGAATGCTTGATACTTTATTTCGTTCGGGAAATGTGTTTCGATGATTCGTCGATGAGGGTAAATTTGAATAGTTTTGGTCGAGTATGATAATCTTTCGTCAAACTTCCTCATACGTGATATAATATTTAATGAATTTCTAATATTCTTTAACGTTTACTGTGCTTTTTTCTGCTTAATTTTTTAAACTGTCTAGCTTCTGCACAAACATCGTCAAACTTCTTCGCACATGACGTCAAACTAAGAACTCTAATATCTAATAAATTTTTAATGTCCTCTGATACCTATTATCCTTCACTCTCCTTAACTTTCTAGACTAGACTTTCTAGACCTTCATTTTTTAAACTGTCTTTGTTCTGTACAAACATCATCAAACTTCCTCACACGTGACGTCAAAATAAATCCTTCAATATTCTTTTCTCTTCTTAACTTTCTCAAGTGTCTTTCTTCTATGCAAACATCATCAAACTTCTTCACACATGACATCAAAATAAATCCTTTAATATCTAATGAATTTCAAATCTAAAAAATTCTTAATATCCTTTAATATCTACTATCCTTTACTCTTCTGAACTTTCTCAGCTGTCTTTCTTTTGCACAAATATCATCAAACTTTCTCACACATGACATCAAACTAAATCCTCTAATGTCTAATAAATCTACAATTTTAATTAATTCTACAGTAATGTCTATATTATCTCCAGAAATCATCAAAACCAATGCAAACTTACGTAGCTCTATTGAAACAATTTTTAAACGACTCACAGTTCTTCCCAAAGAAAACAGAATCATCAAAGGTCCCTCTGCACAGCTCGCAAGCTTTGTCCAGTGAACATTTGCCGGTGGAATCGGTCCTCTATTTACTCTGGTCAGCTTTCCAGGACTGTTTCGAGTGGTTGTCGTGGAACTAGCAGACCTCAGGGCCGACGTGTCGGCCCAAGGAGCGTGAGAATCGCCGCAGGATACGTTCATTGCACTTTTCGGGGTTCAGTGGTGACGAAACCCGGTATGATGCGGTCCAGTCTCCATAGAGCCGCTCCCCTTTGCGACGCTACAAACTTCCATGCGAATTTCTTGACCGGTTCGATCGTGTGGCCCGTCTTGCAGACGAGTTTCCAGCGAACTGAACATCGCCAGAGATGTTAGTTTCGCATGGTGAACTTTTACACGACCTTTGTTTTCCTTACACTCGTTTCAACTATCCTCCCTTCCAATGTTTTCGTTTCCCTACCTGAGAAATCGGATTATCTACTTGCAAAATTTTCTCACACTCTGTACAATAAAATACGTAAGAGAAAATTAACTTCGACGAGACTTCAGAAAAATTCAACCTAGAAATAACACAAACACCTTCAATTTTTCTAAATCGTAGTCAAAAAAATTCAACTATCGATTTGTTGCGACCTGATGAGGACGCAACGAAGTCTCGGTTCGGCGGATTATAGTAATAAGCCACTTAGTTACATTTGGCCGCCAGACCGAGGTGCCGACATTCGGAACACCGCCATATACCCCCCCGTGGACTCACCAGCGCGACACTTGGACAATAGGTCCCAAAAACACTCGGGACCTACGTTTACAACAAATTCGGTCTCACAAAAGGTCACAGTTTTCGTCGACCAATAGCCGAACACACCACGTTTTCCACCTCCATAACACAACCACCAATCAGAACCAACCTGATCCATATATATACATCTACACACCTCAAAACAGGGCATTAACAGTACAACGAGTGCACGAGGCAAATCGTCAAAAAAAAGAATAACCGAATCTCAGCTAAACATCTATCAACGATCCGAAAGCAGATCTTCAAAAAAAATGAATAACCGAATCTCAAAGTGCACGAGGCAAATCGTCAAAAAAAAGAATAACCGAATCTCAGCTAAACATCTATCAACGATTCGAAAGCAGATCTTCAAAAAAAATGAATAACCGAATCTCAACTAAACATCTATCAACGATCCGAAAACAAATCATTCATCAACCATCTACCTCAACGAACCGAAAGCAAATCATTCATCAACATCTATCTCAACGAACCGAAAGAAAAACATCTAATAAAAAAAAGGCATCTAACCCAACAACGAAGTTTCATTCCATCTCGAACCAGCGAGAACTATCAACAACCTGCGCCAGACAACATCTATCTCAACGAACCGAAAGAAAAACATCTAATAAAAAAAGGCATCTAACCCAACAACGAAGTTTCATTCCATCTCGAACCAGCGAGAACTGTCAACAACCTGCGCCAGACTCCTGGTCATAAAAGTTGATCAAGGTCCACGACGCAACACGATTGTTAATTAAATTTCGTAAAAAAAATGACTGAAAAATGCTTTCAACGCGAATACGAAATTTCTCTGTTGCGAAGGTATTCGAAAGGGTGACACAAAACGGTTATTAAATCTTGCAAATTAAAATAGTTGGAATTCTCTGGCGAGAGAGGTGTGCGGGAGAGGGGCTATAAACAGCGCAGCGACGAAACAACTAAACGTAGCATTGTAACGACGGCGTTCGGAATTTTTGGAAATTACATAAAACGACCGGGCGATTTCAATTAAAATTCTACTCGCGAACGCAATATCGAGGTGGGGAAGGTGTGGGGGGCAGATCGTGATTATGAAAGTAATCGTGTCATGGAGATGCGGCCGAAATTGCTGGAGGAGCACATTCGACGTGGCCGCCGAACCATTGCGTTCGTTAAATCCTGGCGTTCATTAAACCGCCATAGATGTTTGGTTAATTTGCAGCCGCACGTTTCCGCTGCAAATTATCCAATCCGACTGGATACCCCGCACCGATTACATTTAACTTCCTTCCATCCGCCCCTCCCTATGCGCCCTAGAATTTTCCCGATTCATCGAACTGGCTCGCCTCTGAAATCACTGCTTGCTCCTAAGATTAATTTGGTCGAGAAATTCATTCCGTGTGTATTTCGTCCGTTTGCTAATTCAGTCTAATTTTCTTCCCGCGACAAATAAGCTAATCTACTTCTTTTCGTTATTACATTGACACGAGAAATTTTGTTTACACCGATTTTGATGAAACTGTTGTACGACGTAGTGTTTGATAAAATATTTCACAGGTATTTTCTTTTATATACCGAAATCCACGTGAATGGGGTGAAAACAGCTCTCAGAGTTGGAGATACGGAACATGTTTCATGGAATATCTTGGGAATTGTTGGGATTAGGAAAATAATTAACATGTTGTAGGCAAAATTTAGGGTTTGGGGCGGCCCACGTGGTCGTCAGCCGCGCCGATCGGGACGGTGGCCAGGTTTATGGTGCCGATGTGACCGTGGGGAAGACGTGCCATAAATCTGGTCACCAGAAGTAAAGGACGGAAAGCGACGTTCTCGAGCGAAACGGTTTTTCCGCCAAAATCGCGGTAGAAGGGGAACGTCGTAGGGGTACGTCCGAAAACAGCCCTAATTGGCGGAGAAAAGAAACGCCCTCGTCAAGGGAAGGTTTAAAAGCGAATAGCGTGAGGAAAAATGGTGTGTGTGGAAAACGAACTTGGAGTGAGAAAAGTACATTGAAGGAGCGTGGCTGAGAATAGGACTCGTGTCCGTGTAGAATAAATTATTAGTTATTTGTTAGAAAAAACTGTCTCGTCTCTCGCCTTTATCAGCTGATTCCGCCAAACCTCTCTCCATCCCGGACTCGCCCTACAATGTGGAGATTAATTATTTCTAGGCGAAGAATTTAACTGTGTAAACAGCTTCTAAGAATATTAATTTGTTTAAATAATACGTAACTTCTGTTGATTTAACAAAATGTACAGTTTGGATGATTTCAGTACAATTTCGCTAAAATTCCTAGATAACATTGAACCGCAAAACAGGCAAAATTAAAAAGGCAGTCTCCGACATCCCGCAAATTTCACCGTTGATCCCTTGAATAAAGTAACGTTCCCTCCGAAAATATTCCAGCAATATTTACAATACGTAAAACACAAATGTTTTTCCATCACCCGTTAAACTTCCTCGTCAGACTGTATGTATATATTGTATACGCACGGAAAATACCGCTTGTATTTTCCATGGAATTTACGGGATTTTCATAGCCGAGGAAATGGCTTAATGAGATCTGTAACACGGGCAAGCGGTTCCCGTTAAAGGAAAGCAAATCGCTCCGGGAGATTTCTCGCGAATTCACCGGATATTTCGTTTCCGAAATAACGCTTAGGTAAAGGGGTGAGGAGAGGAGAGGGAGGGAGAGAGAGAGATGGAAAAACAGAGCGGGAGCGAGCGGTATAATGAAATATCGAAACCTTCGTCAAATATTGACGCGGTCGAAATAAAGCTTGCAATTCACTTGTTTGACAGGATTCATTGTGACGTCCCTGAAAAACCTGACACGTTCCATTCAATTCGAGAATCCTCGCGTATTATAGCACGTGGCGAGGAAGCTGTATAGCCGTTGAAAGAGAGAAAGAGAGAGAAGAACGTCGAATAGTTTTTTTTTTTCATCTCGTCCTCTCAAACTTTCTCTCCCTACTTCAATTCGATTAATATTCGTCCACTTTCGTCCACTTTGCCCAATCAGTTTCATTCCGCGTTTCTTTTTAACCAAAAATTCGTTTTATCCCAGCTTTCTCTTTTTCTCTTTCGATTCCTCGTTTTGTTTTTTTGTCCTCCCAGGCTTTCCACTCTCTCCACACACCACTTTCGAGCCGAGTTATAGCTGATCCGACTTTTGTAAACATTTGCTATATACTCGACTATGATTTATTTTGAAATGCACTCGATTGATGGAAGCGAAAGGTGAGGGGAATGGTTGGGTATCGAATGGAATCCTCCTGTTCGTTTCATCAATCATAGCGACCGGTGGAGAGACTCTCTTACCGATTTTCCAGTATCGCCGACTTTTTACCGGCTCGAATCTGTGTTTGCTTGAAGACAACGCGAGGTTAATCAATTTTGAAAGCTACGAAAATTCGGATGAAAATATCGGAGGAAAATCGCCGCTGCAAAAGTGTCATTATGAACGTAGAAATGTCAAAACGGTTGACAATTGTTACACGAATAAATTGTCGAAGGTACGAACGTTCGACGGAAAATTCAGTAGAGTGATCAAAAGTAAATAAGAAATGTTGCGCAGAGAAATTTTGGAAGATTGAAATACTCAACGGTAAATTATGCAGGAATATCGAAGATAAATAATAATTATTACACGAAAAATATGGAACAATGTTGATTTAAAAAAATTTCCGTCGTTTATCGATTGCACGATTTTTCGAAGTGAAATCGAACATTGTTTAGCGGCGAATCGAGATGGGAATTATTTAACCGGATGTACTGCCGGCTGGTCGACAACTGGAAACTATTAGCACGGTTTACGGCTCCCGGTGGCGATGAAAATTACCGATACGACATATTAAAATTACTTTTCCGGACAGTAACTACGTTCATTAGCTGTACACGCTGCATGGAAATGCTGGAATTCGCTCGAGCGAAAAGTTTGCTCCTGTTTTCTCCCCTTTCCACGCGTCACATGCTTTTCGCCCCTTCTATTTTCTCGCTTATTTCATTTTTATCCAACCTTCCTTTCCTCTTTTTTCTCTCCCCTCTTCGTTTCTTTCTTCCAGCTGCTCTTTGTACATTTTTTCCTCCCCCACTTGTGTCTTCGTCGTTAATTACACGCTGAACGATACTTATTGTTCTCTCGATAAACAAATGCAGAAAGAGGTACAGAAATATTCCCGGTGTAATTAATATTTCATCGGGATAATTGTTTGATTTATTGTTACAAATGGATCTGTTTAATTGCAAGTTCAGAAGGAGCAACGTTTCGATATTTGCTTGATTATCGCGGGTCACCTGTACGGAATTTTGCGAATCATTATGGTTGTTGTATTTACGAGAAGAGGCAATTCATTCGAACGTGATTTTACATGAAAATTGACGCTCGATTAACGTGAATTTCTTTGTTCTACCGTTGATTTATTTCGTTATCGTTGAAAGCACGGGGATAAAAGACTGTGAATGTGGAATTTAAGGGCGTGATGATATTTAATTTTCCGCCGAATTTTCGGGGAAACAAAGGGATTCGAATTAAATTCCCAGACTCTCGTATGCAAACAATCGCGCGTTGAAAGCAAGAGAGGCGTAGAAAATGTAGACGTGGAAAAAAGAGGAGCGGAGAAAGGAACCGATCTACTCTCTATGAAGGTGTAAATAAGAGGAATAAAAGGAAAATCGGTTTCATACTCTAGCGGAGAATTCAACGCCGAATTCTGTGTGTAATACGGAGTAAATTGCTGCTGAACAAAAGAGTACATTCTACGATTGTCTTCTAAATAATTTCACGGTTTCCATCAAAATTACCGTAGAAATTGTATTTTATTTCAAAACGCGAAGAAAATTTTATTTATATTAAGAATTATATCCATTCTAAAAATACTCTACATTTTTCAACAGAATGAAAACCAATTCCCATCGATTTCAATTGGAAACTGTTTTTTAATAAAACTGGAATTGGTTAAGTCGAAATTCAGAATTTCGAGCAAATTTTGCAACGAAATTGCCATCTTATCGCACAGAAATTTGTTAAACAAACCTAACACAGAAGTGTCAAGCGCGCTAATTTATCGCGTATTAAAAATTTCGGTTACGATAATTTCGTTCACTCCTGAATTATCCGTCATTTTTTTCGCAAAACTCGCAGATGAGTAATTTTCACATCGTCGTAAAAGGGTTAAAATCTCCCCTTTCTCGAGTGTATTACACTACTCGGGATAATCATACAATCTCTCAGGTAATTTCACGTGCTGCTCACTTTTGTTAATTAACGTAACATCTTCGCGCGACACCGTCGGCAGAATGTTGTTGTTAATTCTGCATCAGTGGGAAGAGTGGCTAGCAGCCGGTGTCGTTCCCTCAGACGCTAAACTGTTTAATTATTCTTTAATCTAGTTTCGCGCGGTACAACAGCAAGCTAAGTGGTGAAAAAATTGTTTCATGAAAATACGGAACGAGGTTGAATTAGAGCGAGGGAATAACCGAGCAGAAGATGGAAAAGAAAGAGGAAAAAGCAAGGTATGCAAGATGCGGATTAATACTTGAAAGGATTTGAATTCTGTCGTAGGTTAACGAAACACTCGAAAAATAAATCCGGAAAATCTACTGAAAATAATTTAACGTCTACGAATGTAAGTATTTCTCACAGAATCAAACGTAAAAGGTAAATAAAATTGTAAGGGCTGTTTCGTCTAAATAATTGTCAGGATTATTTAAAACTGATGTTGAAAACTATATTTATTAATCCGTCTGTCGTGGACGCCTCGTCCTTATCAACTACACGCTTCTTAATTCGTTCTAATGCAATTCTAATCTTAACGCGTCCTTATATACGAGCCTTGACGCCCCTCTCTTGGCGTCCGGGAAGCCCTGGCACAAGTCGGGGTAACGCGTCCTTATATACGAGCCTTGACGCCCCTCTCTTGCCTCCGGGAAACCCTGGCACAAGTCGGGGGTTTCTACCCAGCAAAGTCTGCGTCGCGCGAGCACGTGGCTGGGTCCTTACCTGACCCAGCCCTTAGCACGTGGAGGTGTCGAGGCGTTGGGGCCGGGTTTCTCCGCAGACCTCTCGGTACATTCGCTCGACCATACTCTTACAAAATCGATCGTGTAACGAAACACTCGAAAAATAATCCCGGAAAATCCTACTGAAAATAATTGAACATCTACGAATATAAGTATGTGGGATCGATTCGTTAGGAAACAAGTATACACTCCGTCGCATTAGCCAGCTCGGCGCGCTACCTTCAACTGCCTTCTTGTCCCGGGGCCTCTTCTGCGCTTCGCTTTTCGCTCACACTCACACACGCACACACTCGCTCATGCCGCGCCGGTACGCACCGCACACGCACTCACGCGTGTCGGACCCGATCGCCGGCGGATCAGTCACCACAAGTATTTCTCACAGAATCAAACGTGAAATATAAATAAAATCGATGAAACTATCGACTATAATCACTGATACGTAAAAGTGATATTTTCTGTTGGAGAAAATCAAGCGAAGGATTTTATTAATCGATTCCTCTAAATTTCCATGCTTGTCCCGCGAGGAAATTTCACTTAACGCCAAGCAAATTCGCACGATAATTCCTTGCCGTTAATTATTAGCATTAATTAACGAGCATGAAGCTGTTTGTCCCGCAGGCACATTAAATTTGCACTTCATTAGCGCAGTTACATATTAATTCGGAAACTTCGCTACAACCGAGCCCTGGTATAATTTTCATAAATCAGGGATGCACTCTTAACTGGATCGGAAACAATTCTCGCTGCTCCACTTCTCTCCGCTTACCAGTGGCCAGAAACACCGCCGATTCCAGACGTTTCTCGCTCCCCAAGCGAGATCTAGCTAGCAACTGTGTTGCGATTTCCGTTCGTATTCCACTTTAGCTTTAATTCCCAATTTCGCCTCCAATTGCGACAACGATTAATGCAAATCCAATCGTCCTATTGGTTTCTCGATTCTTCTTGCTCATTTTATCGCCGCACGATACCCGCGCGCGAAATCATCTCCTATATCTTTGAATATCACAGTCACCCGAAATTATTATCGCGTTATTTCGTTAATTTCGCATTGTCGTTGATGAATAATTTTTACCAACTTTATGTCGTTCCATATTAGTCGCGAGAGAAGTTAGAAATTTCGCAGGTAGTTCTGTGAAAATTCTCCAATTTTCTTTTCTGCGAGACAATTTTTGCGAATTTTTCATCACCGTCCATTAGGCGCGCTACGTATTCCTCTTCGGTGAAATTTTTCCATCGAAAATTGACGAAGAATATCTGTTCCATATTTCAAATACAAGAAAATTCGGCACGAAATTATTTAGACAAGGTATCACGACGATTTATTGTGAATTAAGAGTAGTAAAATCAGTAGTGTTTCTGTGTTTTCTACGAATTATAAGGGAAATCAAACGAAGATCCGCGGTGGTACAAAGGGCGTGGATGAAATGGCGTTCGAGCGATGTTGTTTTAACCAGTGGCGGTCAATTCGAGGATAACAAACGGGCTGATTTCAGCTTTACCGGACCATCCTTTTCCTGCACTGTCTCTCACTCTTTCACTTTGTGCCGGTGTCCCGATGGACAGCCGCAAACACGCGCTACCTCTAATTAACGCATACCGACGTGAAAACCGACGCGGTCTTAAACAATACCCGCCAGATATATTTGCCATCGTCCTGGCGTAAACGCGTTACGTGAAATTTCGAGGCTGTTAGCCGTCTAACTGGACAGACAAGCGGCGCACGTAGCCGAGTTTTCGACGTCTTTTGTGCTAATAAACTACTGTACACGCAGATCGGCTGTAATTAGCGTAACTAGAGTTACTGTTACAGAAATTATTTCGATAAAGTAAGATTTTAAACGAGCATCGATATTGCTAACAAGTGAACCAAATGGAATTTTGTACAATGTTGATTTTCGTTATTGTTGCGAATTAATTTTCGTTGCAAATTTATTGAAAATCGTCTGGTTTGTTGAAGATGGAAGATTTATTGAGAAATAAATTGAGGAAGTACATATTATTCTGACAAAAATGTGTGAATTACTGGAGAGAGAAAAGGAAGCTAGTAGTATATGTCAATATGATGTCAGACAGCTGTAATTTTCAAGAGAAAAGACAATCTACATGCACTTTCGTGCAAAAAATCTTTAAACGTACTAAATTCACAAATGAAGAATTGTATTTCGAGTACAGAAAATTTCTATTTACTGTACCATTACTTAGAATAATTGTAACAAATAAAATGGAAGACATAGAAACCTTAATAAACAATCAAAAAGAATTTTAATATCGATAATTCCATATGTATTTAAGAAACGAAGGTTCTATTAAAATACTCCATTTATTAAAGAAACATCGAAATTCAATTTCATTGTACTCCTTTATTAATAAATTACCTGATAAATTCTCGAATTCATTTTCCCCACATTCCTCGCTTCAAATACTTCATTTTCCTGAGAAAAAGAATTCTCAGATAAATTCAAGGCTGCTACTGATCCGAAGACCGGACAATATCTCCTAAAAGTCGGCGATAATTCGAGATCAAGCTGTTCTCTTCCACGAACAGAACGTGCATTCGTCATGATTAAAGCGTGCCGTAGAACGAGCCAGCTTCACCGTCGAACAATGCTGTGCGAATTAATGAGGGCACGAGAACGAAGGTTGTCACTCAGCGACGCGGAACTATGATCTCCGATTGGCAGAGGGGAACTCTGTTGCGACATGCCTGTTCAATGGGATTCCAATGAACACGGTTCATTTCACGGAATCCCATTGACAATCGAATACTTAACACGCGACGAATTACGATCACCCACGCTGTCACACTAATTAATCTACAAGCTAATGGACAAAAGTTATTCGCGCGTTTTTAACGAGACGTTTTTTGGGTACTGAAAAATTGGAGAGTATAGAAGAATTATTCGAGAATTAATTTTTTTGAACTATTCTATAGTTTAGAAAGTAGTATAGGTCAATATTTGGTCAGAAATATTAGGAATAACTTGCAAATTAAAATATAAATCTTTTTTGGGCACTGAATAATTAGATACTGTGGAAGAATTATTTGAGAATTAATTATTCTGAATTATTCCATGGTACAGAAAGTAGTATAAGTCAATATATTGTCAGAAAAATCTGGAGAAGCTTGCAAAGTAAAGTATAGATCCTTTTTGGACACTGAATAATTGGAGAACATGAAAGAATTATTAGAGAATTAATTTTTTTGAATTATTCAATGGTCCAGAAAGTAGTATAGGTCAATATATCGTCAGAAAAGTCAGGAAAAGCTTGTAAAGTAAAACATAGATCTTTTTTGGACACTGAATAATTAGAAAGCATAAAAGAATCATTTGAGAATTAATTATTCTGAATTATTCTATGGCTCAGAAAGTAGTGTAGCTCGATATTTTATCAGACAGACGAGGATAAATTTTCTCAGCGAATTTTCCAGTTAGGTATTTGCAATGAAGAAAGAGCGATGCCGGTAATACGGGAAAATAAAACGTCTAAATGTTCATGAATTCAGCGCGACCCTTTTTGCTAGAATCTAGGTCTTTCCTCTTCAACGAACGGCTGTTCTTGCGAGTCGAGGGGTGTAACGTCGAGTGTGTCGTCAAGAAGTACGAAGAAGTACATTTGACGTAATAATAACGACGTCGTTAGGTGAAACTGTCCTCTCTTACGTGGCTTGCCTGTAGTTCGGGTAGTCATTTTTCTTTTAGAGCATTCGCGGTATCAATAACCTCACTTTTTTTCATAATAATTATCAAATCACGAGGAACGATCGGAAACGTCAGACACGAGTGCTCGAAGGAAATTTGAATTAAAACGTGTACAGATTTCTGGGAGTGAAGAAGAAAATTAGGAAAAAGTGTGCAGGAGAGTATGAAAAATTAAAATGGCATGCTTTGTTAATCGCTTCGTCGTTTACGTTATAACATTAACCCGAATAACATATTAATTCTATCTTGTTAATTTTTTCGTTCAAGTGGTTTTCACTGATACAATTATACATTTTGTAAATTCACACAAGCATGAGAACTTTTAGATATACGGGAAAACAGAAGATTTCACTTTGGATGGAAACGTGAACGAAAGAGAGCAAGTGGTAGAGCACGTAAGTGGAAACAGTCCGGCTGTGGTCAGACACAGGTTGCGTTTAATACACTGAAACGACTCTCTCGCTTATCTTCGCGTTTTCCTACATTATTACTTCGAAAAACAAAAGTGACTTCCAAAATTTACAACTAAATTTCCTTTTTCCTAAATTTTAGAATAACATCTAACTCTACAAATATCCCGATGAAACGTTCCCACAACAGGAGAGAATTAAATTATCGTCGATAATTTTAACTTCTAAAATCTTCCAAAAATTTGTCGAAATAAATAAAAAAACTTTCTTCTCTACTACGTCAGAAATAACCTGCACAAAATCACTTCGGGACGAAAATTCCAAGCTACCCTTTCTTGCACATCCTCTTTCTATTTGAACATTCTTCCTTTAGATATTCGTGACCCCGCAACCTACTCCTCCTTCAAACGCGCCGCCAAATCATTCATCTTGCACCACTTTCTTTAATCACCTCTATCATTCCTTTCACCTACATTCATACATCTTACTTTTTCTCAACCCTTTCACACATACACACGTATCCTCCTCCTATTTTCTCGTTGCTCCTCTCTTACACAGTACGAACCAGATGAAGTGTTACATTAAAAACAAAAAAAAAAAAAAAGAAACCAGAACAATTCAATTTACACCACAAATATTAACCCTTTGCACTCTAAGATCGTTTCGCCCTAGGTAAATTGCAAATCACATTCATTTCTATGTTTAACGTATTTTTATATTATACAAGACCTTACCACAGTTCGTTAAAGATTTGTTCTTTCAAACCATTTCGCTGCTTAGACATTTACGAGAGTCCCGTAGACCTATTGCCCAGTAAAATCAATGTTTTACCAAGTGGTAGACGATAATGTCGCTTCTCAGTCGCCACTCGAGTGCAAAGGGTTAATAATTGTAGTACCGTAGTTTTAGGAAAGCGTAGTTTTAAGAAAATGTGGCGAGCATGAAGGAGAAAGCGGGCGACGAGCGACGAAAGCCAGGCCCAACGGGAAAACCCCCGGCGACGAGAGGCCCACGAAGGGCCTGGCTATAAAGTACGGCGTGCGAGGGATGGGAGTCGAGAGGCGTGAATAGAAGAAGCGTGGGTCAAAGTCAAATGTATTATAGTTATTCATATTGTGGTGACTGATCCGCCGTCGAGCGGGTCCGACACGCGTGAGTGCGTGTGTGACGCGCAACGGCGCGGCGTGTGCGAGTGTGCGAGCGTGAGCGAAAAGCGAAGCGTAGAAGGGGCACGCGGGTCCCGTGACAAAAGGGCAGTTGAAGGTAGCGCGCCGAGGCTCGAGCTGGCTGTGCGACATAGTATACTTTTTTTCCTGACGAATTGATCCCACGATATATTTTGTTAATAAACATCTATCTATATTTTCAATTCCACATAACACGACGTAGCAATATCGTAAGAAATCACAGCAAAGATCCCCCCCGTTTCTCCTCGTTTCCAGACACAGAAAGAAATCGATCGGCGAACCGTGAAAGCTCGCAGGAGGGCAACATGATTTATCCGACACCTCGAGCGTATCCCAATTTATCAGCGGTTCGCAGGAATTAATTCGAGATAGGATCACGGTATCGACGGGCAGATTTGTATGATGGCCGGACAGTCGCTACATTGCCACGCTCTGGTCGTGCAATTTGTATTCAGACGGTGGCAACGCTGACGATAGTGGTAATGGTAACGGAGCCACACGCGCCGGGCTACGCTCAAAGGTGTCCCAGATAACGTCTCCCCTTTTCGCCCCACCGTCGACGACCGTCCTTTTACTGCGGCGATCCGCGCAATCTGGAAGTCGCATCGAAGCTTTTTATTCCACTGTAGCCGCGCGCGCGATCTAATAAGAGATTCTTCGTTCCGCAAGGGAGAGCTGGGGATACCATCGAAAGCGGGCTGTGCCGGTCGAGAGAGAATCGTTTTTGGGGGGAGGGGAAAACGCGTGAAATCGCGCGACGCAAACGAATAGAGATGTTAACCGGTTGTAATTTTTTATCACCGGTGTTTTCCGTGGGGTAATTCTTCGTCTAATTCCACGGGTATAACGGAGATTGTATTGGTCGTTATTAAAGGAGTTTAATTAAACGGATTACACCGGAGTTGATTTCTTTCCACGATTGAAAGGGCGGGTTTTAATTCCCCCTGGTAATTTGTTTGTTGAATGAACTGGGAGCGGGAAATGTTGGCTGGGAAATTTCACGGGATTCGTGGGAATAGAATTTTGTCGGTACTGTTGTAACGTCATGTTCTGTTCGTTTCCTGTGGAAACATCGGACAGTTGTGATTGATACAATTTCTTTAATTGCTAGATTTTTGTACGTTTCTGGCTAATGCAAACATTGCTTGAAAACAATTTACAAAAATTATTTAACGTGATGTATATCATAGTGTAGACTTGTATATTACTCTGAATAATTTTGGCAAATTTTTTCAGAGTGCTTCTGGCCAATGTGAAAATTTCTGTGCAGATTAAAAAAAAAGCAGGAGATATTTAGTTGTTATAAAAGTTTCTTCTATTCCAAAAATTTCTCCGATACTACTATTAAAAGTACACTATAATACATCACTCTGAATAATTTTGGCAAATTTTTTCAGAGTGCTTCTGGCCAATGTGAAAATTTCTGTGCAGATTAAAAAAAAAGTAGGAGAATTTTAGCAATTATAAAAGTTTCTTCAATCCCAATAATTTCTCTGATACCACCACTAAAAGTACACTATAACACATCGTTCCTAAACAATTTTCGCAAATTTTTCCCGAGAAATTGTTGCATTGATGAAAAATACACACGTATACCTACAAAGATTCAGCACTCTCGAATTCATGAGAACAAGTCGCGATACGTGGTGTCTGGGACACGAAGAAGGAGGCATTTGCTCATATAATTCTGGTCTGCGGATCTATGCCTGGCTACAGGCATCCAGAAACGCGGCCATCTAGCCGTTGCTGTGCCACCGGCAAGCGGAATTTAATATTAATACGAGCAGCAGAGTGGGGGCGAGAGCTGCGTGGCGTGCAAGCCCGCTCGAATTTCGAGAATACCGACCGCGATATCGAGTGACCGATTCAATTTCCACGACGCCCGGCGTCCACGACAACCGATCCTCGAGCATCGACTACAGCCGCAACTGAGAATCCATTTTGGGCTCGCTGCATCCCCTAGGAATGTGACACTAGACTCCGTGAGTCTCGTCCCCCTCCGTTATTCGCGGTGTGGAGGACGACTCGGTGAAAGGGAAACGTGAACTGGGTTGCTTCGGGGTTTCTTATGGTTGATAAGTGGAGGATGAATGGGTTCTTGAGCTCGTGGGGATGAGAAAGAAAGTTGGCGAGAGGGAAATTTGTTCGAGTGAAATTTAAGCGAGGGTGGATTTTCGTGTGAGTGTTCTTTTTTGGGGGGTAAGTACTGTTTTGATGCGAGAAACATGAGTGTTATTGAGGTGTGTGGAGAATTATAGCTGAGAAATTTGCAAGTTAAACATTTTGTGTGTGGAGAATTATAGTTGAGAAATTTGTAAGCTGAACGTGTGAAGGGATGAATAATTTTTGTACAGTACTGATAAAATGGATAGTGTTTTTTTTTTGGAGGAGTAAGTACTGTTTTGATGTGAGAAACATGAGTGTTATTGAGGTGTGTGGAGAATTGTAGTAGAGAAATTTGTAAGCTGAACGTGTGAAGAATGAAAGAATTTTTGTATATTACTGATAAAATGGAACTACTCTTTCTGTAGTAATTAATAATTCTAGCACACTCGTTATTGACTGTTATAAATTACAAAATATTGTGTATGAAGGAGGCTGTAAAATTTAGAAATTCTATAGAATATTTCATTCCAATACACATTTTTACATATTCTACAGAATGTCATCTGTGGAACTCTAGATTTACTCCTCTAAATTTCATGAATAGCCTCATCATACTCTTGGTAAATATGAAGAATCTTTCAATTTAATCGAATCTTGTATTAATTAAAATGCAACCACAGAACGTTCGACCACAAGATGCATTTTCTCTTAATTAGATCGAAAAGGGAATAGAGAAATTCCTTGAGAAATGTGAAATAAAAAGGAACACTCGACGCACTTGAATAAATACAAATCTACTAAAAAGGGACCTAAAAAATACCCATTTGAAGGTATTTAAAAGGTACTAGAAAATCCAACATATCCATGGAAGAAATTGTCAAACTGGTCGGTGAACGAGCGAATTAAAACGGGGTAAAGGCGAGGCGCGCATACTAACGACAAGCATAAGTTAGAAGAAACTGGCTGGTGGTCGAGGAAGGAAGAAAAGAGCGAGCCAAGCGTAAAAAGGATGAACGGGAACGACAGAAGGGGGCAGGTGAGATGCTCCACGAGCGTGATATGTTGCGACTGGGTCAAGTTATTTAATCCTGCCAGCATAAAGCATCGCAGGCACGCTCGAAATTTATACGCTGAAATCGTGCTAGAATACTCGACGGGGTGCATGGTTGCCCGAAATATTCACCGGCGTCCGAGAAACTCGCAACTCCCTCCAATCCGCAAAATCGCTCGCCGAATAACTCTTAAACATCTATGAATTAGGTGTACTGGATCGATTTTCCCTTGCTCCGTCCTTACATTGTTACGAAAACAATTGGTAAATTCGTTTAGTACACTCGAAGCTGGAATTTTTCAATCTTGACGAATCTAATCAGGTGCAATTAAATCCGTGAAATTTAGAGAAAATGTAATTAAATCACCGTGAAATTTGGAGAAGTAATCGCTGGAATTTTTCATTCTTGACGAATCTAATCAGGAGTAATTAAATCACCGTGAAATTTAGAGAAATAATTTTTTTTAAAGGGCTATGGAATTTTTTAAATGCTAAATTCTGATATTTTCATGGAAAATTATAGTTATTCCTTTTAAAAAAAATTTTGAAGATAGAAATTTTAATTATTAATTTGAATAGTGTAGTAATTTTATGACAATGTTTGAATAGAGATTAGCAGTGGATATAAAAAAGACTGTACTTTTAATGACGTTCTCGAGAAAATCATTTGGTCCTGTGGAAGCAAGATCCAACGTAATCAGAAGTTAGGCAAGAAGTTAGAAGAGGCAAGTCTCTGAGGATTTCTTACCGCTGGAACCTTATTTCCCTGTTCTATTGCGCGACAGCAGCAATGCTTGATAAGAAATGACTCAAGAGACTGAGCCCTACATCTAAAGTAATATCGAACTACGTTTGTTTGTCTTGTAAGCACTTTCGAATTGCTTATCTACCAAAACTCCTCTAATATATAACAAAATTTTGAATCTGACGAACGAATTTTCATTCAAAATTTTTCAGTTTTTAATTTCTAACTTTTCGAAATTTCTATGTACCTTGCAATGCACAGTAATCCCAAACTTTATACCGATAGTGTAGCTACCATAACTTTTCATGAACATAAAATCTTTCGAAAATTTATTCGCAATGAAGTACGAAAATTATATTAGCGATTTTTCATCGAATTTCAATTCGTTTGTGAATGATAATTCGACCAGTTCAGATTATACCGATCTGTAAAAGCACAGACCTCTTCAAACTTTTCCGCAAATTCCACGAATCAAGTTTGTCAACTTTGATCTAAGGCACATTCCCGGGCCCAACGATGCTTCACACTGGTGAACATAAGCTGCACGCATGTTATCTTCCACCTTTAGAAGATACGAGGGAGTAGACAGGGTGTGCAGCAGCTGGATTTTGTCTTAGAGGAAAATTTCTGTTCCCTTGTTCAGCTGGCACCTTACACGATTACTTCTAGGTTTGTCGTTACTCCAAAGTCGAAAGTTTATTTATACTACGAATACGTACGATGTGCAATAAAAACGTTACTTTGATGCTGCGGAAAACCGAGAGAAATTTTATAATAATTAATTCGCAAAGAAAAATTCGAAATTTTAGTAATTACAATTTCCATGGAAAAGCTGTGTTTGTCGAACGATAGAATTCTCAGTGTACGTTCATTATTAACTGAACGTATTTATAACACCAATATGTATAATGTTCAAGAGAAACGTTACAATTTTACTACTGTGAAAAATCTGGAGAAATTTTGTAGTAATTAATTCACGAAGAAAAGTTTGAAATTTTAGTCGGTTTAATTTTTCACGTAACCAGGAGTTCTTCTTCGAGTGAAATTTCCACGTGAAAGCCTGTGTTTGTGGAACGATAAAATTTTCAGTGTATGTCCATTGTCAACTGAACGATCATGGGAGGGAGTTAAGCTATGTTGACCAAGGGACTTGGAAAATTCAGATCCCATATGGACGATACACCACGAAACGTATTAAACGAACAAAATGAAACTCTGAAAAATACACGGTAACTATACGTCTAAGAAGAACGAATTCTTTGTATATTTTACAAAACGTACATCGATTCGATTGTACACGGTGTGTAAAGTAATTTTTACAGACACTGGAATGAATTTCGAAGTTATCCGAAAGTTTCTCTAAAGTGGAACATCGTCTCGAGAAATCGAGAGGAAAAGTTCAAAGAAAAATGACCGCTTCTTGCTGGGCGAACTTTTGTGACAGCAACAAGTTTCAGGCATTACTAATAGTAAAACCATTTTCTACGACTCCTCGAGCAAACTTTCCGATAACACTCTGGCAAAAACACGTTGCGCAACTACGTAAAACTTGGCTTTTGATCTAAAAAAAAAAAAGAATTACACATACTAACACTCAGTTTGAAGCACTTTTCGAAAGAAGTACTAATTCTAGAGAAGTTGGAAAAAATTTATTCGAATTATCATCGATATAATAGGAAGAAATTCTCGTTCGTTTTCTTACTGATTTTCACTGAGATTTTCCTGGGGTAAAACTGTCTCGTGGATATATATATATTTTAACAGTTAATACTCTCTATCTGGTATCTAGGAACTTATAGATACGAAGGAGGGAAGGGCTTATATTCAGAGCTCGTATCCTAGCACAGTGCTGGGCCTTCGGAATTCTTATGGCTGACTCGTGCAGTCCACTACTACTGCGTCTGACTCTCTATAGCTCGCCATCACTGGAACCACCGTGAGCGTTAAATGTTTTGTTTATTTTTCGCCCTCGAGCAATAACGATAACCGCGAAATATGCATTCCCTGAAGAATGTTAATATCGTGCATAAAATTGTTCTGAACGCAGCATCGTGGAAAATGTTACTGCATCTCTGAAATTAAATGGTGTATAAAGATCGTTGTATTTGGAAGATATATTAAAATGTTTTACATACACTGCGGAGTGTAGCTACAACTTCAAGAATTTCTGCTGCTTCAAGTAGCGACTTCTGAGTATTAATAATATTACGTGAAAGAGGATAATAAGAAATTATATGTAATGGAAAAACAATTGATTGAAATCTTATTAAAAATAGTAATACAGATTTATCACAATTTTCCTTTTTACACTATTTTAAAAAAGAAAAAATTTATTTTTGTCAATACGTATACATATATATTTCACTGATCTTGAATCACTGAATCTTGAATGAAGTGAAGAGAAGTGCAGAAGTAGAGAGAATCAGAGGAAATAAAGAAGAACGTTTAAAGTTTTGAAGAGAATAGAACCACGCCCTTCGACGAATTTCGAAAGAGTAGAGAGAGAAGACCTTCGACGAGTTTCGAAAGAATAGAGAGAGAGGGAGAAGACCTTCGAATTTGGAAAGAATAGAATAGAGGAGCCACAGAAACTCACACACCCAAACACCGAAATACGTCAGAAACATCGAGACCCCGAGAAATATCAATCGAAAGAAAATCGGCGGTAACCCATCCCAGACGAGTGCAGCTTGACTTGGATGATCGACAGTGACTCGACTTAACGACCCTGGCACCAAGCCCCAGTATACCAAGTAACAATAAATTGATTACACTCTGATCAAATGAAGATACAGAAATTTACTTTACGCAGTAAGAATTTTACAATAGAAAACCGTGAAATCTATAATTTTCCACCGATTCTAAAGTGCTTTTCGATTTCATCTCGATACATACACAGACAAATTCAATGCTTCTCACAATGCTCTTTTAAACGATACAATTATTCTTTCAAAGTTCAAAGATCTTAAAAATGTCAGTGGTGCTATAGTTATGCTCCGCAGTGAATTTTTCTGTGTAATATTAAAGACAAATATTTGTAGAATTGTGATATACAGTTATCATTTCTTTTGCAACTTCTTTGCTGCATATAAAAGATATTCTATAACGCGGAGAAATAATAGATAATAAAGGAGAACAGACGTGGATGTCGATTCGGCGTCACCTACATTTTTATTGACATTTATTGACTGTCAGATTTGTGCAGTTGTCGTTCGAAACGTGATGAGCCTGTAGAATGCACACGCGACCATTCTTTCGTCGATATTATAAATGATGTATTTCGAAATATCTACAAATTTCACGAATATTGAAAAAACAATAAACGTCTAACACTCTAATCGCAAAATTTAGACTTAACTGCTCTCTGAAAATTCTTCTACAAGAGAATACTCGATAAATTAACCAAAGATTGCTATTATACTCATTTTTAAATATCTCTATTCCCGAAACTTCCTGAAAATGAAAATAAAATTGGTGAAATAAAAGAACCTAATAAACGTCTATCACTTAAATCACAAAATTTCGACTGAACCGCCTCCTCGAAAAATCTTCCGAAAGGAGAACACTCGGTGGATTAGCCAGAGATTACCAATTCCGCCTAATTTCGATTCAACAATTGTTCTAGGTAACTCTGATGAGCACGAGGATCGTGTACGTTTACTTTTGAACAGAATCCGGATACCACGTTCATATTACTTCAATGGAAACGTCGAGTTCCGTTCTCGACCCCCACGTTCTACGACTAAATTGCAATTACTGCTAATTAATTGAGCAACGGGTTGAGTAGTCGTCCAGGGACAAAGCGTAGCACAATCAAGTCAACGTAGAAATTGAAGACGACTCTCGATTGAATATTCCAAACTCGTACCCGCTCTGATGACGACTGTTCGCCAACTTTCATTTGCTCGCGCAGTTTACGAGCCTCGACTTATTTCATCGATACGGCTCCGATGCTGGATACAATCATCCCAGTCGCTGTTTCACGTCAATTACCATTTGTTAATCCACCATTCGCCGCGATCCACACTCCAAATCTCTCGAATTCGATAGCAACTGGTAATTCTAATTTTTTAAACCTATTTTTGTATATTTACAATCTTCAAAAAATAAATATTCCGGTTAAAAATCATTTGTGGAAAATCTTCAATTCCCTAGTGCTTGTGTTAATATTTTCCGTAACTTTTGCACACAATTTAGCATTCTCAGAAATATTTTCTATGAATTTACCGTTATTCCAACCACTATTTTTATTTTCCAATTTGTTAATATTCCGAATTAATTAATGTTGCCGTTAATTAATTTTACTATCAACAGTGAAAATTAGAAAAAGCGAGATAATCGTGTAAATACGCATCTCAGATGATAGAGAATGACGTGCAGTTTACAACAAGCTTCGTTTCACGTCGATACGTCAATTAGTTCCCGAGATACAACGATTTAAAGTTCGCCGATTAAAATGCAAGGATTATGAATGGCGGGCGAAACGTCGTGACCTACATTTTTTCCTGGAAGTGCGTACGCTTCATAGTAACAGTGATAGTAATAGTAGAAAAACTACTACTGTGAGTGACTGGCGTGCGAGTGAGAGGTAGCGATAGAGCGAGAAGGACAGAGATACCGAAATAGTAAAAATTACGGTTCGCTTTAAACGACGATATCTCGGGAACGGGAAGAGATATCGAGCTGAGGCGAATTGCGTTTTGCAGAGGAAGGTTCTCCGCGTCTAACGAGCTAATTGAAATGCCATAATTGCGAACGAGCTCTGAATGGCGGCCTCTGGAATTTCTTGTAATTTTAATACGTTTTAATGGTATGTTTGACGGTATTTTGTGATACATAAGTGATTTATTTGGGACAATATTAAATTCTATAACATTCCTAACTAGTTTTAACACTGTAAATGGTAACAATAATTAAATTTTTAGTTTATTGTGAAAATTGAAAAATTTTAAGTTTCGAAAAATAGTTTAACGATTTATATTACATCCTTATGGTAATATATTGGCTTTTTAAAGATAATAATTCACGGTTTGGATATCAGTATATAAAATATAATAGCAATTATTCAATACCACTGTTTTATTCTTCTGATAATCAAATTTAGTGAAAAATTAACTATGTTCTAAAAGGAGATACGTGGAGAGGCCTAAAAACTGACGTTCTTTTAGAATTTTTTGCTAAGAAAGTATGATCACTATGGTATTCGTAATTTTTTCATTAACTCAATCTCACCTTAGGCTGTAATATTCAATTTTTTTAATGTGAAAATATTAACAATATATTAAAGTTGTAGGAGCTAGTTTCAAATGCTTCATTCGCTGTAGTGTCTCGCGATGTCCAACTCCTACTTAATTTCTGGCTTATGAAATTCAAGTATAATTGTATTTGATACGCAAAGTGCATTCTGAAATTGAACAGAAATTTAACAAAGATCCCTTTCACGTCTCCTTAACGAGCCTTCACTTGTCCCACGTTCTTTCTCCGCATAATTATTTCGCATCTGTCGGCTCTTCTTTCTGAAGACGCGTGAAATTAGGTCGCTCCAGCTAACTAGGGCTAATTGATAAACAGCGTTTGGCCTGGTATACTTGCAAATGAAATCGGTGAATGAGGAAACGCGAGGCTGACAAGCCGCGTGCTAATTAAACCTCTCCGCGTATAGAAATTCGATTCGTCGATACGGGGCCAGGTTTTTGTTCCAGCCACGGTAAAATACGTGTGAAATGCTGGATCACGTGTCTCAGGACAGATCGTTCCACCTGCGTTCGAATTTCTGCAGAAATTCGTTCGCTTCTTCCAAAGGAAAAAAATTCTCACAGAAACAAGAAATCAGAAAAAAGACCACAGGAAAATTATTATATCGACTCCTAGAGTTTGCAAACTTATCGAATGAAATTTATATTTTAACACAGAATTTTCAGAGGTATTTCTAATAATTTCCTTAGTTTCAGCATTAGTGAATTTTAAAATATCAGAAGAATTGCAGGCCTTGAAATTCAGTCTTGAAAATTATTATATCGACTCCTAGAATTTTCAAACTTATCGAATGAAATTTATATTTTAACACAGAATATTCAGAGGTATTTCTAATAATTTTCTTAGTTTCAATATCAGTGAATTTTAAAATATCAGAAGAATTGCAGGCCTCGGAATTCAATTCTTAAAATTTGCAAAGTTGTCTAAAGAAATTCACAAATTTTCAAAGACGATGCATTTCTACACAATTACAAGTTCAAGCTCTCCTACCAAACACACTCCTCGCAGAGATCTCGTCGATCCGTGGCAATAAATAATCCGCTCGATTAGCCAATACAGATTGCTATTTATTTCCAAATTTCACGCCACTTTCATGCACAGAGAACGCTGATACGTGCCTCGAATCGAAACGAAGCATAAACTTTGTCCCTCTTCCTCCATCTCCCCCCTCCGTTCCTCGCCAAGCGACGTACGTCCGATTGTAAAACGTATGGCAGCGTTAATTGAAATTTAAATTCGCCAGACACATTTGCAGCGTTCAACGGAGATGCTCCAATGAAATATGGATGCTTTTTATGTCGGCTGTAATTTAACAAGCTGAAGTAGCAATCAATTATTGAAATTAATCACCTGCACCAAAACGAACCTGTAATCTATTGCCGTTCGTGCAACCGGTAATTGCTCGTTTGTAGTAAAAAAAAATAGAGGAAAAGGACGGGGATAAAAGGGATCGCTACAAATTTCGAATTATCAATTCTTGTTCCGGGAATTTTCGTAAATTGCGTCACATTTGTGTTATATTAATCGGACAATTTCAATGCAAATATAAATCTCATTAAACTGTGATACGGAGCGGCTTGAATGTTTGTATCTGGCCGTCGGAAACGGCGATGCGTTTTAAGAATGACAGGTGAATTTGCTGAATAGCTGGAAAAGCAATGAATAATATTTTCCATCGAGAAATAGGAAGAATCTTTTTGTCTTCACAGTCACGAAAGGCTCTACGAAATTTTAGGAAAAGAAATATTATACATACAGCCTATAATTGCATAAAAATTAAAATACTGAAAACACTAAAATACAAAAATTGAAACCTTGAAAACTTGATTTCAGTTTCTAAGAAGAAAGAATGCCTAATATTCGCAATGACGGTATATATATTTTTGCGAACTATACAATTCTTCTCTCAAACAATTTCACAAACAAATTCTCCTCGAAAATATTTAATAAAAATTCCACATCGACATTTCGACAATAACACGCGATAACGCAATAACAAAATTCTTCACCGAATCGCCAAAGCTCGTCGAACCTCCGCGAAACAATACAACGAACGCAATAAGCGGAGGAAGTTCCGAAAAAAAGGGAACAAACTGAAGAAAAATGAAACGAGGAAGAGGATTATTTTTTAAAACGACTTAACAACGTCGTGTCTGCGCGAAACAGCGGTGAAACAAGCACAGGAGACAAGCTGAGAAAGTCTTTCAAAAACGGACTGGAAAAAAGGGAAAAGAAGAGACCGGTGTGTAGCGCGTTTCAACGGTAATCCAGGTCGCCGTGACGTGGACCAACTATCTGTCGTTAAGAATGCAATAACGGGCCGGCTTAGCCCGTCATAACAATGTCCCGCCGCCGGTGGCTGATGCGACTGGAATTGAATCGACCAGGAGACGACAGCCAGAGCTCCGCTCGTTCGTTTTACGCGTATGCAAATTTTTATGCGGCGCGTTTTACGCGCTCCAAGGACACATAGTAGATAGGCTATACGCTGTTTCGATTCTGCTGCCGGTGAAAACCGGAGATATATTCTCGCTGGGGCGAGAATTTTATTTTTAACGTTTAGATAGGAGGAAGCATTGTCGAGTGTTATACACTGTTATCTACTGAAATGAAATTAAACCTGTTATCTAATAAAATAGGATTAATCCTTTTCGCTGCTATAGTGCACACATGTGCACGATATACATATAGATTTTAAATACACGAGCTTCTTTCTTCGACAGAATGTCATTTGTTTCTCTATTTTTCTTTCTTTTTTTTTTTGGAAAATTCAACGAGGAAATACTTTGTAAAAGATTACTAATACTGAGTAAAAGGGTACCAATGTTTAATCTGCGATGTTTCGAGATTTACTACATAGAACACCGTTATAAAAGTATTTGGATTATTTTATTGTAGAAACGTAAATTGTTAAATGTATACTTTTTGCAATATTCGTTCAAAATTGGGAAAAACTTGAAAATGTGAACGAATTCAAAGGGCAGGAAGAAATTATAGCGATTGGAAATGCAGGAAAATGAGGACGAACGAACTTGGTCCAGAGTTTATAGAGTTTCATTTCATTACACGAATGGAAGGTGCAATTATCCTCAGAACTGAATAAAACAGACCCACTTGCCTGATAGATTTTTCTGTCCTGCAATTTATTAGTCCGCGATATTACCGAGGCTAGCTCTTCAATATTTAACGAGTTCAACCTTTTCAGATAGATAAGTCTTGCTTTGAAGCAAACGAAGGTGTAACATTTTATTAATCGTCTCTCTCTCTCGTCCTATTCCTCCTGGAGAGTAATCCAAGATATTCTACTTAGATCTTAATTACCGTCGGTGACGCAGTTAATTCACCCGAAAGGCGTAGTTAAGCAGGCAGAAAACGTGACAAGCTTTATGGAACGATCAGTTTTAATGATACCATTCGTCTCGCATTACCTCTGTAAGCTAGCGTATTTACGAGAACGCAATAGCGCTGGCTTAAAGAAATACGACCGATCGAACTACAATAAAAGAAAGAGTGAACTTTCGCAAGTTGACTTGCTAACAATTTCACATCGTTCCTCAATTTTTTATCTGATTCGCTAAGAAAAATCAGGATATACTCGAAGAAATAGCAACTTCTAGCAAAAAGAAATAAAGATCTTCGAAACATTCACTGATCAGGACGAAGATTATCAGCGACGAAACTTCACGAGTTCTCAGAATTATCTAGTTCGCTAACTACGACTAAATTTCGGCGGTGAAACTGTAGCAAGAGATAAATCACGATTGTCGAAGCGACTTTGTCGGAAAACCATAAATATCGCAGACATTAGGAAGTAAGCCAAGTAATAATTTCATTTGTGTTACAGGACTCTCGTTAGGCGGTGGTCTGATAGTCCTAGCGTCTGCTTTATCAGATGCATCGCTTGAGGTGCCGAGAAAATACAGTCTGCCTTCTACGTCTAGCATGCAAGCCGATGACAATGGTCTGCCACAGTATCAATACGGCTGGTGTCTTGAGCTGTCAGGGTTGGCTTTGATTCTGGCGGAAGTGGCGGCTGTTCTGACCATGTCTGGATATATGGCACGTTTTTCGACAGTGGAAGAAATGGTACGATCGATAATTAAACGAAAAGGACACAGAGCGAAGGATTTCTTTTCGTTTAGACAGAAATATTTAAACTACCACAATTTCCTGATACAGTAACGTTGCTTTTATTCTTTCAGGTGAGAGTGATGGTACCTGGTGCGGAAAGAAAATTGAGAGAACAAAGGGGTCTGAGTTCAGAGTACCTAGTCAGAGCTCACCAGAAGTCGCCTGGACCTCCGCAAGCTCGAGTATTCGGTCAATCCTCAAAAAGTAACGCTATTCTCTTATCGTTTAACCGGTCACTCTGTGTAACAAAATAACTAACGATAAATTCATAAATTTTCCAGCATCTCAGAGAGTTGCCGAAGAAGACACGTCTCTCTTATGCAAATCTGCGCCTGATATCTGTGCTTCCAACCCGCAAGCCATCAGCTACGTCGATAAATCAGATCTGTCTCACGTTTTACCGGCGTATCCAGACGCAAAAGACGTGGATCCGAGATACACGTTTGGCGATAAGTCAGAGGCCAGCGTTATCGACTCGAGACTCAGCGGCTTCGCCGATAAGGAAGGTTTAATCGACTCGAGAATTTTGTCCGACTCTCGACAAAATATGATCGCTTTCACGGAGAATAAAGAACACCCTGTTGGTCAAGAGCCACGGTACACCGAATTTTCTCCGAGAACTACGGAACAAAGTGTGGTGGACTCGAGATTGAGTGGCTTCATCGAAAAGGAAGGTCTCTTGGATTCCAGGCTCAGTGGGTACGGAGAGAAGAACGAATCCTTACTGGACACACCTTTCGGTTACGACACTCGTTACAATAGTTTAGCAGGGCAAACCGTGCCCATCACCTTGAAGAATCAGAACACCTCTGTCTCGGCTATTCAGTCCCAATATATCTACCAAAATTTCGGGACGATACACTCAGGAATTTTAAGGGTATCCGAACCAGGGACAAGTTCGAGTTCGAACTCGAGTCAGAGAAGTATGACGCTACAGAACCCGAAGAGGAAATCACAGATTGCCCAGAACACGTTCAGTACCATGGAGTGTGAAAAGAGGAAACGAGCTCCAGGCTTAGCCGGTAAGGCAGGATTTTACACTGGAAGCGCCGTATGACCACCACCACCTCCTCCGACTCCCAGGTAACTGCAAGAGGAGGAGACGCCACTCTAATCGTGAACCTTGAAAAACGAAAACTAACGAGTGGCGTGTGACCTGATTCATCGGAGGATGCACATAAAACTTATCACTAACCGTGAAAGAAACTACGTTGCCAATAGACGTACACGTGTCTATCGTATCTATCGTTGGTACAGTAGATATCGACGGATGAAGTTATCTTACGAGAAGGTGATATCTGCAGTGAATAATATAATTCTCTGTGATTTCGAAGTAGAAACCGGAAACGGATGAATTCTTCTGTGAATACGGTGTAGACTCATTACAGGATGCGATGAGTATGATGAAATAAAACGAACTTGTATATAAATCACTGATAATAAGGTTGACTGATATCCTTCTGTATATGAAAGAAGATGTCGAAACGAATTTTTTAACGTTTCGTAACTACCCAAGCGACGTGTCACATAGTCATTATACGAACCGACATGTTAATCGATAAAATAAGGACAAAACACAGGATTCGTGGTAGCGTGCATAAACTAGGCGTAGCGTTAAGCGACATAGGTAACGTATCTTAAAAGAATTTAAAATATAGGCTCAATTTTACCGGAGAATTTATACCTCTTACATGTGAAGCCGTGATATCTCCTCCTTGCTGTTTATAAGAGCTAGTCGATTCATTTTTTTCGTTCGGTGTCGATACACGAAGAAAATGGCAGAGTTGCAAATAAACCGTCGGTTGATCCACACGATTAATTATCTCATTCTACGAGAAATAAATTTCAATAAACTCGAAGAGATACGTTATATCGATATCGTTAAATTTCCATCTTTCATTCGTGTGTTACTCGACAAACATAAAAATCCAACAGACACCCGTGAATTTACGTAGGAAAAGTGGATCAACAGACAGGGAGGCTGGCGACTCAAAGTTAAATTAAAAAAAGAAAAAAAAAACCTCAACTAATCACGTAATCGCGTTATCAAGCTGCATAATCAGTCGAATGGAGCTATAAGTCGAAGAGGAATATTAATGTAGTCGATATGCTGTAACATATACTCGGTGGTCGTGTCGTATAGTCACGAATACTCAATCGGGCGTAAACTCGTCTAACCATTTTCGGGAATGAGGGAATTGCCGTGAGTTACGAGAGAGAGGGAGAGTGAGAGAATTTCGATCAGCCGTTTGACGAATCGTGGAAAAGATTTTACCATAGAGAGAAATATCGAAAAAAAAAAAGAAAAAAAGGAAATGAAACAACAGATCATCGACTCGAAGCACAATAATATTATTATGTATGGTAATAATAAATGGATTTAGAGTACAAATTTTTTCTTACTGTTAAACACTATTATCGAACGATGTTACTATGTAATTTCACCAACTTCACTGTGTACGAATTATCGGATAATTTTTCCTTCGAAACACCTTGCTGCACGTCTATGGCAAAGTCTTTCATTACGTTCGCCAATCTTGGACATATCAAGAAGAAAAAAATGTTTTTAACCCACACACACAGACACACACACACACATAAATACTGAATTCGTGACTTAAACTCTCTTCCTATTTCCCGCTCGGGTGTACCATATAAGGGTTGAGAATATTTTAACATCTCGAAGAACCCGAAAGTTCCACCCTCGAATCGGATTATACGTTGTTGTGTATGTAACTTTGCGACTTGCGTATATTAACGTATACAGATCGTAGGTAAATGTAATAAAACGTTTCTTTTTTAAACGACTCATTTCCTTACCCACCCGTTCTACTGAATAAACATGTGAGAAATCTTGCCTTTATGATTCATTTCAAATTACCGGAGATTGCATTCCTTATTTGCTGTAAATTTAATTCTTCAATTTTCTTGTAACTTATCTATTATACTTCTCCTTTTCACCCTTTTAATATTTCTGAGACACTGGAGAGAAAATTTATTCCAAATTTTCATATAATTAATAGATAATATTTATTTTCGTTTATTCTAATATTCAAAGTATTGATCTTCACTTTGTGAAAATAAATTAGAAATTTAGTGCTTCAAATGTCTTTTTGAATTGTAAAACGTACTAGTTCTTAGAATTTTTCCTACTTTCAGATTTACTAAATGTTTGCTTCGCTATATTGCAACATATAAGCTTTCCAAGAGCCAAATCGATCAACTCCACTTTTACTAAATTTCTCAATTTCATTACCTGCCGTTTGTCACATTAATCTTCTATGCAATTCCCATATTTTCAGTGACCAAATCGATCAACTCCAATGATATTTATTTATTCCTAAATTTCACGATGAATTCAGCAAGAAAATGTTTAAAAAATCATCACCTTTCTCTACTGTTCATTTCACGAAGTTCGTCAGTTTCATTTCAGAGCGGCTCACACAACACACCGAGCATCCACCGAAAAATTCATCTCCAAGAAGGAACGATAACTGTTGAACGATAAAGCAGACATTCTATACAAACGTTTACCCCGAAAATCCTGGCAAAACCATCGAATCCCTCTTTCAGATGGCACTGAATCTGCAAAGAAGCTTCGTCCGCGAGCTTTCACCAGATGGCGAGCCCGTGCTTATGTCGCGAGACTTCGCTCCTAATGTTTAATTAACACCGCATAATTGCCCGGCCAATTAGCCAACGCCGTTTAATATTAATCTGCAATTTGAATTCATTTCGATGCGTTTAAAATTTATTGAATACATAATTAATGCCGCGTGGCGCGAATGCAGATACGATGCACGAGCCGCCCCCGGCACTTTGCACGCTCACGCCCGATGATTTATTCCGACAGTCCTCCGAAAGTTCGCCCGAAAAGACACCAGGAAAATAGTTAATCGTTCCCGAAAGCGTTCCTTGGTGAAAACACGCGCGAAAAAAGAAGAAGAAGAGAAGAACGAAGAAAAGAGAGAAAAGAAAGAATCTCGCTAGGAAGCCCGAAAATATTTGCTACTTCACCGCAATGTTGTTGCATAAATATTTGCGTTCACGGTGCAGAAACAGAGTGCAACATTTTAAACTCGCGTCTCTTAATTAATGGGTTTAGCCTATTTCTTCTGTTTCACCAACGATAAATGTGATTTACGCCGCTCGAGGTCGGCCACGTTTCTTTCGAAGAAGAAAGCGGAGGACGGCAATTGAGTAATTTATGACCGCTAGATAAAATTGAGGCCTGCGTGACCGATGATGAAGTTGACTTTTTAATGTCTCTTTCTCGTTAGCCATTCTATTGGAAATAGTTTCGCTAGGCGGTAAGCTCGCCAATTGCTGTTAAACATATACGAAAAGAGTTCTGCACCGTTCCACCTTCGAACTTCCTCAAATGTTTCCTTCGATTCGTACTAATCGGATTAATAATTTCTAGGAGCTGTCATATGCTTTTACAAAGAGATTCCCCACCTTGTATGCGCCAAAAAATAATAATGGAGAAGGATATCGTTTTCTAAATAATACTCGAAAGGAGTTCTGCACAGTTCCTTCTTCAAACGTCCTCAAACACTCCCTCAAGTTGTACTAACGGGACTAACCATTTACACGACCTTTGATACACCTTTGCAATACTATTCCCCTTCTCATATGCACCAGACAATAATTCTGAAGAAATACAAACTTTTCTTAATGTTATTTAAGAACGTTACACAGATCGTTCTTCAAACTTCTGCAAACACTTCCTCAATTCGTACTAATTATTTTCAGGAATCTTTCACAACCCTTTGCAATACAATTCCCCACCTCAAATGTACCAAACAGTAACTCCAAAGAAGTACAAACTTTTCTTAATATTATTTAAGAAGAACGTTACACAGTTCCTTCGTCAAACTTCTTCAAACAGATCTTCAATTTGCACCAATCAGACTAAAAGTTTCCACAAGCTTTCGCAAACCTTTCCAAGACAATTCCTCACCTCAAATGTAGCAAACAACATGTCTGAAGAAGTACAAATTTTTCTAAATAATATTTAAGAAGAACTCTATGTAGTTCCTTCTTCGAACTTCTTCAAACACTTCCCCAATTCGTACCAATAAGACAGACAATTCCCACGAGCTTTCGCAAAGCTTTCCAAGACAATTCCTCACCTCAAATGTACCAAACAACAAGTCTGAAGAAGTACAAACTTTTCTAAATAATATTTAAGAAGAACTCTATGTAGTTCCTTCTTCTAACTTCTTCAAACACTTCCCCAATTCGTACCAATAAGACAGACAATACCCACGAGCTTTCGCAAACCTTTCCAAGACAATTCTCAAATGTACCAACCAACAATTCCGAAGAATTACAAACTTCTTTAAATATTATTTAAGAAGAACATTACACAGTTCCTTCTTCAAACGCTTCCAATTCACTCCAATCACACCGAAACCATCCACCTACCTTTCCAAAACAATCACCCACTGCCAATCAAACCCAAACACTGTCGTTCGCTAATTTCCTCGAGCTTTTCCTTTCTAACGAAAACTCGACGAATCGATACTCCCCCACCTCCCTCCGTCACGAAACGCGAATATCGCGAAACGAGAGTAGGGAGAGCGCAGTGGACTGTGTATATATACGAGTAGATTGTCTCTGTCATTTACCTGCGCCTTTCCCCGTCCCTTTTGCCCTGCCCCGTTTTGCCACGTTCGAATATCCGAGGCAACCCCTTCCTGTGTAACCTGGCACCCTCGACTCGTCGTTCGTCCCACCCTACGCCGATGCTGCGTGTAGCCGTCTCGCTCTAATCCAATTAAAAACGGCGGACGATCGCACGAAACAGCGGCTCATCGACCGCGGGAATTTTAATTGATGTTACAGGTACGAGAGGGTGGAATGGCGGTGGCCCGATGTTCTGGAGGAATATATAGAAAGGGCCGGGGCACTAGAGGGGGTTGGTTTTCCACCCCTGGGTGTAGAATAGAAAAGTGAAGAGAAGTAAGGGAGGGGGAAACTGGTTGCTGGTTTGGGATGATGGTCTGTCAGCGAGCCACGTTTCTGGCCAACTTTCGCCCAACACGAATCCCTCCTCTTCAACATGTCGCGCGGAATCGTGTTAACCATCAGCCGGTTCTCGTGTTTATGCGCGGGGGCGGACAGTGGAATGCGAATGGAGGCGGCGAATTCGCTGATTAAGGGCTCGCGGTTGCGAATTTTTGGAAAACGTACCTATACTTCTTTCGGTTTCGCAGTTTTTCTGCGTGTGTGATGCTTTACTGAAAACGTGAAGAGAGACGTGAATTGAGAGTGTGTGTCTTTAAAAAATGGAGAGGATTTGCGAATTTTGTAGTAAAATGATAAAACACTTCTTGTTCGGTTCGAGGATATTTTACGATATTTTCTATGACGAATAAATTGCGACGAGAATTGTCTGTTCGTTGATTAAAAATTTCTCGAGGATCAATTTCCAGGCGAAAGTAATTCCTGAATTTTCGAGAACGACGATATAACACTTTAATATGAAAATAATTACGATATTTCATTTTTAACGGGATCGGAAGTTAAGTCAGTCGACAGGTACACCGTGTGACAGATATTGCTAAAAATTTGATTTAACCAGTTGATCAACGTCACTCGGTAATTACCGTATCGATTAACGGCGGTAAATTTAATTACCCGCACAAAGTAACCAACAAGCTTAATTATTATTAATAGCGGGGTAATTTCAGTTTCAATAAAGAACGAAACTATTAGCTGAAAGCAATCCAGGCTCGATCTGCTCTATTAATTTCTAATTTGTAATGATCTGGTTCTCGATCTAGATATCACCGCGTGCCATTTCATGCAATTTTTCTCCATTCTAATATAACCACATACACACACATCCACACAAAACAAAAATAAACACTAATTTCCATCATCTATCATTTTCATCTAACTTCTCAACTGTTACAATAAAAACAAAAAAGAAAAAACAATCCTCCTACTTTTTCCCCTCACGTCTGCGTCGCTTTCCTAATTTCCCTTCCGCCTCTCGCGCGAAATCTCCCTCCGACAGACAAACCGAAGAAGAAGAAGAAGAAGAAGAAAAAAAAAAAGGGTAAAAACAAAGTAAGAGAAAAAGTGAGTTGGCCGTCTTAATGAAGGAACGTTAACGCGACGGGCCAAATTATTTTCCACTAATTTTTCCTCGCATTATCTCCGCGCCGTGTGGCACTCTTATCGTCCTTCGTTCCCTCCCCGTTCTTGCTATCGTCGTCGTAAGAAATCCCAGAGGAAGGAAGCAACCGGCAAGGATGCCTTAATCCTCGTGGTCATCTATCATCGCGGAGCGTACTGGTTAGCCGATTCTATCTTCCAGCTTTTTTCACGCGCCCTCCAGTCACCCAAGCCTTTTGTTGGCTTGTTTAATAACTCGTGATGAATGTACCTCGCGCTGCCTCGCTTCCAGTTCGTCCTGCGCGAGCCACAGGATCCCCGGGGTCCCGAGATATCCTCTTTTCTTCTCCCGCTTCCGACCCGTCAGAAATTAAAACGATAAATCCTTGACGGGGCCTCTGGCCGACCCGCGAAATACCTACAGCCACGGATTTCGATGCAGAAACGAAGTTTTTTTTTTTAGTGCAGGTTGGATATCGCTTTTTTTTGGTCAGAAAATCGAAGAATTGTGGAAATTTGAAATGGAATTTTTTCGGGGTGTTTCAAGTGATAGTAGGGGATTTTTTGGAGTGTTGGATCGATTAATTGGTCGATCAAGTGAACGTTGTAGAGGGGAGATTACTTTGAATTTGTAATTAGTAGAATGGAGAGTGATTAAGGTATGCTGAGTAAATAGGTCGTCTTGAAAGTGGTTGTGCTTGTATGCTAGGGTTTGTGCTTTTTAGATGTACAAGATTATTCGTGTAATGAATAATTAAGGTAATTTTAATATCGATAAGTGTGGAGTGTATTAAGGAAGCAATCTTTTCGTGCGCAGGTATGCATATTAGGGAGACTTTGTAATTAACTACCGGAAATTTATCACGTAATTGAAGAGAATACCAAGTGAAATTTTTATTAAGTAAAATACAACGAACTAAAATATTTCAAAATTATGAAATGAAGGAAAATCAAATATTTGAAAATTACGAAATGAAATAGAATAGAATATTTCAAAATTATCAAATGAAATAGAATAAAATATTTCAAAATTATCAAATAAAACAAAATACCTTATTTCGCAATAAATTAACAAGTAAGAACACTGAAGCAAGAAATTCATTGCAAAATAACGCGCTCGAGAGAACAATCCCCCCGAAATATTTTCTATTTCCAATCACACATTCTCTTAATTAAAACACACCACCAAAAGAAAATTCCCGGCAACGTTAAAAAAGACACTCCTGACAAAAATCCAAGCAGCATTCGCGGCCATTCTCTCTCCAATTAAACAGACCCGCTGCTTCCTCGTTCCTCCGGTTTTATCAAAAAAAAAAAGAAAAGAGAAGAGAAATAAAAACAAAAAAATACAGAATACACCAGCGTATTCACGAGACCCTATATAAACTCGTTTTCCAAACGCTCTTACCCGGGATAACGCGAACCACCGCAAGAAGGGTAGAGAAAATTGCGTATCTTGGGGGGAAAAAATTAGCCGCAAGATAGAAAAAGGGGGTTGCTAGCTGTGCAGTGTGGAGGAAGAAGGGAGGAGGAGAGAATCGGAAGGCAGACAGCCCGAGGCCAGAATGGACCGTGGTCCACGTTAGCCAGCAGTCGCTGCCAAATGAAATTATCCCTCGGAAGCACCGACGATCTCGGGGGTTAATTCCGCGAAAAGGGGATGGCGGATGTTTGTTACAAGCCAACATTCGTATCACTGCTGCCTTGGGCTGACCATAATTTAATACCGGCCGCTAATACATCCCTACCACCGTAGCTCATCCCTCTGACAGATAAGAGTACACCTCCTACTCGGCTTGGAAAGAGAGGGAAAAGGGTGTAACCGCGATGGAGACTGAAATTTTCGGCTCAAGATGCGAGTGCTGGTTTTTAAAGGGTGCGCTCAAGGTGACAAATGGAGCTTGAGGAACGAAGGGATTGCGGTTTCCTTTCGAAGACGTCCAGAAGTTGAGGACTTCCTTGGAAATCGTTGTGTACGATGCTTGATTAGGGATTTATTGCTTGAACTTTTTGCTAATTTCAGAAGCTTTAGTAGCTAGGATTGAAGACTGTGGGAGATTAAGTATTGGAAATTTAGAGCTAACAGATTGAAGAATTGGAAATTAGAGGTTAAGTTATTTCGAGATCCTTCTTTCCTTCGATTTTTATTATTTTCTTGATTTCTGAAATTTAACGTAGTAATAGAATAAAATTAACAAAATTCAGAGTTCCAAAAAACACTAAAATATTCATATTTTCAACCCTTTCTCTTTAACACAAAATTTCCCAAAGTTGCAAAGTATTAAAATTGAAGTACTTATTCGTTAGAAATTAAGTGCTGATAGATTGAAGAATTGGAAATTAGAAGTTAAGAGAAGCTTCTTCTCTTCGATTTCTATTATTTTCTTGATTTCTGAAATTTTACGATATTACTTTCAACCCTTTCCCTTAAATACGAAATTTCCTTAAATTGCAAAGTATTGAGATTAAACCACTTGTTCATTAATATCGCAAGATTTTAATTTACGATGATATTCTCAGTACTGTCGTATCCAGTACAGAAGAGAGAATTTTAATCAAGAAAATTCACCGTTCCGTTACAACGTGTGGAGGAAATTTTCACGCGAAATCAATCTGTCGCTGAACGTTCGTAAAACCGTCTCGATCGTAACCCAGGCGCAATTACATCAAACCACTCGTAAATATACGCGGAGAAAAGCTTATCTTTATCAGGGAAACTACACGTATTAAAAGGCTAAAGTACACAGCTTTTATTCGTGACGGTCGAGATGGTCGGATGCCGGTTTTCCAGGGGTAATTTCATTTGGCCCAATCTCCACCGAACGAACTGCTCCCGACCCGCTGCTAGCCGCAGGCTCTTTCTATCTATGAAACATTTTTACCGTCTTCTCTCGTTTTGTTTTCACTACGGCGGTATTCTGCCACCGCCCCTTATCGCTAAATCGTTTACCAAGCCACCCTCTTGCGACGATTCACAATCATTAAGAACCATGTTTCGTAATATTGCCCCATGGCCGCAACTCTTTCTTCTATAATTCGCTCTGCTATAATTTATACTCCGTGACTCGTTTCTCTCTGGACTTAGAATTTACGGAAAGTAACGTAATTTTTGTTCCTTCGTTTATCGAGAATCAAGCTTGAAATTTATCTGTGAGAGAAAAATTCAATTTTCGGGGAATTTTTAAATTAGAAAATTATATATTAAACAGGTGAATATTTTACCATTTAGAATTTTACAGAATTCAAATATTTTAACTGTGTCCTTTAGTCCTTAGATTACGCTAAATTTTAGGAAGCAAGTGAAAATAAATCCCAAGAGAAGCAAAATGAATCTCTGTCACCAAAACAATACCCTTCCGCAGGAATTTTCCGAGGAGAGAAAATTTCACCGCAACATTCTAATCCGAAAAAATCAGATCACCGAAAAAGGCTTGACAGATAAACGCGCGTACAGTATATACCGTGCAACATTGAAAGTTAGCGTGTACACATAAATCACAATCAATAATCACCGCATTAATTTTCAGGAAGGTAAGTTGTGCGCGATCTCGAGGAGGATCGAGTTAATCGATGCTCTCGCCACTTTCGACACACGACTCTGTGCACGCAACAAAGTAGATACGTATATACTCGACCATTCAAAAAGAAAGAAAAGAAAGAAGAATCAGTCGAAAAACGAAGACGAAAAGAAAGGAAGGAAGAACGAAGGAAAAAAGTTGGGGGAAAAATTCGAGCTCACGAGAAACCGATACTCCTATCGCAGCCTCTAATGAAGTGGCCATTAAATTAATAGCGGCCGATTTAATTCAACGGCATTTTTCTCGGCTGAAAGTGGTTTCCACGGAGCAGAAGCAGAGGCGACACGATTTATATTCAACGTGGCGGACGCTCGTTCGTCTCTGCCCAAGTTTCACGACTTTTTTCTCAGCGACACCAAGTAGAGAACCCAGAGGGATGAAGAGAGAGAAAGAGAGAGGGAGAGAGAAAAGGAGCGAGAGGGAAAGTTTAGTAAAAGAAGGGAAAAGGAGCGAGACAGAGTTAGCTCTTCTAGTGATACGTTTCTCGACAGTGCTGGCGTTGAAACAATGAACCGACCAACCGGCGTGGTCCCTGCAAATCTCCAGGCTTAGCACCCCCATTGTCACCCCTGTGTGCCAGCACCCTCCCCTCGACCCGTGACGGCGGAAGGGTGCTTCGCGGATTTAGACGGCCCTGTCGCCATAGCAACTGCAGCCACCGCCAATCTCTCCAACTTGTTCTCCATACATGAGCTCTGAAACACGCGCTCGCGGCCCCCGAATCGACCTTACACGCTTACTTTGATCTATCGCCGATCGTTCCATCCCCCTCCTTCTTACCTTGTCTGAATTTTCGCTCTACTCTGATGATGAGTAGGTAGGAAGTGTTGGTGGAATTTTTTTGAGATTTGTGACGAAAGGGTGTGCATTCACGAGATACGACAGGGAGAAGAGATACAAATTTTTTTTTGAGAATTTCAGGTTAAATTTTGTTGGATATTTGGGATGTTTATTAAGTTGATAATTGAATTCATTTTGCTACTTAACCCCTAAACCTATGATTTCTTCTCTGACTATGCATCCAAGTGTCAGCCATTTAACTGCTGTATCAGGTACCAAAAGCTAATCTATCACACATTAATTCCATCTAGTAATCCTCAGTCTTACAAAGTAAAACGAAAGTTAGGATTACTCTTTTTCTCACATCTTGACCAAAATCTCCGTCACGAGTCTGACACGTTGTTACAGATTAAAGGGTTAAGTTAATCAAATTTTTGACGAAGACGGTGCAATTTAGAATGAGGGAAGGTGGTTGAAATAAATATTGCTCGTTTTTATGGTGAATGAAAATCACTGTGATTAATTAATAGCTACACTAAAGTTTTGCATAATTTTCTACAGTACTGACAAAATTCCTAGGGAATGGATGAAATTTTCATTGTACAGAATGCAGAAGAATATAAGATTCCAATGAGAAATTGGAAACATTACGAATCTTCTATTGTTTTACAGCTCAATGTCGAAACTGGCAAAGATTCCTCTGTAAGGCGAAATTGTATCATCAGAGCGTTCAGAGGAGCGATCAAAGTAGCCATTACAGGTTCAGCAACCCCATAGGAGCTTGAGAGGGGACAAGTATCAAGGGTGATAGAGCAAGCGAGGATAAAACATGGAGGATAGACTCTGAAAAAGTTCAACTCTTTGTCCCACAAATGGAGACATTTTCACGCCATTCTCCCGCTTCCGTCGGTCAATCTTTCCACCAAGGGAACCAACCAGACCTTATTTTTTCCTCACCCTCGTGTCCTGATCTCGCCTGACCCTTGGTCTCGCGACACTTTCAACCCTCTTCGAGGTGTAACACAGACTCCACGAGTTTATCACACACACTCTCTCTCTCTCTTCTCCTCCTCCGCTCGAATTCTTTCAAGAGCAAATCCGCGAGAGGTTGGCCGCGTTTCTCGGGAATCGAAGGGACACCAAATCGAATTACGTGGATTTACGCCTCGTCCAGAAGAGGGCTGGAAGCATCCCTTAAGTCCCGAGATTTCTTCGTTCGCGGTGAGAAATTTTCGTTGACTGCGAAGGGGGATGATTTCGGGAGATAGGAATCTTTCCACGGTTTCTTCAGATTCGACTTTGCCTTTCGGTTCGGTTCATTTTTAGGACGATCCATCTCGAGCTCCTTCAATCTTATCTCACCTTTTACTACGGATATTATTAATCTTCTTCGTAAGTGCAATTTGCAAGTTGAAAAGTTTTTACTTCTAGCGAAATTACTTCAACGTAGATATACACTTGTGTACTTTGAAAATTTTGAAAGATAGTGTATTATACTATGCGTCATCACCGACGATGAATTTTATTTCCATAATTTTCAAGGTCTCGAGGCTTTGATACTGCCAAATATTATCCATTTATGAATCTAATTTTTTAATCACGTCTTAGTTACGTAAAAATTCACGGTTGGAAAGTTGCTACTGAATGGTCCTTCCAGCGTTAACATCCACAACAATAACCAAATCTTCACGAAAAATCCTTCTAACCAATTTAAAATTCAACCTAGTCGCACAAAAATTGCACAGATCTCTCTCCTGCGTAAATGACGATACGACAACTACCATGCACAAACCTAACCGTTTCCATTGATAAGACTGGCGCGAATAAGCCTCAAGTACGCTACCACCGCTGCTTTCACTTTGTATCAGACTTATGGTAAACACGGCCATTAATCGTTTCGCGGATAATAGGTATTAGATTCGGTTCGTTTTGTCGCTGGCCGTTCGTCGGCTCTTTTACGAGGCATAAACGATATTTATGGCGGTAATCGTGGAGGCGAGCCTCTACTAATGCTTGATTTCTTCATCCTACGATGGAATTCAAGTTTCGGTCGAATCTCGCGGAAAGCAACGCGCCCAGTCGTAATAGCGGGATTTATGGAGGGATAAACGCAGGATTGGGAGGAGAAGAACGAGGGAGGAAGATGTATATAGGAGAAAAGAGAGGCGGAAACAACGGAGTCCACCAGGCGAAAGAAGCCTTTCTAAGCGATGGACAAATTGTACGGTTTATCCCAATACACGGCTCCGGTTATACGTTGTAAATGGAATTGCGGTACTTGAACGTTGCGGATCGACCAGATAAATGGCACTTTGCGTACGGCTGCTTTTGAGGCGCGAGGAAACAGCTCCATCGGCCTTAGTCCCCGGTCGTTTCGACGTTTCACGGATATTATGCGCATGGAAATCGACCGGAGGCAAGCTTCTACTCACTCTTTCGACCATTCCATTTGCAATAGTTTATGTGCTTTGTATAATACCTTCTTCAGTTGTACCTTCGTTCATGGAACAGACTTCGACTCTTTCAATCTCTATACTTTCATTGTACGATTTTAATTTCATTCAGCTTCCTGAGTTTTATGCTACCAGCGTGTATGTAGCAACAACATACGCTGCCTGAGCAACGACAGACAACACATTTTTTTATTTTTTATTTTATTTCTATGATTTTGTTCCTTCTATGATCATTTTTAAAGTGTCGTTTTAAAAGTCGTTTAAAGTATCGCTTTGAATGTTTCTAAGAACTGTTCAATGAATGATAAGAGAACCTAACTCGAACGCAGCTCGAAGTAATGTGTCAATACTTGGCCTAGAGCTGTGTTCATTATGTTTACATTGCCTGGATTTTACACTTTGCTATTGACATATACTGGGAGTCATAACGAAGCTTCAAATTTTGGGAACAATTTTGTTTCTATTCTACTTTATCTGGAATTTCTCCATTCGTCTCGAAAATACTTAGCCCATTTTTTATTACTAACTTCTTCAAACACTTGAAAATTGTCCTTTTATTAGAATCTGAATTTTTAAACCGACATAGTGCAATATTTCTCCCTTAAGGTGAAACACATTTAAAAATGAACGCAATTACCGAAAAGAGAAATAGTTTGCTCGAATATTTCAACGTTCTCACGATTGTTTACCCGCGCAAAAATTTTTTCCAAAGGCACGGTATACTCTTGATTAATTCAGAGTCTCAGCCGCGACTGTCTACAGTGCGTTTCAAAGAAACACCGAGACATTACTTAGTGTCAACTAATTGCTGCTCGGTTCAATGAGTTCCCACCTATCATGGTGGATATTTATTGCAAGTTGTGTTAGAGTACAACTTTGGCGATGGCCAGTGCGGCCACAATAATTAATGGGCTGACGATAGGTGTATAAATATCCGGAAACTGGTCATGGTTCAATAGCCATGCTCCATGCGCGCGCGAAAACCAATCATTCACAATGATCGATAACGTAATAGTTCAAACCGCGGACAGAGTCTACAAACATAGCACACTTTTGCATTCATAAAGTCTACACTGTCCGCGAAAACCAAATTCTAAGTCCAACGATAACTCACAGAAATTCAAAATTTACAACTCAGATTAATCTCTTCCTTTCAAACTCTTATCAGCTCTCGCCGTAAAATAATTTCAGCACTGGCAGAATCCCCTTAAAAAGATCACACCTGAATCGCATCTAAACTACGTCAATCTCCTCCAACGAACACATCAGCGTTGAAATCAATATTTCACGATTCCCTGCAACCTGAAATCCCATTTAAGTAAAATAACTGAATCCTCGGCAAACAAGAATTCTAAAGTCCCCGACTTGATCACATCTCGGTCGATTCCGGTGGCTAGAGTCCAGTTCTCCGCAAAGTGGCAGCCGAGCTGTGCAACTCGAGCCACGGACGCCATCTTTATTATGACAATAATTTAATTTCAAGCCAGGGACATCTGGGACCAGCTCGTAAATACACCGATTATCGGTTGCGCTTATTAAATCCGTCGTCGTGTCCGAAGACATCTCCCTCTCTCACTCTCTTTCGTGGTTCCAAGCTTCTGGATCCAGTCTTCGAGAACGTCCAGATAGTCTCATCTTGACCCAGGATCCCTTCTTCTTCTTCCTCTTCGTCCACTCCCTTCCACGTCCTCCTTGTCATGTGTTCTCCCGTGCCTTTCTCTTGCTCCCACTGACAACGTCCAATCCGTGGTTGGTACGTGTTATCTTTTTCCTCTTCCAGGCATCCTTTACGATCCGCCGATGCTAATTTTACGGGGCTATATCGCTTCAGCAGCAACGTGGCGGCAGTGCGGCGGCAACGTGGCATCAACGTGGAACTCGTAGCGAGCCTACGAGCCTCGTTCTCCCCCTTCGTGGCGGCTTCACTGATGATGACGAGATGATCACTTAATTTGGCCAACAGCTGCCGCGTCGTCCTCTTCCTTCTTTTCTTCTTCTTCTTCTTCGTCTTCTTCTTTGTCCTTCTCTTCTTCGTCTTCTTCTTCTCTTAATCTCGTTTCTCATCCTTCGTCATTCCATCCTTCTTCGTCCCTCAGGTGCTCTTGGTTCTTTTATAGCCTGGTCCTGGGCAGAATGCAGTGATCAAATGAGAACAGTCGCAGCACCGAAAAGATGTCCACTTTGTTGCAACACTGGTAGCTGGTACCAGCTGATAGGATTGCATGTTAATTCCTACTGTCCCTCGTTTCTCTTCATTTTTTCCAAATGTTTATAATTGGACGACGGAGAATGTATGGCAGGTGAGGGAAATTTTCGGGGGGATTCCATCGGAAATATCGGTGCCTTGTGTTTTTTAAGTCTGTTTTTTAAGTCTGCTGTGGTATATGGGTTAGCGGGGTTTTTGCAACGTTGTTTGTTTAATAGTTTTGTACGAAAGTAAAATTTCAAGCAATCTTCACGAAACAGTCTAAACAAATTTTTATCATTCAATCATAGGTTTAAATCTTCCACGATTCACAAAAAGCTTCGATCTCCGTCAGATCCTAGTGTTACCATTTTTCCTCGTGAAACAAAGTTTAGACATTTCTTCGAACATTGAAGACACACGTGCAATAAAATTGAGAGTACCACAACGAGTTTCGTTTCGTAAATCTTGCACGAAGCGTGAGCCAGGACGAAACGGCCAGTCTATTACGCATTTTTTCATCGATTATAAAAGCCGATGCTCAAAGTGGCGGCCAAGAGTGAAATTTCCGTATACTTCGAACGGCTAATACACAGATTCCACGAGTGCCGCTTCTTTTTAATCCGGGAATGATTATTTATGGACGTAAGAGGACAGCCGCGGTGCCTAACCGTCGCCTAAATAAGGTGTCGGTCTCGCATACCTGTACGAATCCGTTATTAAATTATTATACGAGCGCGAGATTTACGAGCTTTTTCGTCATCCCAAGATCAACGGCCTTCGCTCCTTTTTTTCTTCATGCTTCATTAGAGAAACCAGGTGGAGCAAAATTGGACCGACTCACTTCCTGTGCCCGGCCCGCTCTTTAGGAAGCGATAATTCATCGGCCACATCGAATGAATTTTGATAAAAATTCTCTTACTCGTCGTTTTTTATCATCAGGAAAAACATATGTCTCGGCGTAAAAATTAAGAGAAGATATTTTTCACCGGTCAAAATAATTTATAATTGCCAAATAAATTAATTGCAGAAATTCGCGAGGCTCTTTAAAAGCAACGAAAGAAGATTTTTCAAATTGTAAGATATTACGAAAAATGAATTATCTCTATACAAAAATTAGTAAATTCGTAAAAATACCTTCAAACGAAAACGAGGTGTAACGATATGCCAGGAAAATAAACAAGAAATATTTCCAGCCTCTCAGAAGTATGAAATAAACGTTTCGAAAGTTGTACAAGTGGACAAAATAGACTTTCTACCAATTTCCACTTAAATTTCGCGTAATTTAATAAATTATACCGGCAAATATAATTGTTTTATCTATCAATAGAGTTTTATACGCGATATTTATCCTGCCAGACGGTGTATTAAAATTCCTCCGGATCTGTATTCAACTCTACCAGTTAAATTTCACGAAAAAAGAACGGTTGATTCGAGAATATTAACGAGCAAATCATTGGGCTTAGAACTTGCGAAAACGATATAGAACTTGATGCAGGATTTACGATGATATTATGTAAATCGAAGCCACGATATAACACGAGTTTGTGCCAGCCTAGAAGCGGCCGTTATTCTGCAATTATAAATTCCTTTCACTGAAATTATTTATCCAGATTGTATTTATCGTTGACGTAACGACAGCTTTTTCAGCTACCTTTGGACACATTTTTTTTCAGTCCTATCGGAACGGCAATCCAGTTAATAGAACCCTGCTTACCTCTTTAAGCTGATAGAAAAATCTGTGCAAATCACTAGAACGTGACACGACCAAACTAATTTACAATTACCAGATAAGATTAAAGTTACTGAAAATTCACCTGTCACTAATGACAATCCAATCGTTTCAAAATCTGACACCGTTAAAAATTTCATCGTCGAAATCGATAGGATACCAAACCCTTGGAAAAATACACTCGAGTACGATTGCCTCATACAAAAGGAAATAGTTCTTTACCTTAATGACTAGCCTAGCAATTACGTTACTCAATGTATCAATTGCAACAACGAGTTACCTACGGTAAAATGTATACTTAATAGAAAAACTTGCAGTCGCGAGGAAAAGCTGGAGGTCAAGATAAATTATTTCCAACCGTAAAACAGTGTCTAAGTGACAGGAAATGTGTAACAGGACACGGTAAAGTATCTACGAAATGACTTTACTCAATGAAATGTGAAAGGAATATATACTTTAGAATGACTAGGTGTAACTCGACGTAAATTAAACTAACTACAATTCTTCGACTAACTTAAATCCACGACTAGATAGATATTCCTGCAGTAGAATTGTCCAGAATCACTGTAACTTAAAAAAAAATGTCCTCTCTAGGTTTAAGAAAAAGAAACCAACAAAATCGACCGTTCCATCGAAATTGAAGCTCGATTAATCCCATCGGTGGCCAGAGATTTCCCCGGAATCCGAGGAACCAGGCGATCGTCCTTGCGCCACAAGATCGTGGGTCCTTCCCCATAAACTTCGTAAATTTATCGCGCGGTTCTGGTTTGCCGCTGAGGTTCGCTATTTTCGAAAGTCCCCCCGGCCCTTCCTATCCGCCGCCACAACGGTGTAATTCAAAAATTCAAATTACGTATTCTATTAGGTGCGAGTGTGGCCGCGGGGCCGAGCAAGAAGAAACGGGAGAGAGAGAAACGAGCGCGAGGAGGCGAAGCAGCGACAGACGGCCGCGGTGAGGTGGACGAAAGAGAAAAAGGGCAAACGAGCGAATGAGGAGGATCGAGAACTGGCGAGATCAGGCTGAACAAGGAGGTGTAGAGGCCAGCCACTCTCCTTCTTCAAGCGAGGGTACAAAAGGAAGGGTCCTGGTAGGTGCGCCGTGAGGCCGGCCAAGAAGGGGTGGCAGGCTTAAATTGGCGGTGAGATTATTCTCGACGTGCATTAAGACGTCAAGCGGCGACGGACGACCTGGAAAGTATTGCCCGACACCTTCTACGCCACTATTCTGTCTCTCTCCCTCCCCACCACATGGTCCCCACCGCTCCTCCCTTAACCACCACCATTCGCCGGCAAGCCATTCCCCTACCATGGACGTGGCACGAACTGTGGAAGAGGCGAGGGCTCGTGGGGTCCACTTCCAACGACCTACGGCCCTGTCCGAGCGGCTACAACTTGGACACAGAAAATTATGCTCGGCCTAATCAGCCGGAGGTGTGAACGTGCCCCATCTGAATTCGTTAACCGCGCCTTGTGGGCCCGCAATAAGGCGGATTCTAAATGCGTCAGGGTTATGGCTCGAGGTTCTTTCTCTCTCTCTCTCTCGCGTCGAGACTGAGTTTCACAGTAATTTTTGGGTGTTTGTTAAATGTCAAATATGAAAATTCGATGGGAAAATGCTTCGAGGTAATTCAGATACATACGGTAGATGAAATTATTTCGAGAATTTTACGGTCTAAATTGTGATAGAAGTTTTGGTAACATTTGGAAAATTGCTTGGTAACGTTGAGAATTTTGATCCATGATTCTCCGATGCATTCCTCTTCTTCCTTTCAGACAGTTTCTTTTTCTAACGACGTGCGAGAGGAAGAATAAGTGTTGGAAGACGATTCAGCCAGATGGATTAGACCCCCCGTGGTTCCACGTGGGTCCTTTTCGGTGGGTGTTAAGTAATACATTATGCGGCCAACACCTGGCACCGCGTGCGGACGGCCGCATAAAGCTCTCATCCTTTCGAGCGGGCAGAAAACGATCGGGACTTGTTAACACTCCCGGAAACAGCATGGTCAGCCACCGGACCAAACATCTCATTCAGCCGAGAAGATCGAATCCTGGGATTATCCGATTTTACTCCTCTTTTAATTGCTTCTTCTCGATTCGATTAAAATTGTCTACTAAATTATTGGAACAATTGTTCTGTGTACACTCAAAGATCGATGTTTTGTACTTTAATTAAAAAATGGAACTACTATTCCGTTCTGTATAGTAATTCTTGGAACTTGTGTTTAAACAAAAAAAAAAATATGTTTTCATTCTCCAAGCTTGATCTACAGTTATTGATACTGAATGATCGGTATTAATTTATAAAAAGAGAAATATTTCTGCATTCTCAAAGCTTGATCCACAGTTATCAATACTGACCAGTCGCAGCCAAAGAAAATTAACATCCTAAAAATATCTGATTTTACACTCAATCCCGAAAACAATCTCTCCAAATCCTCCTAAAAGATCACACCTATATAGACATAATCCGACGAAAAATCCACGGTCGAAAGGTGAAACGTATCGGTGATCCTCGTTAACGTGCAACGTGTCCGCGCGTTGCACGGTAATAACAGCTGGTCGAAGGATCTAGGAACAAACGTCGAGTGAATTCCAATCAACGCGCTAAATTACACCAGGCCATTAGCTACCAAAACTTCCACCCACTGCTAAGAATGACTTGTCGAGAGAAAGAGAGAAGAGAGTATCGGCCATTGGTTTCGATGCAACACCGAACCCAGGGGCTCTCTTTTACCTGTCCAGATGCGTTCCCTCCAGCCAGCCAAGAGAGACAAAGAGAGAGAGAGAGAGAGAAGGACGGGGGAGGATAGAACGGACGATGAAGACGTTGTAAAACGACTGTACGCTCCGTGTCTCGGTTCTCACACCTCGAAGACGAAGCGGCGCACGGTCAAAGGCCCGCGGGGGGTAAGCCCCTCGGACCGTGAAGCTAATTGATACGTAAGATTACGTTCCTGGCCTGCTTCGCCTCCCTCTCACCCTTGTCGGGATGATTGGTTGTCGGGCCAGAGACTAGTCTCTAAATTCCTTGGACGAAGACTGGAAAGGAACGGACTCGCGCGCGCGCACCACGCGAACTCCGAGATGCTTCGGTGCAATTTGGCGATTTTTACTGGTTACATGATACGGTTCGTTCTTCTTCTTTTTCCTACGGGTAATTAATTATTGGAAATTTGACGTGGATTTGTGTGAGGTATGATTGATATAGGGTTGCTGAATATTTTAGCCGAGCTAGAATCCTCGTATTATTCATGATTATTTAAGACTTTTAGAGGTTGAGGAATTTTAATTAACAGTTTGGAGATCGGTACCTTTACTGGATTTTTATTTTAAAAAATTCACGTAGATTTTTGGAAATGTGAATTTGAAGAAGTACGAGTTTTATCATTTTTCAGTTTAGTAATCTTTCGTTCAATTTTAGATAGATACATAAAACTATTAATTCATACTTCAAGTGATTAAATGGTTGAGAATTCCAAGATCTTCAATATGAATTTACAACTTTTCTCTTAGAGTGACATTAAATATCTGTACAATAATGAATCAGAATGGAAACAGAATACAGTCTGGAAATACTCAGAACATGCCTCAATTCATAAAAATTTGGAACCACTCTACCAACATTCCAAACCAAAATTTAATTAAAATCCTAGCCTATCACAAGACATCTCATTCATTAAATACTAGGTGTCATTAGAACACCTAACTAAACAATCTCAACTTTCCATCTCCAAAGTAAGCAATAATTCCGACAAACACAAACTTTCCCCCATGAAACAACAAATAAATCCGAATTAAAATACAACAATCTCTAAAAATCAGCAATCCCACCATCACGAGACACATCAAACTCCACAGAGCCTGCCTCACGTTTACTTTCAATGGAACAACACCGAAACAACGGCAAGGAACACTAAAACTCCTCGAAAGCAAGGCTTCGTTCACGCGAGTGGTTTTCAGCGTCGAAGGAATTCCAGAACGAAGCTGTAAAGGGCCTTGTATAGTCGGATGTGCGCTGGTAAAAGCATCGCGTACTGTCTAAAAGTCGAGTGAGACCGTCCTTTCTTCTCCTTCTACTTCTTCTTCTGTGGTGAAAAAGCCAGAGAACGCGCGGCGTTCATAAAACGGCCGTAAAACACTAAACGGCTGTAAAGCTGCCGCCCCGAAAACGCGCGCGAGCAGCGTGTTGTTTAGCTCTCTGTTGTTGCTGTTGCCGTGGCATCGGCTTCATCCTTTGCGGACCGGCCGAATAGAGACACGGACCCCTCGACGTTAAATCATCCAGCGACCACGCCCTCCGTGTCCTTTCTCGTCTTGGGCCCTCTTCTTCTTCTTCTTCTTCTGGTTCGTTCGCTTCTCTGGACGAATCGGGATAGAAGAACGTTCCACGGAGCCCCTGTTTCGCTGCTTGTGTTTTAATAGTCCCGCAGATTGATTTAGAAGTGAATTTATGTGATGGAATCGCCGAACCGGATCGGCCTAGCCAGGGAAGCTTCTTTTCGTATTGGATAATTGATACTTTCAGGCTTGTTCGATATTCGGACTGTGATTAGGGTTAGCTTCGTCGTTTAACATCTCTCAGGTGTTCAGAAACAAAGCTATCCTTGTAATATTCGGGTTTCGGGTTGCTTTTCTTCGACGAGTGGTAGTAGGTTTCAAGGGTTGATAATTAAGTTTCATCGGAGAAACGGTCTTCGAGGTTGATTATGAACATTTTTGATACGTGGCTGTTGTATCCTTCATTTACAATAATTAGAATTCTTCGTCCCTTTGTTACCTCTCTCAATTAAATCTCTCGTACGTATATGAAATAATTTCAAGCAATCTTTCTTCCTGCGGCAATCAATTGCAACAACACGTACAACTCGAACAATCCGTTTTCCAGCAAACTCTCTCTCTCCCTCTCTTTCTCGAAGGAACAAGCACTACATCCCAAGGAGATGCATCGTCAATCACGAGGCAAACTCTTACGCGTCACAATACAGCGAAACTCTCTGTTCGAATGAACAACAGAAGAACGCAGGACGGTTTTTATCAGCAGCTCGCATCGCGAAACAACACCAGCGAGATTTACGATTCGAGGAGGAAGAGGGGGATGGTGTCGGTGTGCTCTCTAAGTCTTTGCCTGGCCTCTGCATCTCGTGGTATGATTACCACGGGGTCTGGCTCTGTGAAATCCGCCTCGACTATCGGTCGTCGTCGCGTTAACTTTGATGACTCCGTGATAAACGTGGCGTCGTAAAATTATCGAGCGGAAATTACAAGAGCCGGCAGCGGGGAACGGGACCAAAGTACAGCCTGTCGGAAGTCCTCCTCGTAATTAGGATCTCGTTTACCCGCTGGAATTTAATCTGGCTGGATCTCGCGTACGATCGTGATCCAACGACGATTTGCATCGTTTCCAGAACGGATTAAGATTCAATATACCGTGGAGAGAGAGATCGAGCGAGACAGAGACAGAGAGAGAGAGAGAGGATTTCGTAGTTATCGCGAGACAAGCTGGCAAACAGATGAAGTTGTTCTCGTTTTCGATCCAACGGTGATTGCTCGTGTTCCGCTGGACGTGTGATTAAGTTAATTCAGACCGCTTAGGATTCAACCTTCTTCGGGCCCTCGAAGAACGATCCTCCGATTCAGAATGTGTGTAATGTTTAATAACCGCGTGATAAATTGCGTTCACCGGTAGCACGTAGTTGAGGCGATTCTTTACACCTGATCGACCGTATACCCGGGATCGATGGTATGTGCGTTTCATGAACGAGTTAGGTTCGGATGATCGAGTGGACGGACGCTTTGTTGTTCGTGCCTTGGATCTGCCATTTTCTTGTCCCTTTGTTGATTTCTCAGATGAGAATCGCGGCTACATCTTTCTTGTTTCAAGGATTCACGCTCGGATTATTGATGGGCAAAGTTTAGAAGCAGTAGGATTAACATTTTAATAGATCTCTACGATGACCGAAGTGAGACGAGGCAATCGTTATTTCGTCGAAGAGATAGAGAAGCCGGGATCGAGCCCGGTGCATCGTGAAATGTCACGTATGCTGAAGAATCCGCGTCCTCGGAAGTATTGTACCGGCATCGATATCGGAAAAACGAAGAATCGTGCAAGGAGAGCGAGGGAAGGGAGAAGAAGAAAAGTGAAGAGACTGTAAATTTTAAATTGTCGGTTATCCCGTGTACGGTGCTGTTCTTCGTTAAATAACGTGCAGAAGTGGTTCGTCGAGATAATTGAATTTATTCTGGTTTTTCATTCCATCGTATAACATTTCGATTCAATTGTTCATTTTAATTTAACCCTTTGTAACGCCTTGTGACTCAGAAATGACTATTTTATGTCAAATGACTGTGGTAAATTTATTATAATTATTCTAACTTTAAATAATATAAGAGCGCAGTTTTTTTTATCCTGGGAGAACTGGTTTATTGGGAGAATGAGAGAACTGGAAGCAGCGTTTATCAGCTACTGTTGCGAAAACATTTCTGTAAAACTTCAGAATTTATTTCTGAACCTAGTTTTATTCTGCATAAAGAAATGCAAGAATTATTTTTTAGACTATTTTTCACAAAATTGAGAAGCACACATTGTTACGATCAAAAAGTGATCGAACCAGTCCAAACAAACCTGCTGTTTACCCACCAATCTTCCACGAACCCTTTCCTCTTCCCTCATCACCCTCAAACAAGAAACAATTATCCAATCACTCGAAGGAACGTCACGAGTATACACAGGCATCGCTATCAAACGCAAAGCTACCAAATGCTACCTTGGAAATTTTGCAATTTCGTTAAACGATCGGTTGACAGATAATCGACGTATCGCCTCGATACCGAGGCGAGTCGATCCACATTATCGGTCCCATGATCGAAAAGTGATCGATATACCTCGATCCCTGACCCAAGCGATAACGAGGTATTAACGATCCAAGCTGAACCAGTTCTGAGAGGAGGAGGCTGTTCTTCCACGCACACAGGTCCGCTGGCTGTCTCGTCCTCTCCCCACCCATTGGTGCACCCATTGGGGCACCCATGGGGCCTCGCGATCACTCTCTACCTCCCTCTCTCTCTCTCTCTTTCTCTCTCTCTCGACTCTTTTGTTTCGGATCGCTCGAGAGCTTTTCGATTATCGTCCGCCGTGCACCGTAACGATCGCCTAACTCAGTGGCCCCGCCTCCCTGGCGAACGCTGCTCCACCCCCTCGGGCCGTGGCCACGGACGGGCCCACTTTTTGCATTTAAATTAATTTGCGGAAATACTTTTTCGACAAACGCGCCGACCCGATCGAAGCCTGCTTCCCTCTAATGGGAATCCGCTCCGGGAATGGATGATGCTCCAGATTTCTCCCCGGGCCCCCGTACACTGTTATAATATACAGGGTGTCTCGTAATCGGCGATACAACTGGGAGAAAAGTGTTTCTATTGTGAAAAAATAAACTGAAAGTGTGGAATGAAATTTTTTGGGGAAAAATTTAATTTTGGAGAAACGTGGCGGTGATGTGACGTGCCACGAATAAATAGTCTGCCCAGAAAATGGTGTAAATTCTTAACTGGTGTGAACGTAGAGCTGAGAGATAATTAAAAGCACGAGCACACCAAGAATTTTTAAATTCAATTTTCTAAAAAACTGAGCTTCTTATGAAAATATCTTATTCTAGATTTTCAGTTTACTTTTTCATATAGAATCACCCTGTATATCGAGTCCGTGTTTTCAGAAGGTTTCTGGCCCTCTTCCCCCCCTAGACTCCTTCTGGTCATGGGAACAAGGTGGGAGTGGACAGTCTAGGTCCTAATTTTTTGGTGAAAGGATTGATTTTGGTGGTTAGGGGGATCTAGTAGGCTTTGTGACGAGGCTTCGAAGGTTGCACGGCTTTTTCTTGCGAATTTTGAACGTGAACAAGGTCGAGAGAAGATGTATATTTTGCATCTAATTATTAGCGTGGAATTAAATTCATTTTATCGATATAATTTTAATACCACTTTTACAGCGATTCAAAAATTAATTAGAGCTCAGTTTATTGAATAGAAAAATTGGTTCTTATTTTAAAAGTGTCTACAAAAATAGCTAGAAATATAATAAACATTTCCTAACCTACTTTTATCTGATAAATCATTATTAAAATTCACGTGAAATATTCTTCGTCAACACTGTCTTCCTAAATTCGAATTTTAAGAAATTTAGAAGAAACGAAACTTAATTCAGAGGAACAGGACACTTTCTAAATTTCCAAAGTGAATTTAATTCGAATTTTCTCTTCCAGGAAACGCGTGTTATTTCGTATTAAAATTTAAGAGGGACGCAACACGCTTTCATACGCGGCGAATCTTAAATTTAAGGGATGAAGCAGCTTCCTTGTTCTACTCGAGGAGAAGAGGCGCGTTTAACGGTATAATATTTACGAGGGATGCTCGCCTTATAACAATATTTTTCTCTGGTCAGACGCACCGATATTCTCAGCCCGAATTCGCATGCAGACGATTGCTTATGCTGATTGTATGTGCACCAAGAGAAACGGCCCTCTGTATCAGAATGCGATCTCCTCGTTTAATTACGAATCCTTCTGGGAACGATCACGACACGAATCGTACGCGGTGTTCCACGAAATCGACCACCTACGATATGGACTCATATATCCTAAGAAAATGCCCTCGATTTGAATCAAAAAATAATTCCGTTTAATAGAGCTAAATACAACCTCGCTGTTACACGAGCTAAAATTCTTATCTGGAAATAAATATTAATTTTATAGGCAACAGTTTCTGAACCCACTTCATTTGCACCACTTTTCCATATTTTTCTCAAGATACTAAAATTGCAAGTAATTTCCTCTCGTTGAAAAATGCTCGGAATTATCTTAACGATAACATCGAGGGCGCCACAAATTTCTTAAGTGAAAATCTGCTTAGCGATAGCTATTAAAAGGACGAACGTAAATATTTCCAAGGGTCTTCGAGAATCAGAGAAAAATTACTTATAATATTAATTCCAAGAAACAGAGACTCCAAAGAAGTTTCGATCCCCTTTAAAATACGTTTCTAAACACTGAAACTTGAAGAGATCTCTTCACACTCTTCCAACGATCAAAAATGACCTCGTTAATTCCAATTACTCCACCGAGCTTTAACGTATCCCTGAAAACCTCGGCGCAGCTTCCGATTTCTACTTTCCTAATCCGACAACGCGAGATCGATATTCAGAACTGGAGAAGTGTTCCGATTTTCTCTCGGCGAGACGTCTAACAGAAGCTCCGTGCTTTTCCATCGTCCCCTGTTCCCTTGTTTCTCGGTGTGTTGCTCGTTTAACCGCGGAACGGCTCACGAAAAGAGAGAAGCAGACGAGGCGAAACGTTCTACGGCGGCACGAATCCACGCCTACCCATAACGATATTTTAATTAAACCGAGGCGCTGGTCGAGCCGAGGAGAAATTCAATCTCGGGATAATAAATGATCGTGGCCCAACACCTTCCTGACTGCTGACGAGCCGACACCTCGGCTTAAACAGTTCACACCTTTTCCGTGTGCTTGTCCGGAATGGTCAGCGCCAAGGATACTCCTCTTTATTATTTCTTTGATAAATTCGATCGAACTCGCCCTTATCATTTGTCTTGCTCGAGTACGACCACTCGTTAGGTCTCTCTTCCTTTAACCAGTTACGCTGGATCGATCGGTGGTGAGGAAGCATTGAAAGCGATGGAAAGTGGGCTGGACAACGTCCTTCAAAGGGTTAAACGTTTTAAATTAGGCAATTTTTTCTGAATTTTTCTGAACATTCAAATTTTTTTTCTAACTGGACTATACGAATTACGGTGTTTTAATTTTCGTTCGAGAATCGAGAGATTTACGAAACTAATTGGTGATGAATTAGATTATTTTAGAAAGCTTCCTTATCTTCGAGAAATATTTTCGTGACTAATTACAGTCTACTAAGTTAAAATGTGCAATACTCTGAAAATACACGGAATCGTGTTATTGCGTATTCTGAGAAGAAAAAAACCGAGGATTTTCGATAATTATCAAGAAGGAAAAATCGCATTGATACTTTCTAACGTGATTTATCTGATAGAAGCGCATCGTAAAATTATACGTAACAATTTACGGTAGGTTTCATGTTTATTAAAGAGAAGTCGCTTTTGTCGTCGGTCTAGCATGATTTGTGCGAAACATAACCGACGAGTAATTGCTCGATGATTACCGACTTGAGTGAAACCACTTTGCCTAGCTTGCATATTGGCTAAAAGAGCGAGAGAGAGAGAGAGAGATGGGAAAAAGTGTCGATGAATTATAGTTCGTCCGTCTTTGTAAAGTAATTTATGTTTACAGTAGTTTACGTTGCATTCATTATGCATTTGATAGTTCATCGACTTCTCATTAGTCACAGTCGATTCCACTGAAACTGAAGCGTAGGATAATTATCGTCGCGTTATAAATTGACCTATTACCTTACGTTGAATCACCAATTCACAGTTGCTAGATTTATGTTAAACAAACTGCCATACCAACGGAAGATCTACGAAATAATTACCTGTGTCTGGTCTAAAAATATTTCCAACATGTTCTCATTTATATTATATTTTCTAGCTCCCGATCAATTTTCCAAGAGGAATGATGTCTACAATACTTTTTTGCAACACCATTCATCATATTTACCTTCCCAATACCTTTATGCTCTTAATAACTTGCTAATTATAAAAACTTCAATTTTTAACTCAATGCATAATGCATCTAGTATACGTATTAAATTCTATTTTTGGATCGGAACACTAATCATTCGCACGAGTCGTTAATAATTAATTTCGCAACATTTCCCTGCTTTTTTTCTCCAATCGAATTCATCCACGACTTAACAAGATCTCGCTTAATATATATTTTCATGGAAATATTTCTAAGAAATTTCAACGAAATTTTGCAATTCGGTAAGCGTAAACTTGTTTATTTATGCATGATGCGTATACGCTGTATGGTTGCAACCATGTTATTACGTTGTCTGATTACGTATTGGCGCGACTCCTGATTCCATTAAAAGGTTAGGCGAGATTTCATTACTCCATTAATCAATGGAACGATTGTGGTAGCAGCCGGCCGTCTCGTTCTCTCCTTCCCGGCAAATTGCGAATACTTTATACGCAGCTCGCCTAATATATCGCAATATTATTCTTTTTTATTCATTTTTCTCGAGGAAAGTGAAATTCAATCGGTGAGCAGAGCATAACGCTTCAATTGAACATCTCAGATTATCTTAAAGTGAAAATTACCGTAGAAAACTTTGACAACATTGTCGAAATTTTTTCTCTGAATGTATTCATTTTCGTAATGGAGGAATAAGTAACTCTTAGAAAATTGAATTTCTCGTTCAATGGAAGGGACAGTCTTTGAACACGGATTAAATTTGAAGAACAGGACGAAAGATGAATCCTGCGAGACTTTGTTCCTTCTACTTCACCGAGCTGCGAACACGGCACGCTAGTTTCGATGCATAACATTCAATTTTTCGAATGACTAAACAACGAAGTAAATCTACAGCGAATACGATAAAGGACAATGTCTATATTTTCCTTGAAAAAATGAACGAATAAATTTCTCTCTATTGTTGCACGATAATAATAGAATTGACGTTAGAAGAAAATGGAAACGTTCTATTCTCATTTGCGCGATATCACCGTATCTTGGAAATTAATTTATCACGAGAACGCTAAATCATGCAGATTGTCTTTTAACACATGACAAAGCTTGTTCCGTGCAAATTATTGCATTTACACATCGACGGGCGCTTCAGTAGGTTGCAGACATTGTAATTACTTTCACAATTAATTTCGTATTAAATTACGAATTACATTTTCAATTAATGAAATTGGCATGGATCAAATTACTCCGCTCATTATAATTTCCCCATTAAACGCTAATTACAGTGCCAATTAATAACGAGTTGCTTTGATTATTAATTTCACCAAGTTTCTAGCCTTTGATGGAAACGCGATGCCCCGGCAAATTACATAGTTACAAATACAAACATCGGCGGAGAAAAATTGCCAGAGAGAGAAATTTGCCCGAAGACTTTCTGACGGTGAAAATCAATTTCGTTTTGGAAATCATACACTACCGGCCAAAAGTTTGGAATCACTGAGCATTGCAATTTACACAAAAAATTTCCAGAAAAAAGTCAGCGGCTTTGAGAATTTTTTATCATTCGAATCAATTCATATGAGATAAACTGATAAACGTAGAATTGAGATAAACTTCAAATCTATAAAAAATTAGCAGCAGATTCAATATTGATGAAAGGTGGGAGGTGATTTCAAACTTTTGGCCGGTAGTGTACATTCGTTCGAATTCCTAAACGATACTTATTGTACGATTACATTCTGTTCAATTAAACCGTGCAACCGTGCGATTACTTTACGAAACAATTTTCTAAAGAATATTTTCTACATTTGAAACGTTGTCAAAACGCGTAGAATTTAATTAGAACGTTGGATCTTCGGGAAAAATTGATTGCCGGTGATCAATTTTCATCAGATTCGTCGGGAAAGGCGGTGCTTCCGGTTATTGGGAACTCGGTAATCGCTGTGTGGCAGATACGCCCACAAGAAACATGGTCAATAAACGTTAGACGAAGCAAACGAACGTCTGACAAGTGACTGGAGAGAAAAATTTCGGAAGAAAAATTCAGTTTAACGCAAAATTTATATATCTGATTTATTTCGAGGGAAAAATATAAACTAAAAATTTCGAAATTTAAGCAATTACGATTTTTAATTGCAGAAGATATCGAAGGAAAAAATTGTCGACCAACATTTCCTGGCTCGATTTGAATACGAATTATGCATGTGAATTATAATTAAAAAATACGAGATTGCAAGTATGAAAATTTATTTAAACGAAAAAAGAAGAGAAATTTAACACACACGTATATTTCACGCGTGATTGGTTCGAATCGTTTTAATCATCTTAAAACTGAAATACATTTTTCAGTTTTCCACACGTTCGTTATTTCATCGTTCGGTTGTCATATAAATGAAATTTATTAAATAGACAAATTATTATCGTGCACGTACCTACGCCACGTCGAATGTAAATGATTAAAACGATCTAAGAAAAAGAAATCGACAGATATCGTTGCCGTGAATACAAATTTTCTCGTAGTCTCTATCTGGAAAATTTGATCAATTAATACCCGAAACAACTTAATGTGTTTTAATGGAAGGAAGAATCGGCCGACGATCGATTTAAATTTCCACTTACATGAATTGCAGACCTTCGCGCGACGACGACGCGACGCGGCAATTCCGGAGGCAAAAGAAAATTCACAAAAGCCACTTAACTTTGTAATTTAACGTATACATTATAAATTTGACCGTGTATCCTCGGTTATTATTACCTTCGTTAAAAAAATCTCCGTGCCTTTTCGAAAAATCGTTTCGCGTACAAACAAAAAACAGAAGAAGAAAAAATGAATAAATGATAAAAAAAAAACGTTGTTCCTTAATAGACACGAATAAATTCTATATTTGCAATGACGTATCGTTCTCACCTCTCCTACATATATGAAATGTGGTTGTCGTAAAGTAGAAATTAATTAAACCCCTTTTTTCCCCTGATCATCTATTAAATCTCCCTTTCAAATTAAACGCCAACTTCCTCGAAATTGCTGATTATTCTCTGTGCTATTTTTGTTTAACCGCGCTTTTAGAAACACACGTATGTTATAATGGTTAGATATTATCTGGGTTGGTTTTACAATTTTAATCACATTTCAACAAATACATCTTTATTCTGAGAATAACAGAAGAAACGATCTAACGAAAATAAAGAAGAGGAAGAAAAATGCTTTCGAGAGAGGTGGAGAATTCGTTTGGTGTGTTTATTGAACGCTCGTTCGCTGTTTCAAGAGCGATGGCGACAACGTCACACGAACGCCGCTTGATGAGTCTATTATAAAATTAATAACTATAAATCTCCGGTATCCCAAGCGCGAGATAGCACGTGGCCGGCCGTTTTTCATGCTCCGGTTAATTATACACGGCTGTAAATTGAGCGAACCGTAGTTAACCGGCCTCTCTTTTCCTTCACCGACGGCCTTCGATATCTCTTTCTTCCACGCTACCGATCCCGTCTTTCTATCTCCGAACAATATCGATTTCACTGACTTTATCGATTGACAGATATATGGAGCTTGACCTTTCTTCTCGGTGATATCGCTACACCACGAAATTCCCACGCCAATTACGATATCAACCTACCCCTAAAAATCTGTCTAAACGAAATGAACAGAAACGTGTGAAATTCGAGAATAATTTATCGAAGACTGTCAAGCAAAATTCACACACTTTCTTAATTATTTAATACTCGGAAGAATTTAACACTTATGATTTAAACCAACCCCAGAAACGTGTTAAATTCAAAAATAATCTATCCAAGACTATCATTAACCAATTACTAAAAATGCTTATCAAACCCTAACAATTTTTCCAATTACACAATACCCAAATAGACCCGGTAATTCAAGAGAACCTACGTTTAAAAATCACCTTAATACTCCCTCGAAAACGAAATTTATCAATTAACAAAAATCTTCGCCCAAAATACCCCAAAAAGACTTTAATAATATTCCCCAAAGCAGCGTCAAAGCTCCAATTAAATCCCGCATCGTCCTAAAACTTGCCGCGCCGTTAAACCGTTTCACTTATCAATCCGACCACAATTTTCTTCCCACAAAAAAACACGGTTAGAAGCGACGGTCAAAGCCGCAACGAAGAAAGTCACGGAGAAAGGACTCCTCTCTCCTTAGCCCTCCGTGTTTCTCTCCGTTCCTCTCGATTCGCCGCCCTTCTCTGTTTCGCGTGTCTCGAGGGCATTAGGAGGAACGTTCACGGCAGCCAGTTTGAATTTCGAAGCGTCGGGGGATAATTCCATCGGCGGGGTGTTCTAATTGGCCTCTCATTACCGATGCTCGGCTTGTTTCGCTATGGCGAACCGTGAGCCGAGGGGTCCCAGCAGCGTCCATGCTAACCGGTGGCCACGGCCCGATTATTGCCAGTTATTATCTGCCGCGGGACCGTTCGATTTAATGGCCAATTGTTTCGAACGCCGCGCCGTTAATAGAAATTTACTGGTGGTCGATCGACCGCGTCCTGCTCTCGCCGCCAAATGACGCAACCGCATCTTCTTCGCTGTGTGTGCAACGCGTTTTATTCGCGACCGATGGCCGCTCCTTCTTCGAAACGCTACGGCGGGATCCGACCGAACGATCGATCCACGAACGCACCTACCTCTTGTCGCTCGTCGTTTCTTATCTCTCCTCGATTGGACGCGCGTGAAATGGCTCGAATGAATCGCGCCGGAGTCATTACATCGAAGGGTAATTATATAGATACCGCGGAGTGTTTCGAGAGTGTGACAGAATGTGTATCTGATCGCTGTGCAAGATCGACGGGGAGAGTAAATAAAGGTTTGCTCTGAGGAGAGATGGAAATAATGATATATAAATCGTATTACTTCGATTTTATCGATAAAGATGTTTTAACCCCTTAACGCACAGTTTTTTTGAAAAAAACCGGCCAAAAAAAATCAATTTTTTTAATGTAAAAAAAACAAACTTTAGAACATTGTTTTGGCAAAAAAAGGTTCATCCTCAAAGGTTTCCATTTGTTATCACTCCTGATTCAACTTTTCTTTTAGTGGACAATTTCGATATACTGCGCTTTTGTTCCATGGAAAAAGGCTATATTTTATTTTCGAATAAATAAGTATTATAGCTTACAATCCTATGTAAATGATAAATATCAATAACACGATTCTTTTTCTTAGCTTTCACATTGTTATTTTCAATTCTCGAATATATTCGAGTGTGAAAAATTATAGCAGCATCAAATACAACGCCGCTCGAATTATCTCGAGTGTGCACAGTTTGGCCTGTTTAGCGCGCTCGAATTAACTCGAGCGTGCAAGTTAAGGGGTTAATGAAATTCGAGGGTTTCTTTCAGTGATGAAAATCGCAATTTTTCGTACTCGACGTTGAATTTTCAAGTAATTCGTATTGAACAAAATAAGATTGAAAATTGAGTTTGAATCGTGTACGTAAATTCTCCACAAATTACTTAAGCAAGTTAATCAGTTGGGAAATCGAAAGTGGTTAATGTAGAAATAGAAGCTAATTGTCTGATCAATGCGGTCCTATTCTACTTGCAATTAGAAGTTACACGTGCACTTCCTACAGGAGTAATTTCTTAGCGAAATACTTTCTAGATAAAATCAGCTTAATACACAGACTGGCCTGTTCTCAGCTCCCCGTTCAATTCAATTGGATGATTCCGACTTTCGAAGAAAATTAGCTAATATTCGGTGGTTTGGTGAACCTGTAATAAAGAGGCTGGACCTTACAATAGGCCTGCACGTAATTGGCCGTCCTTCTGTGGAATACTTATAATAATACAGCTAATAGAAACAGGTATATAACCGGGTACCTGTGATCCACCTAGGATAATTGACCGAATTCTATTAGTCCTGTCTCCCCTTCGGCAGTTCCGACTGGTTCCTGATTGAACAGCACGCGGTGGCGAATTAGTGAAAACGCGAAGCAAGACCCCCATTCGCAAAGAAATAAAGAAAAATCAAATTGCAAAAATTCGCAATAAAAAGGAAATCCTCTACACTCAAAATCTCCCAAAAATTCTACAGAAAAGCAAAAGACAAATATTCACCACATTTATCTTCTCTCCACGCTGAAAACACATCCGATACCACTGAAAAAACCTCCGGAACACAACAGAAGCCAACCAAGTCTCGCGATACAATGTATCCCACTGATTGCACCGAGATAATTCCAACAAGGTCCAATTTCTCTCTCTCGATAGAAAGAGCTGCACGGTGGAAGAGAGTCGAACAGCTGTTGGACGCATCGAGGGCCTTTTTAATTGAAAAAAAGTCATCCTGGCGAAGGCTGGAGCTCCAATTTGTTCGATTATCCCTGGAGAAGCTTCCTTAAGGTGAACGAGAACGACAGAAGAGGAGCAGAGAAGAAAGGGGGTTGTGTTACAGGTTGAGAAGGAACGGTTCGGGGAGGAGGAGGAGAAGAAGAAGAAGAGAGGAATGGTGGAGAGCTGGCGGGTCGGTCCTCAGGCTGGGACAGAAAACCTACTATAGATTACCAGGCCTGTTATTACGAGCAACGGCGCAGCTTTTTTCGGGACCAAAAATTGGTTTTTAATGCGGGGTTCGTCGCTTTCTTCTGGCCAGAGGGGGCCCCTGTCGGTAATAACTATATTATCGAGCCCTATGACCACGCGCTTCACCACTGCACTCTCCTCTCCTCGGTTCACTACGCAATGCCGGTTTTATGGGAGCTGGCTCGGGTTAAGAAGATCGCTATAGAGGGTGTTACAATGTGTATCGAGCAGAAGTATCGGGCTGTAATTTGGAGGAAACGTTCGCGACCTACATTGAGATCACGACTCTCCTCCCCGTTTAACGCGAACAATTTATCACGATGCTACATGGGGGAATACCAAGAGAGAAACAGGGTGAACATTGATTAAATTCCACTGGAGCAAAGTGGAAGAATATTCTACCGAAGATTCTGAAAGAAGGTACCGACAGGTACTTTGAGAATTGAAAATTCCGTCTGTGTGCCTTTCTTTTCTTTCGTTCTCCCTTTTTAAGGTTAATAAAAATTCGGGTTCGATGGGCGAATTAAAAAAAAAATTGATTTCCTTCATTTATAAGTTAGGTCACGGGGAAGCTAATACCTCGCGCAATTTTCTACTGGAAACGTTAGCCTAACGTATCAGCAATCACGAGTATCGATTTCGTACGGCAATTTTAATTTTCTCGGAATTCAGACCACACGTGCACCATACTTTCGTAAAACCTACATACTATCTGATGGTATGAGATAAAAAGAAATTGTAGAGAGAATGTTAATAATTTTAAGGTGAGTTAAAGGAGGCTGCAATATGGCTGTTATTAAAGGGGATTATTCGTTCTGAATAAATGAGAAAATCAGGGAAATTGTTGATTTTAATTAACAGTATATACAGGGTATCTCAGAACAAATTGTACAATCGAGCAGAACTTGATTCTGTGTGCAAAGATAAGTCGACAATATCGAACGAAATTTTTAATAAGAGTTAAAACAACCTTAAAACAACCATAAAAAAAAAAATAGAATAGCCATCAATTATGAGAAATTTCAATTTTCCCCAAACAAAGGCTACCGACACTTCCTTCCATAACTACTAAACAAACGTTCACTTTCGTAATTAATTTATAACAAGTACTACATACTCCCAAACACAGCGCAAATTTATCACCAACCTAAATTTACCAAGTGTCCAATCAGCGATCGCGAAAAAATCGACGAAGAAAACAATTCTCGGTAAACGCACTGGAAGATTCAATTGAGCGAGACCGTGGAAGAAAGGCAAACGCGAGCTTTCACCCTTGACGAGCGCGAGGTGAGTGAGTATCGAGCGGTATAATCACAGAAATTAATGAAGCTCCGTCTCGTGGGCTGTATAGAGTTCGCTGCGCTCCGCTTCAAAGCGGAGTTATTACAACGTTTCTCAACAACGATTGTTTCGCGATCAACGGCAATCTATTGTTGGCCGATCGGTTTTGCCTCGATCCACCTCTAAGGTCGGTGATTCCTTTTGTATATGGAGCGGGCGTCAGTTGTTCGAGGCGATTTATTATGAGAATTATGAGCGCCCGTGCAACCAT
>NW_017100509.1:780223-817526 GCF_001263275.1 Habropoda laboriosa | reverse complement strand
GACGGTACACCCCGTGGAACTTTGGGGAGTGCTCGAGGAGGTGCTAGTAAGAGGCGGTACTGCCTCGTAAACCTTAGATTTACTTCTGGCTGGCCGCCATCAAAGTACCACATACCACTACGTAGATCGTAGCTCATGGTTCCAAGAGAGCCGTCTTGAGATACTTATCGGCGATATTGCCGCGAACAGAGCCGATTGTTTAAGAACATTGACCGAGAGGGAAAGAATCGGAGCCGGGCTGCGAGAGCTTCGAACGTTCCCTCCTTCGTCCATTTTTAACTCCTATCTCAGCCACGTGTGATTATCTTCACTTTGCTTGGATTATTCGTATTTCAATTTTAGGTATTCTCGTTGGAAAATGGAACTTTGTTTTATTACTCTGTGAAGAGTGTTTCATTTTCCTTCACTTCACTCTGTAAAGTGTCAGTATTAAATGAACTAGTTTTTGTAAGGTTCTTTAATTTGTGAGAAAATTTAGCGAATATTATCGTAAAGGTTGAAATTTCAATGGAATTTATTTTTAGTAACTTTTTATGTTATGAAGTGAAAGAAAAGTGTGAAAATTCAACCCCAAAATCGATGCAATTTAGGAATTTACTGGATATTGAGGTAATTGAAATGAAAGGGTTGATAAAGACACATTAGAAATCACTTATATCCCTAACTATAAGAATGTGAATAATTATTAAGTAATGTAGAGCTCTAAATTGTACGAATTTTTACTTCGATGAGTGAAAATGCAACTTAGTGTGTAAATGAATGGCGTTAGGCTCGAGATTGAGTAGAAAAATAAATTAGCTCGCGTCGTATCCGAAACGGGATGTGCGTGACTATCAGCAACAGATCCGTATCGTCGATCTGTACAAGAACCAGCGTGCAAGTATCGGTTTTCGCAGAAAAATTAATTCATCGACCGATGTCGATGACCTGTGTGGGTAAACCAGATATTTGGTGGCATCCATTGACACCACAGGCCGGTTCTTCTGCATCTGCTTTTCAACTGGGTGATATTAAATATTACCCTAACTGTATCGTAAATAAATTCCACCGGAGTATTCTTTAATTATTTACTTCGCGAATTTATTACCATCTGTGATCGAAATTACGAGTTCGAATTAACAGCTGGCAAATGTTCGTATAAATTGAAACTCAGCCATAAGCAATCATAAAGTATCTTCCTCTCAGAATCTTTCACGAAAAAAATTGAAGTTCACAAATATTGAATATTCAGATTCTTCAGAAAACTCTCACACAATCCCTAAAATAGTCGAGAGACTCGATAAAGAAGAGAATCACTTTCACAGATATTAAAATACTCAAATTCTTCAGAAAAGTGTCACACAATCCTTAAAGAAGTCAGAGATTGAATAACGAAAACAATCCCTTTCACAGATATTAAATACTCAAATTCTTCAGAAAAGTCTCACCAAATTCCCAAGAAAGTTTCAATAACGCGTCAATCGAAAGACTATCTTTCTCTCGGAATGTTCCACGAAAAGAATTAAACTTCCGTTCGCCCTTTAGACACACTAGGCATCTGAAAACGCGAGAAATTGGCCCCTGGAGAGCGGCCCTATGCGCCAAGGATACCCAGCTTCCTCGAAAAATTCCCGAAAAGCTTCGAAAGGATTATTAACAATCCGCGATGCTCGATCGAGCGGAAGCGCATCATTTAGTTCTTAGCCATTAGCGTGATCCCTCCTCGACCGGTGGCCGTTCCACGAAAGCGAAACACTTAAGAATTAGCAGGTGTCGGATGAAATTGGCAGAGCAACGGCCCAACAGACAGACAGGATCAGCGTTCGTGGAAGTAGCGAGAGGGGCGAAACAGCGAGAAGTTATCTCGCGTTGCGCGAGCAACGACTTAATACGCGGTTTCACGAGCACGCTTCCCTCCGTAGATGCTCGCGTATCGATTTATGCATGTACATGCATAATGGAGAGAACGAAAAAACAGAGAAAAAATAAGAAGAAAGAAACGAGAGAGAGAGAGAGAGAGACGTGCGTCGTCATCTTCAGCCAACCGGACTGCGACGTTTTATAGCCAGCGTCACCATATTGAAAAAAACCGTACAAAGCGAAGGAGAGATGCCGAGAGGAGCGCATAGTGGAAGCGAAGATCTGAGATAAAAAATTAATAGGCGCTTTTGGCAACGGGCTTAACTGGCGGGAACAAATTTTATTAGGAAACTTTCGGCCAAGATGCCAGATATCCGTGCCAGGCGAACGCTGAAGCTGTTCGAAGAGGATTTTGACTCTCTTCTTCTTTCTTTCTCGCCCTCGCTCTTTCTCTCTTAGACTCACGTGTGTGCGTGTGTGTGTGCATCGAGGGAGAAGAGATCGAGACCCCACAGGCGGCTCGTTTGAATTCACTTTTCTGCCAAATCGATTCTCGATCGTACTCGTGTATGTACACTGGACGATCATATCTTCGAGTTTGCGATTGCGTTAAGGTTCTGCGGGAGATTTTATCTTGCCCGGTGTGTGATCGTTCTTAAAAATTTGGGAATATTTCTGTTGCTGCTAGAGGTAGAAATTTTGGAAGAGGAAGATGTTTATATTCGTTATTCTAATCACCATATCTTCTGATTTTCGAATTCTGTAAGTATCTATCGCTATAATTTTCACTCTGCCATTTATACAATTATAAAAATTGCACATCAAATCAAACAAGCTCAATTTACCTCGTATTATCAATTTTGAATTCCTCTTATCCTCAGATGCATCAATGAAATTTCAGTGACTTAAGGCTTCGAAATAAATAATTCAAAATGAATCCTACACCAGCATCACCCAAATTCCAACGACAGAGTAACACTCAAACTAGGAGAAGATCGCAAGAGGCCCAAGAAGAAGGCCAGGCCCAGGCATTTAAAATGGTCCGTGGCGTGGGTGGGGCTGTTCTCGACTAAACGCGAGAAAAGGAGAGAGAACTACACACAGGGACGTAACATAGATAGCAGAGAGGGGAAAGAAAGGAAGAAAGAAAGTTGGGCCTTGTCGGAGGAAGATCGAGCGGGGTAGATAGCCGATACCTCTGGGAAATATCGGTATCGATAGTTGATCGAGGCTAAATGGTTTATGCGAGCGATCGACCTACGACCTCTTGTAATAACTGGCAAGGAATCTGCCGCCTGATCTATTGGATCGAACTCGATCGACTTACACCTCGTCCGCGAACGTTCCATCCGTGTTCTTGTGTTTCATCTACACGTAGGCCTTTTACGCTCGCGGATACCACGCGAGATAACGAGAGAGAGAGAGAGGCTCTGTATCGAGAGAGTCTTACTCTTGTAAAAATTCCTTCTTTCTTTCTCTACGAGAATCGTTTCTCTTGTCTCTATAGAAGAAGGATCGACGATCGAGCGCATCTGGCTCGATCGCGAGGCAGAACGTGGTAGAAGGAGGATTAGACTGTCGCGAAGATTGAATTATAACGTCGTCGTTCTAGAGCGGAGAGAATCAGATTATCGGTTCTCTCTGTGTTCGTACGATGCTTAAACACCAGGCCTACCCGATATGCTTTGAACAGCGAGACGTATCGGCGTATTTGCAATGGTACAACTCTCGTGCAGGCGGAAGTGCTTGTTGATTGTGACTAATCAGGCTCATTAATCTGAGTGGAACGCCAGTGTCTGACGGAGTCCAAGCAGTTGGACATTGGAAAGCTACGCGCCACCGAGATCGATCGGTTTCTATATTTTAACCGATCCAGAGAATTAATCGACCCGTCTCTTTCTGCCTCAGTCTATCCCATTGAGTTTTACTTTTTGCTAGCCGGTTTAGAGACGCGGTTAATGCTTTATTGCCAGTGTTAACGGTAAGATTTAGTGGGGCGATGAAGGGTGCTGTTGCTCAAGTGTTTCTGCATTCGTCTGATCGGCAACAATTGATGCTTCCAACTGGATTTTCTTTTTTTTTTAAGGGAAAATTCAGTTGTCAACTGTAGGGTGCTCGAGTTCTTCCGGAATTTCATTATTATGGAAGATTTAAATTTCTAAATTAAACTTATTTCTGGATTTTAATATCTAATTTTCTTTTTCTTCGAATACCTTCAGCGAGGAATTTCATTATCTTGGAAGATTTAAATTTCTAAATTTCTGTTTTTCGAAATTTCCCGATTTCTAACTAGCCTATTAAAAATAAATCAATTAATTTACACGAGACATTCGCAGCGAACGTGTCAACTCAAAGGCCGCTCCTCCAGTCTACCCTACAACTCGTCGTCCCAGAAATGAATCACTCTCCATTAATAACCCTATGCAACAAACCCATCAGCAACTTTCCAATAAACCTATTCGACGCGAAGATATTAACAATATCATGGTCGATCGGCGAACATCACTCAATATTGAGCCATTCTAATTAAAAATCACAGATCGTATCGAAGCATCGTTTGTACCTGGTTCCTCGTCACCTGGTGTTCTCTCATCTCCGCGAAGGAAACCCGCGTGAACGTAAGACGATAGTCGTTAAGGATTCCGATGGCTTCCGAGCGGTACGAGTGTAAATTATTCCCGGATCGCGATTAGAGGCCAGCCAACCACCTGCCGGATTCACGCACCGAGACTGCCAGGTATTAATAATCCGAGGATTTATGGGATCCTCGATCGCTTCGTTAGGAAAGACGCCTTCATTGTCGATCGGATCGCGCGTATCGCTGCCCGGTTCGCATCGTCATTATTTCAATAGCATAAACCGTGTCGATAATAACCGCTGTCGCTACGGAATCGCCTCCAGAAAAGCCACGCTTTTGTACTTCACCCTTTTAACATTTCTCGACAGTTGCTCCTCCACTCTGCTTCCACGATCAAACACACGGTCCTTAGTGTTTTACACGCAAACTTTCACGACGATTATTTCTTCCGGGGGAATATGCATAAGTTTCTGTCGGATCTGTCGCGTTAAATTGCGCTTTGTGTAATGTGCGGTGTATGTTAAGCGAGAGCGATGGAAGATCGCGCCGTGGAGTGGAAAAATTGTAACCTCGATGGACGATATTTGGAATACTTTAGATAGTGTGCCAGCTTGATCCGGTGAAATACAGCTTTTCTTCTCATTTATGCGTTTCTATACATTTTTCCCAACGACGAACTATTTTCATTGTTAAAAATTCGTGAGAGTTATCAGTCCTTGAATTGAAATGCAAGAAAAATTTGGCAGAATTGGAAATTCGAACACGTAGAATATCAAAATTATCCGAATAAAGAATTCCTATACGAAGTTATCGGAGTTACGCGAATAGCTCGATTGTTCAAACTTTTACAGCCCTAGTACTTCAATCTACAGCATTACCGTTTCGTTTATATCTTGAAAAACCCTAAATCCGTTTGTTTGAGCGCAAGTAAACGTTGCCCTCGCATTTTTTTCGTACCGAACTCTCTCTCTGGAATTGACCTTAACCTTTTTAACAACATTCACGCGTGCATTGCACTACTCTCACCGATGATATCGCTTAATTCAGGAAATGATAGTCACTTTGCACGTCACGAACCCAAGTCAGCAGCCTGTTCTGCTTAACGTTCCATACACGTTCAGAGAGACGTAAAATTTGAGAACGTCCGCCGGTCGAGTTTTTTAATTATGTTCGTGACTGTGGACAATAGTGGTACAAGATAGCAGGAAAACGGCGTATTCGTTGTACAATTAACTAGTAATTAGTTAACACGACGACCTTTCTAGCTATGCCTTACGAACTGCAACAATTTCTAATTGTTTCGTATTCCATGATCTACATATACGACCATTAATACCATCCATATTTATGATATTCCTCTGAGTAATTACTAAGAAGAGTTATCTCTTTAACACCGGGGCGAAGAGCTTCGTTCCTCTTCGTTTTCTACATTTTCCTTTTCTCTTCTTTTTCTCTCTTTTTGCAAAACTTCAACCGAAAGGGACTGGTGCAGGCTCGGCTAATTAAGAAATCGCGCTTCAACGTCCCATTAAATGCTGAAATTGCTGGCTTCGAGTGAAGTGCTGGGCTCTGAGACTTCACTGAAACGCTACGTGAAATTACACGTGCTCGGGGAACCTTGAATCGGTGAATATTTATGAAAAGAAAGCAACAGAAGCATGTACATCACTTAATCAACGAGAGCCAAGCTTCCAAGTCAACCTTCAGCTTTTATTAAACCTACATTATACTTGATGAATATTCCAACAATTGAATCTTCCCTTATGTTCCAACATTGAAAACTATATTTTCCCCAAATTCCTTTACAAATCTACACATCTATTACTCGACACAGCAATAAACTGTCAGCGATAGAAAAATCTATCGCGAATCCTAATTAAGCCGGACTCCTATGCAAATAGTATTATTCGAATGGTCGAATAGTATTATTCCCTTGGAAATGTTTGAAAATTAATAAAACTCATTACTACGCGGGAAAAGATGTACGAGCAAGGCAGGCTCATTAATACAAAAGCGACGTGAATGAAAATTAATGTCTAATCTAAGAGACACAACGACGATTAACAGGTAATGCGTATTGCTAGGGTGCGTGCTTACGCATCGGCGTCGAGCAACACGCATAAATTAACAATATCAACCGAAACATACTTGTAATTACACGGTCGGTACATGAAAGAGAACAGCTCGAAATGACTACGTTCGTATTCGACGATAATAACAACAGCCGTAATGAATAAAAGATAGTTACCGAGAAGGCCAAAGTACAAGTGAGTGGAACCAAGGAAAAGGATCCCTCTGGTTTTGCTCTGCCTCGTTACATCGAAAAATCTTTCACGTATCGAGAGATTTCGAGCCTTACACCGCCGAGCCGGTGTTCTTATCCTCAGATTAAGTCTGAATTAATTAACGTACAAGCTGTACTTGGAACTTCATTCGTGACACTTGAACGTTAATTGCTGAAATTTTCATGTGGTATCGAGGAGAACGTGAAGAGTGAGGAAGAGATAAGGGAAATAGTATGTAAATCCGTGAACCGAGAAAAGAAATAGAGATCTAACAATAAACCAATTTCTTTTTTACTTAAATTTTCATTTTAACATTGGAAAATATTTCTGTTGAATTCAATTTAAATCAATTCTTCGCCTCTTCGAGGTTTCTTCCTTTTATTCGAACAAAATTTCGTCGAAAAATATGCGTTGGAATACATATTGGATATCCGTAAGATATTTGATCTGGAAAATCTGCGAATTCAACCTATTGCGTTACAAAATGAATTTCTCATGAATACCAAACTAATTCTCGTTCTATCCTCGGTTCTCGCCAATTAATCTCGCCAAATAAATTAGCCTGCCTCTCCAACGCAATCAATACACCGTTCCAAAAAATTAATTCCGACGCGATTTTTTCACCGTTTGGTCGTTGCTCGCCTCGAGAAACCGAGAACGAGGCGGGTAAGTACTTACACTCACGGACATTTTCTTCGCTGTCTATGACTTCGGCCCTTACACACGTGGAAATTAATGAGCTCGTATTAATTCTCGCGGGTACGAAGAGCGAGCCATCAAGCGGGCGGACTTTTCTTCTTTTTTCTTTTTTCTCCCGCTGCACATACAACACCACCGTTGTATACAAATTGTTCGTGAACGATAATAACAACACACGCAATCGCGCACCTCTCTCGTCTATGATTTATACGCCAGTCATTGTTCGCCACGCGACGACGACAGCGCGTGAGTCAAGACTATATCATTATTATTCTACCACTCTTTTGCCTTGCAATTTTAACGAAGAACGAATCCTGCCTTCAACAAGTGTCCATGTTTCCACGAAACCCTGGTTTGAATCGCGTTTAAACTGCTCGTTTCGTACATTCTCTTCCTTGACTCGCCTTAAAAGTGTTCGCTGCTTATTTGAAATTATTTAAATCCGCAGAAAGAAACGATGTTTCGAGAATCTACCTTCAGGAAAAATTTGAGGGAGATTTCTACCTTAACAGAGTTAAAAGGGTTAAGTGTAATTTAGATTTTACAGAAATTACATCTTAGACGAACTGAAATGCAAATTTAGAAAATTATTCTCAAAGTGACGTTTTTTTATTCTAAATTTTGGTCCTAACGATACCTAATTTTTCATATCTTTAACTTAGCCAAGAAATATTCAGGAATAGTACGTATGTTAACGCTAATGTTAACATTCCCTAATTATTTTCAACATTAACCGACTCACTTTATTAAAGTGTGAAAAGGATATTTTTTCTCACTTTAATCAGTTAATGTTCACACTGACAGATAGAGCATAATGTATGCTCGAAAAATTGTTCGAATAAGAAATTAGTCTAACCTGACTTGGCGACAGTAAATTGCATAATTGGTAAGTATATACTCGTTAAATAATCTCTGTGTGTTTGAGATAAAAATCGAACTATGTGTAGAATACGTTTAATCGTGTGGAAACGCAAAATTATTTAATTTAACAGTTAACATACATGTAAAATTCCTCAAACTGACATTTCTCCCAAATTTCCAAATCACTTTAATTCAGTTAACCAAATCGCACCCACTCGCAAGGAAAACGCAAAATTACATCTTTCTATCGGTCAACTTCAACCACGAATCAACTTACTATCCAATACATTAGCCGAACATCATAATCGTTTCACGATGCAATCGCCAGCCGAGTCAACCAACCTATTCTCCATCCGCATAATCATTCGCTAATTGTTCCAACGAATACGAGTGCATCGAGAAGTTGCACGATCACGATCACGAGGCTTCTTCTCCGCTCAATCAACCGTGCTGGTAACAATCGTTTCGTTAATTGTTTCGCGTTCGCCGCCTATCAACTTTGTTTGTGTCGAGGATTTCATGAATTACAATGATAGCATTATCGTTTCTCGAATGGCGGAGACGCGAAGGGTTAGGCTCGTTTCATCAACACCGCACAATGGACCCGAGGGGAGGAGTGAAAGGTGACGTAGTATCGAACGAGAGCAAAAGGTGTTTATCAACGCGACCCGAGACGGTGAACCGTTACACGCTCGACTTTTCTTCGGTGGAAAACGGCGGATAAATTGCGGAAGTACAATGGAAATGTAGGAGTCGCGCGTTTCAGACAATGGGACGCTTGTAACGTCACGTGTGGAGCATGATTATCGCGTGTTTCTTCGTATACGAGGAAATGTTTTTACGTTGATTAGAACGACGTTTGAAGTTATCGGTGACTCGATTGAATTAGAAAAAGTTCGACGACATTTTGATTTGAGAAATTGAACGTTTCGAGGTTAATTGGAATGGAAATTGAAGTTGTCGGTAATTTGATCGAATTGGAAAAAGTTGGAGGATGTTTTTATCTGAGAAATTTAACAACGAAATATCTGTATATTCTTCTTTTTCTGTAATTTGAATTATCAGTGTTGTATCTGTGTTTATACGGTAAAGTGGTGTGTAATTGGGAATTTCTTCTAGGTTCAACTGATTCGAAAGATGGATTGAGATAATTTTTTTAATTCGAAACTTCATTTCGTCGTTTCTTCGCTTCCACCTAATATTACCATTATCATTTTCATTGGAAATAATGGCAATTTAGTTTGCCAAGTACAGTATTAATAGAACAAAGAATGCGGTGGATCGCAGCTGCGTCTATTTCTGTCCACGGAGTATAAAATAATTAGAGAAAATACTGAACTGGTCTATTCTTGTGATAATTCAGGCTTCTCGGTAAAACACGCGATTACTATCGTTAACGGGCTATGAAAAGATTAATGAAACGTTCAGTAATTACTGTTAATAGAACACACAATATGATGCACTTAAATCGTAGGAAATTTGCAAAGATAATTTATTTGTTTCTGCTCAGTGACTGTGAAAGGTAATAATAAAACATTTGTTACAGTGAAATTCATAAAATATACCAAGTATTTAGTCTTTACTTTTTACCCTACAAATGCACAAAAAGGCGAAAAATTATTTAAATTTGAAATAATTATACCGGAACGCTGAAAAAAAGACTGCAACTTCTGGATACTCCTAATAATTTAAAATTCGACATGAATTTGTTACAAATAACTTTCCACCTAATTATTTAACGGTCCAACTACAATACTCGCGCGTTTCACAATTTTTACTCCCAATTTCACCATCGGAAAATTCGATTTTACTCGAAAATTGCCTGCTTAAATTCTCGAAATTTAAAATTTGCTAATTTCTACATATCGAGGACACTACTCTCCCGGTTTCTGAATAATACAAGCATTATCAATTTCATTCAGCGGCACCGGCCGCCATATTCGGCGGCCCGGTCGCAATTGCTTCAATCGAAAGTCGCAAATTAAATTCATAAATATTTATTAAAAAATCCGGCCCGGTTATAATCGACGCCAGCGACTGAAAGCGTTAAATAAATATCCGTTTTCTCGTGAATAATAATTGGTACCCGCTGGTGTGCGCTCCCGTGAAATTTTCACGCGTTGCACACACCGACGAAAATCATCCAGAAAATCTCGCCAGCGGACGAAAATATACAAGACGGAAAATAAAAGAGGGAGAGAACAGAGGGGAACAAAAATAGGGAAGAAATAAAGAAAAAGATAGAAAAGAACGGGGGGGAAAGGGCAAAACGAAAATTGCCGAAGAGTAATCTAAACTAAAGTGGCATATATAAAATTAACGGATCACGCTTTGTATGTAAATTTGATATACGACGACGGAAAGCTGATATATCATTTTCTATGCATATTCATACGCGAATTCATACGCGCGACCCGCGGTATTTGTTTTACCTGGGCACGTATGGGCCCCATTACTCTTCCTATTTCGCGAATTTATAAACGCCACGGGGCGCTCATCTTTTACTTTTCCCGCGTTTTTATTACACGTGTAAAACACGCATTTTTCACGCGTTTCATTGCAGTTTAGAGACTGCTTGGAAAAATGCTGGAAACACACGAGTCTGTTTAAACGTACAACACATGCGCTTCGGAAATGATTATAAAATTACTTGAAACGCAAGAAAAAAATACAAGAGAAGAATTTGCAGTAGGCGTGTAAAAAGAACAATCCACTTTCCATACACGTGATTTTAATACAATGCCGGGTTGAAATAACGAGAGACGCGTTGACATGATTTATTTCACAGACTTTCTATTCGACTTTCACGAATTTTCTGTTGCTTTTGCACGTTTTGCGCCCTTCCTATTTCGAACAAACACGAAAACTTCGCAATTCGTACGGCAACCGGTCGGCTGAAGTTACGCTAATTAAGTTATCAGGATTCATTCGGTTTCATTCCAATTAATTTCCGCCGTTTCGTTTAATAAACAATACCGCATTTTGCTTTCACGCGGATGAATCTTTAAATGCAATTAAATATAATCCTACATTGTGATATTCCCGTATTATGGCAACGAGTGTTCGCGATATAACAAATAATACGCTTTCATAAATTCTCAGCGCGTTGTAAAATTTATAAATGTGAAAAAAACAGCGACGCGATTTTTTTTTTTTACTTTTATCGATCAATTTAGGCGATCTCTATTTTCTTTTATTGTTATTAGAATTTTTAAAAACGTCGTTCAACCGGGATACGTCGATTTTGACAAAATTTCGCGCGAAACTGGAGAATCTGAAAGTATTGGATTGGAAAAGATAGGAAAATATTGTTAATATGCACGTTTAGAGGGCGAAATCACTCGCTAAATTTGGGGGCTGGAAAATTGTTAGGTGTGCACGTGTATGGGTTGAAGTATTATCTTTATTGTTTGGTCGAAAAGTATGGCATACTTGCAATTTTAGTTACCTCGAAGTACCCTACTATACACACTTCTTTTTTGCCAGCATTTTTCGACACAAACACCTTCTCTTTATTTTTTCATATAAACACAAGGTATTACTTAGAAAATTCCAAACTTTGGCTCAATGCAAAAATTTACCAAAAATCCAAATTAAATTTCACACTTGCACAAAGAATATTATTCGAAAATTTATTATACCTCTTCGATGGTGGCATTTAAAAACGTTGAAAAATTGATAAAATTCGTCACTCACAGTTCTGCTATTTCTGATGTGTACAGCAGCACGATTGTCAGCATCTCTGTCGACTTCCGGCACCCCAAACTCCACCGCCATTGTAACTAGCACTATCGTTCTCCTACCACACGTTCCTCGACTACGGTTGTTAGCAGAAACAATAATCGGCAAACGAGAAGAGTCTAAAAAAGCGACCGATTTCGTTAGAATTAACCGAACGACGTCGAATTGCGTTTGAAAATCGCGTGAATTAATAAGCACCGCTGTTTAATTTCCGAACAAGAACCACCCGTCTTACGGTACGCTACCGATTAATAACACGCAATTAAACGCCTAATTGAAATTGAAAATCACCGTTTAAATCGCGAATGCGGCAGGAAGGGAATTCACTTTCTGATCGTAGCACTCGATACGACGCAAACAGGACGCCGGTTCCCGTACAACTGAACTAGGAAGGTCAGTGTCTCACTTTGCCTCGGCAAAGTTGACGTCTGGCATTGTTTTGATGGACAGCAGACCCAGGAATTTCAAGGCTTGTTAAATCGTACACGCACGTCGAAATTACGGGAATTCTTCCGTGGCATGTGGATGGAAAAAAAAATTTCGCGTGTTGTCCCTTTTCTTGCGCGTCTCGAGGCCACAACAAAGAGTTTTCGACCGAGCTGGCTGTCGAACAAAATTTCGAACGAATGTATTTACATATAAAGTGAACGAAGAAAATGTTTCAACCAGATTGAATATAAAAATTGCACGAAGTTGTAATTTTCTTTTGGTGAATAATAAATACTTTATGCAACTCTCAAGCGAGCGCAATATCTATAATAATACGTATAATTATTGCATTAAAAATTCAATTTATTTAAGTTTTTGTGCAATATTAACATATGTGGGCTAATTTGATTGCAAAATTGTTAATTATTTTAAACGAATACCCTGGAAAGTTATATTTTTTCCTGAGTAAATATTTCCCTTTCTTTTTCTGTTTAAAGAGAGAATAATTGTTTATTCGGCGATCAGTTAATTACAATAAAATGCTGAGCAATTCGTATTCCTCCCAAAACTAATATTCCGAATATTCCGTTTTTTTCATTGTTCGTTCATTTTTATGCAAGATAAAAGAAAAAGAAAATTACACTCACTTACCTGTCGTAATAATCGTCGCAGCAGAAGGGACAGGAGGATCGGGCGGATTCATCACAGGACACTATGTAGTGTTGAGAATAAATTAATATATTTGAAATGAATATACGGTAGATACTGTCTTGCATCCCAGATTTTATGGCATCTCATAACATCCCCTCTCATTCTCTCACCCTCTCGTTCTCTCTCTCTCTCTCTTTCTCTCTTCTTCGTCATGTTCTTCTTCTTCTTCTTCATTTTCCTTATCGGTCTCTGATATCTCTCGCAGAATGCACGCTCGCACAAGAAAAAAAAAAAGATAAAAAGAAGAAAGAAGAGGAGATATACATCCCGTAATTCAGCTTTGTACCGCGTCTTTATTCTCAGCATTCTCCACGCACTGCCTAGAACAATTTTTTCATTTTTTTAATCTCTATGTATATACACGCGTGCCAGGCAAAATCTCTATTGCTTTAAATAATATCCGCGACTCGACGAACACTGGGGTATCGGCTACGATCAATTAAATAAAACGAACTCGTCCATACTTGGAGCTATTTACATTAAATACACGCGCAGTCTGTCTCTCTCACTCACGCACTCACACACACGCTGAAACATTCTCACTTTCTCACCACGTACGCACACACACACGCATACACACTCGCACACTGTCTCCCTATTTCGCCATCTTACCTCACAAGGAACGAAAAATCACGTTCCGTGAGTGGAAAACGAAGAAAATCATCCGTGTGTTTTTTTCTTTTCTTTCTTTTTTTTATTGCACATTCTCGTCTCTCGATCTCCACTCTCGAACACGCAGGACAAAGAAGAAAGTCGAACCACACGCTGGACAGACTCAACGTCGCTCACGCACTCGATGCAGATATGTCGGAAACTGATATAAGCTTTTTATCCCTTTATTCAGTCAGAAGATTACGTCGTCTCTCCCTTTAACCTCTGGTTCGAGTCACTCTCACAACCTTCCTTCGATCTCGAACTCTCACTTCCTATATCCCCTTTCGTCTAGCAATTAAACGCTGATAATAATAACCCTTGTTCTTCGTTCGATCGATCGCAGAAAGTCCGGAGCGCAAGTCCTCGATCGTAGAAACCCGTCGACGAGGCTTCGAACGGTAAACGGTTAACGACGATGCCTAACCTAAAAGAACCGCGCGTCCTCTCTCATCCTTTATCCCTCGCGATCATCTCTCGTTGTTCTCGATATATTAATGTTCACACGTGACTGGCCAAATACGCTTCGTTGTCTAACCACCAAAAACTCTTCGCTGACATACCTCGGACCCGGATTAAACTCGACGTTACTCAGCTCACTACGTGGTGGATGGCGAAGTGGGCACCGAGATCGGCGACGTGGGGCTGCTCGACTCCCTTCCGTTCGACAGAGTAGGCGTCGAGGATCTGTATTCGTTGTGTATACCAGGTGTACTGGTTCTGTTATTACCCAGGAGACTGTCAATGGAGAACGGGTTCAGCCTCTTCCTCTCCTCTCTACCTTTCACCGATAAATCTATGCTACTGCTCTGAACCTCCTCTTCGCTGCTCTGCTGCCTGACAGGCGTTCTACCAGGATTGCTAGGGTTGTTCGTTGTCTGACGCGGTCCACCTGCACTGTTCATGTTCATCAGCTCCCTTCTCTCCACCAGTATCAAACCCCAATGATGAATGCCCTGTTGATTGTTCAAATGATCCAGGTTCAAGCTGGAGTTCGGACTCTGCAGCGTACCCGGTACCTGACTCGCCGATCTTCGTGTATCGTTCTGCTCGTTGCTGCTGTTAGACAGTCTAGGATAACATTCCCCGTCCACGGAACCGTCAGCAGCGGAATCTACCCGCTCGCTACCACTCTCGCTGCAAGAATCCAAACCGCCCACAACGTCGATCTCCTCGTTCGCGTCGTTCCCGGAGCCTGACACGCTGCTGCTCTCGTTGTTGTTGCTCAGATGGCTGAAAGAGCTGCTCAGGTTGCCGTTCAACGAGTTCCCACTGGACGCTGCGGCACTCCGTGACTCCCACTCGGCGCGAAGGGTCGAGAGGTCCACGGTGATCCCCTGGAACGAGAACATTGCGTCTTCTTCTTCGCTGTTCTGTTTTTCAAGGGATATCGGAGCAGTTGGATGAGTTGGTCTTTACTCCGCGAGGATTTGCGTTTAAATAATGGGAATTGATTGTGATACTTTTTTCTTTCTTTTTTTGACGAAATATTAGGTTCAAACGGTTTTGCAATGATCTTTTTTTTTTTAGATTTTAATGTGGATAAATTGATTCGAGATGTAGTCTTCTTGTTGTATATGGAAGTAGAATAGTGAATAAGGTACAGGTATTGGGTGTAACAGTTACCTTCGCAGCTAATTTCCTCTGCTGTCGTTCAAGAGCCTTAAGCAATTTCTTCTGCCGCCTCTCTCTCTCCTTTCTTCTTAATTCTTCCGGTGGAATGGGTTCTCCGCTACAGCTCTGAGGATGGGCGTTGTGCGCCGGCCTTCCTGGACCCTTTTTCGTATGCTCCTTCTTCCTCCATTTTGCCCTTCTGTTCTGGAACCATACCTGAAAGCAGCCGGAGATCCGATCTCTTAATCAATTTCTCGGTAAATTCGCCGGACAGTCTGTCGGACATTTCTCATTGAAAATTACCACATTCTCCGAAAGAAAGAGAAGATAATTCCTTAATTTTCACTCGAGTACTTTCATTCGAAAATTGCAATTCCTTTCAAAAAATACAAATTTCTTGAAACTTGTATACCCGCTGAATAAAAAGAATTCTTCGGGAAACGCAAGTTCTAGCGAATGGCGCGCGATCAAAAGGAAAGGCGAGCTGTTTCACTCCGCCGACCGCTACTTTATCCACTTTATCTCGCGTAATTAAAAGCACGTCCAAGCATGGAGCGGTCACAACGGTTAAATATCGAAATTACACGAAGGCGAGCGAGCCCGCGAGCGCGGAGGAACCAACGACCCCCTGGGGTGTCTTGATTCATGGAGAGTTTCAACCCTTTGCTCGCGTGAATGCTCGCGGGCGTAAAGCACGATTTAGAGCCGGCGTGAATTTCGCCGCGTGCGCGCGCGACCAAAGGGAGGAGAAAGAAGCACGGAAAAAGAGGTAAAAGGGGGAAGGTTTGAAAAGGTGGTTGAAAAGGATGAAGACATTAGTTGTGGCTGCTGGCCGGTATGTGGCGCTGTTCTCACGCCACCTACAGATCAATACACCCCCGCCAACCCCTTTCACGCGTCACGTGCCCTCGCGATTTCTTCGCTTCCTATTCTTTTCCGGCACGGAGGTTCACGCTTTCGACTACCAAAGGAAATTGAATCGGTGGTGTGTGAGATCAGATTGCACCACGTACTCACATCTGCCGATTTTTCAATCACCTCGACCCGACTTCCGTGTCGAATTTTGCTAATTTATCTCTCGAAACGACGTCGAACATTGGAAAAATTCAAAATTGAAATTTTGAAGATTAATTAGAAATCTTTTCAATCTCGATTCAAAGATTGGAAATACCTTAGAGCCAGACTAACTCAAGTGAATTTTTTGCGAAATTCAGTTACATACACCGTCTTCCTGATCTTCTTTTCAATTTACTGGATTCGACCGAAATGGTGGCAAACTTAATATTAACCGAAGAAGCATTGAAACGATAAAGCACTATCACACCAGTCATTCGATAAAGTATCACCAGATTGCGGTACAAGTCACAGTTTAGAAGTTCATCGACGGGATTGAATGTCATCACCGGAAATAATAAACAGTGTTAATTGGCCGCAATGGAGAGAGAGAGAGAGGAGGCATCATTCAATTTTAACCCGAGATAAAGCATTGTACGCGATTTAAAGTATATTTTTCCTCTTTGATGTACGCCCAAATGGCGATAAATTTAGATATGACACGATTTATTCGCGATTCTTTGTATTCGCAATAACATCGGGACGAAGAAGAATGATGTCGATAGATCGTGTATTTTTTCAACGAATATAACACAGAGGCAGGCACACAGATGTCCCGATTTCTGTCATTATCGAGAAATGAGAAAAATAGAGGGGAGTTGGAAACATTATACAGCTGCGTTGCATTAAGTTGACGAGCAGTAGACGTTACTTCCACCCATTATTGCCCACTATTCGTTAGAAATTATCGCCAACTGATAACCGCTAACAAGCTATTCCACTGATTAACCACGAGCTTTGACTAAACGTGTAACATCTTTTTTCTACTCGTAAGTTTACGAGCACCGCTGTTCCTCGTCGACTGAACAGTGTCCGTAGAACCACTGGTACGGATAAGAAAGCCCCGTTCTTAAAAAAAAAGCCGGATATATGTAGTGGAAAAAGCTAGAGAAAATACGAGAGGTATATTTCTCCCTCTTCAAGGATATCTGACACGAATAGTACGCGAGTAATTAGCTGAAAAACCCCCTAGCACAGTGATTTACGTCAATAAACGCTATCGTAAAGCGCCTCGTAAAACGTTATACAATATTCGAAACATCTTTCACACGTTTGTCTCATACGTACACGTGTATATATCCCCGAATGATAATTATCTCGCCTCGATATTTCATCGCGATTGTTAGAACAAGAAAGAACAAAAAAAAAAAAAAATGACGATCTTCGAAGAGATTCTACTTCTTTATCTCTTTCTTTTTTTCAATTAAACATTTTTAATTAAAACGTTATCACAGAGATCGTTGGATCCTCTTTCGAGACGTTGTATTGGTTAATGAAATTAAAAGAGAAAGCGTCAGTAAGAAATTTGACACTGCAATAATTACCCTGACACCAAGAGCTGATTAGTATGCAGACCTGGTTGGCTCGGTTTATTACACGCCGAGTAATTCGTATGCAGGGAACGTTAACGGGTCGTGCGTTCTGTCGAATCGATTTACCGCCGAGAAAACAACAACTCTACTCGTAAAACGCCGATATAAAACACGACTGCTAATTATTCCATAGATAGAATCAAAGTAGATCGATTATTTTTTAATCGAGCCTACGTCTTCATCGAGATTGTTCCGACGTCTTCTCTCTCTCTTCGTTCCCCTTTTCAATTATCCATCCAAGACCTGTCCCCCACGAATGTTAACACATTAGGAAGAGAGAACATTCTTGCGCTGATCTCGTTATACGGATCAAACGTGCCTGCTTATATGTAGCGTCGTGAAAAATTAAACGTACAAATTATGCCACTACAAATACCACATTTTATCGGCCGTTTCCGAACAGGTTTCTCGCGTTACGAGAATCAATGTATTCAATTTTTATCGAAAATTCGTCCTACGTATTCAGTGCTGCCCTGAAATAAAATTCCAATTTAACATTTTTTCGTAATTATATTTCATCTAATTACTTGTCGCTTCCGAGATATTAGAGATATCTCGTGGACCGTTTAAAATTGCAAGGTGATTGCAAAATTAGCGTATCGTAGCCTATGATCCCTTAGATCTCCTTGGATCAGAAAAAATTGCGATATTGAGATAAAAAAAAAGTGACGTTTGCAAGGAATCGAAGAGATCGTCCCAAGAATCGAGGTACCGAGAACACGATTTCCAGAGAAGCTTCGGAAAATTCCTGAAGCGGTTATTGAAATTGGCAGCCTTCTGTCCTGGCCAATCATCGGGCAAACGCTAACGAAGTGGATCAAAGAGGACCAGTTCTGACACGACACCGTAAAAGGAGCATTGAAAAAGAGAGAAAAACCGTCCGGCGGTTCGTGTCGTTCGCGGTGCAATTGATTTTTAAGCAGAATCCCGCCTCCTCTGTTCCCGTTTCGAACCGATCTCCACTCCACTCCCTCCTCCCCTTTCACCATCCCCCGATTTATGTTCGTGGACAAAACGCGTACAAGAGGGACAGGTTGTTCGACCGTTTTTGAGTAAATATGATAATGATACCGCAAGGATCGCCCAACGACGCGTGCAACGATCGACATTTAACGAGCACGATACGCGGGCCTTCATTTAAATATAAACGGAACGGGAGCATGGTGGACGAGAAAATGGCGCTGCACAGACAAGCTACCTGGCATTTCGCCGCTTTCCAATTGATCTCCGAAGTTTCCAGAATTCTTCCTTCGAATCGTGTCACTTTGCGCATCTGTCTTCGAGATTGCACGGGAAACGATATTGTTAGCAGATACGTTGTTCTAATTTTGTCGTAATAATTGTATATTATTTACTGTAATAACTTTCGTTTTAACACGTCGTTCTTCAGTAGATATACTTTATATTAAGAACAAAGAAATCGAGGAGGAATGATATAGACAGCACTTCCTTATTCATTAGTGTGCTATTATATCATTGCATTGCTGTGAAGCAACGTGTTCCATTAAAACAAACGAATACAATTAATACTAACTTCTTCTTGGCTAAGTAAATAAAATTCCAATTATAGATAGTTAAATGAAGCAACATAAAACTAAAGTTTCAACGTCTTTCATTTATTGCTTACCTTCAAACAACTATTACTTCCATGAACAAACATCAAATTCATTCTAACGAGGAATTAACAGAAATCGAATTAATCAGAGACACTTTGTTTCCTCAAAGAAATCACTGCAAAAGATACACATAACAAATCAAATATCAACGAAAGTCTGATTGCAACAAGAAACCCTCTTGCACGTGCCTGCAACCAGAATTTCCACGCGAAGAAACACGCGGGAAGTGAAAAGCGGTTCTCGTGTTCACACGAGACTAATGAATTCGTCGCGACCGGCCAGATACCGATCGCCCTTTAAAAAAGAAAGAAAAAAATAAGCCACCCCTTTCCGAAAGTCGACACCCACGTGTAAAGCGACATACGACGTCTCAGCCTCGCCACTCGGCTTCCAGTTGCCCGTGCCGAACTGTGTCATCGGTTTATCTCGCCGTGACAATATTTTTTAAAAGCCTCGACCAGGATCCGCAGAGGTTATCTGGCATAGGGATCAACTATCTAATCTGTAGGCTGTCCCTTCGAGAAGACGCACCGGCTGCAACGTGACATCGTGTCACCACCAGCTTCGGTTATCTCAGGATCGCCCCTGTCACCGGGGTTGCTCGGTTTTCGGCCTCACAAAGGGGATGGCATTGATTCAAGTAGCAAAAGAAACGATACGAATCGTGTAAGTACAGTTTGACCGAGCGAAAATTAAGTTCGTACTGCGCATGCCCGAGCAAACGAACGGAAAGAAGGCGGAGCCTTTGTCCCCGCTACCTTTTTACGGCTCTACTGTGCAGAGCTGGAAAGTTGGCAGGTGGAAGGATCGAGGGTCTGATTGGTTACAGCGTAATATGCACACCTTCTTCGGTAGAATCGCGAAGAGAGCGTACACGTATTTTTAATATTGGCTGAAATTGCCAGCCGAGTGACAAAAATGACTTAAATACCTTTATTTTGTGTTCTTCGTTTGATTTAATTTCCAAAGAATTAATATTGCAAAGAAAAGTGAAAATTAAGAAATTTTGTTGTCATTTCTGAATGGTAAAATTAGTTTTCTGTGCTCGAATGTGTATATTTGGTAACTTTATTTAAATGCGTGATTATGATTGACTCAATAACAGAGAAGACGTCACAAATTCTCATTTTTTAACTCTACATCCTCGCGGAAGCTTCGCTTTCCATTGGTCAAATTATGCAACGCGAGTTTCGCTCGGTGATTTCAACGCGTGGGTTCAAACGTCGTGTCTTCTATTCTTCCTATTCCCCGCGCGAATATAATTTTCATAATCTCGTAATAACTCGTGCAAAATAAACGATTTTTCTTGAAAATTTTTCAAAGAATCGTCCTATCGATGCTTATTAATCGAAACAACTGAAAACTAAGAACGAGAATTAGAAAGGTCGACAGTTCCTTATCGAAGAATTTTAAATAGAGTATGAAGTTGGATTAAACGGCATCGGAGCAATACACGAAGCGTGTCTAAACGCATAAATATAAATATCTAATCGAGTCGGGGAGATGGAAGGGTGGCATAGCGTCCGATGGGCCGTGAAATTGAGGGTCCACCCTTCGTTTGTATCATCCAAGGGAGCCATCGTGTCATGGTGTCGAGTTCCGACAGAAGCGAACGGATATCGCGGATCTTATCGTACTTTTATCGCGGGAAAAACGCACCTTAATGAAATTTCTAATAAAAACAAATCTACAATTATTCACCGCGTAAAATCTACAAAATTCTTCGAAGACGATCTGATTTTATTTAAAAAAATTTACATCAAAATCACCCGATGTTCTATAAAAGCGTAATTTCAATTGTAAAGTAGAAAATCTGTTTTCGGCCACACCGGTAGTGGCGGAGAATGAAATAACGCGTGGCTTAAGATGTTAATACAAGGAACCACCGCGGATGGTTTTAAAAAATATGGTCTACCAATTAGGAGTGAAGCATCGCTGATTATTTGATAAACGGCCACCGGTCATGGAAACGCTGTTCAAAACGTGTACAACCCGAGTGCACGTGCAATTCCCGGACTTTCACGGAAAACGATTCGCGTGGTTCGCCAATTTATCCGGGCACCGAGCTTCCGGAAGAATAAATTAAAAGAACGATATCATTTACTTTTATTCTATATCCACGTGATATACGAGACATACTTGTTACGTGTTAAAGGAGTAAAGAAGGAGTCCTGTCCGGCGATAACGTTGAAAACGTAAAAAAGGAAACGAGAAAGAAACATTTTTCCCTCGAAATCGATTTCCTGCCGCTGACAAATTACCCCTACGCATGAAACGTCTCGCTGTGCACGCGTCATGATGCATCACACTTGCGAAACTGATCTCGAAACCTTACAAATTTCAATCCTGTTACGCTGAAAATCTGTCGTCAATGAGATCTTTCCAGAGGACTCGTTAAATAAAACTGATTAATACAAACTTTCTTGCCAAACGATCGAATGTTCTTAAAAAAGAAATTTTCATCTCGAAAATAAATGTAGAAAAAAAAATTGAATATTGTAATAGACGCAGAATTCGAGCAATAAATATTTCAAGTTTCTTCTCGACGAATTACTCAGAGAAGAAGGACCTCTATTGGCCAAAAAACGCTGGCGGCCAGAGAACGCGAGGATTTCTAAATTTCGTTGCGAACTCTCCCTCGTGATAAAGAGAGCAGGACGAAAGAAACGATGTCCACATAAAATTCAGTTCATTATTCAAATGGACACGGTCGACGAGTCGAAGCCGCCGCGTCCCGAGATAGATCCTCTCAGTTTACTACCCTCTAACACATTCGACCAAGCACACGGCGCGGCCTTTCCTAAGGTAACCGCACTCGGAATCGAGCAGATGGACTAACTACCCCCGGGAGAGTAGCTCAAGGCACCGAGATCAAACCACCCCCGTCGTCTGTCGGGCATCAGCCCTCGAAAAATGACGGCGAATTCCCCATAAATTCCCGCCTATCGGAACAGCCGATCTGGGACGTCAGATAATGCTACACGAAACGTGAAATCAGGCTGCGATAAAAAAAAAAACTGCATTCTTTTCTCCAGGGTGGAATTGTAAAAAGATGTAATTGCGACGCGACCACTGAAAACAATCGAAGCAAAGGGGGGAAAAGGTAAGGAATGTCAGGGAAACGTCTTTATGGAGAAAATCAATTTCTGATACTTTAGACTATCGTGAATTTGAAATTGATATCTATCGAATTTGTAAATGAATTTTTAAACGAATTTTTTATCCCGAATTTAAGTTCAAGTGGAATTTTTAATTTGAAATTTGTATCTTCGGGATTTTCAGATTCGAGAATTTAGGTTCGAGTAGAATTGCAATTTAAAAATTGAAGAAAAGAGTGTCTTCCAGTAGGATGGGGGAAGAAAAAAAATGGAAGCCTAAAAAGGACATTTAATTTTCCCGGTTGCAGATGTTAATCTTGATTTGCGCGTTTAAGTTGACGTCAATTTGCTACGATTTGTAAGGTAAGCCTTACAAACTATCCCTACTTGCTCTTAAATAATTTTTTCAATTCCTCCAAGCACACGCTGTCCAACTCCTGGAAATTTCATAAAATCCCACGGCTATAAATTTTGCATCATCCGTTTAACCTTTCGACGACTTCTTTCTCTCCCGCGAGTTTACGTTTCTTCTTTATGCTCGTTTTTCTCACAGGGGATTATCCTCCAAGGGGGAGATTCGGGTGTTGAGTTTGTAAAAATGCGAACAAAATATACTCACGGCTACGCGGCTCTCTTTCAGCTCGAGTCTCACAGCCAGAGCTTCTCGCATAAACACATCAGGATAATGACTCGAGAGAAATGCCCGTTCCAATTCCTCCAATTGCCAGCTATTAAAGTTGGTCCTGCTCCTTCGCCTTTTGCTCCCACCTTCGTCCGATTCACCGTCGCAGCCTGAAATTATGAACGTCCCCTTGTGTTAGAGCCTTTGTCAACTTAAATAAAAGTTAAGCTGCTTAGCCACTTGTTACCGTGTTATATCAGTATTAAGATATTAAGCCTGCGGTAAAGTTTGCTAAAATAAAAGGAACATCCGTATTCAATTGTGAATAGAATTTTCGTAATTGAATCGGGAATATTCGTAAACCTTGCTTCTAAAGCTTTCGATCGACACGAAATATGGGAGATTGAAACGATAACTATGATACCCTTCCAACTTTCGTTTAAAATAATTTCATATTGCTCTGATGAAAGATACATTTGCTACAAAATTTTTTACTACCAGAATTTCTCACAATCCATAGAAAATAGCTGTGTGTTATTATTCGATTTGTACGAAACAATTACTGGAAGAAATTGAATAAGAACGTATCTCTAAGAAGCGATTCCCAGGAAAACTGCAAGGCTAGTAATTGCATAGACGCAGATCTCTATGTAAAAGGGAGAAGAAGCACAGGAAGATCGAAGGCTTATCGTCCTGAAATTGTTCAAGCCGTCGTATCATCCAATGCGAATCGTTTCGTCGCAGATAAGACTGGCAAACAGAATCCCGGCATATTGAATAAACATGGAATTTCAGTGATTTTACGAGGGCCCTCGTCTACCCTCCATTCTATCTGACGCAAGAATCTGCGTACCCACGATTGTTTTGGCAAACTTCTCCGTTCGAGTACGCGCCGATACGTATGCTAATACCGAGCAGCGGAATTGAAAAAAGATCGGCAATTATGATTGACTCTGCAATAAGGCTGGCCGTTATCTCGATCGGGAAATGAAATAGCACGAGACGAAACACTCCTCGAGATCGAGACGATTCGGGTGGAGAAGAGCACGCCAGACTTTCTTCGCGTGTATCATTTTCTTTCGATGGAAAAATTCAATTGAAAAAATTTCATCTGTAATTTGCGAGATGTAGTCTCGGTTCGAGTGTTTGAACAATTCTTTCTGCAACAATTCTTGTCGCGCTATGGAAATTTCATTCGAAGATAATTTCCAAATTGGACGTTAATTGCAGAGAAATTAGAAGAAGCTTAGAAATGAAGTAAAATAAAAACTAAAAGAAGCTTAATTAACTCTGGAAAGTTTAATTTCAAATTTTAAGGTTCAACGCAGATTCTGCATAAGATTCGACAGAAGTACTTATATTGCCAACAAAAATGAATCTCAATCCTAACTTTCGTTTTAATTCACAAGACAGAAAATTACCGGAGGATAAAGCGAACAGCTGACGCTTACATGCACAGTCAGCATAAAAAATCGTAAGTCAAGGGGTTAATGGAATTCCAATGAAGAAATAAACACGATAGCCAATTAGTTTGTGTACAATAATTATTTTCAACACAAAAACAGACTACTGACAGCTGACGTAAATTATTTCACAGACAAAAAAGAAAAAGGAAATTTAAAGTTCGAAACTCTGCGAATAACTTCGATATCCTCTCTCGGATTTTCTACGGTTAATTGTCCTTAGATAGAATTCGCCAATTAATCGACTATCCTAAAGATACCTGATCAGAAATCGTGACAGCGTCGAAAAAGGCGAAACACGGAATCCATGGTTTCGAGGCAGGTTTGCGCGCGTACGATATGCAGCACACACGCAGAAAGTGCAGCCTGACACGGTCAATTTTTCTCCGTTCACGTACGGCGGCACGGTATTATTATCGGAAACGACTATCAAACTTGATAGATGATACAGGTAGCGCGTTAAATAATTTATGAGGGAACGGGTTAAACAATTTTCACGTCCGGCTGGATCGTCGAGTAGTGTGTCCTCTCGATCTATTTTCATACGCGTTAAAGAAACAGGCGCGGAATTGCGTTTTCCATCCGTCCAACGAGGAAGCGTTGCTCTCCCGATGTCCTGATAATGCAGTCGGCGCATAATGAACCTGACACGATAATAATGACTCGGTTGATTCCGCGGCGTGACACAATGATCAGCCGTCTCGTAATCGTCGCTTCCGTAAATGGTATCTCTTAATTTATCTAAGAAACACGCGGCCGTTTGTTCGCTGTTTATCGACAGCGAACGTGCAGAGACGATGCTTATAGTTTCTTTCTATTCGCGTGGAAGTTGCAAATTTTCAGCCTCGAATTCGTCTAACATCGATTGTTTCAATTATTCCGCGAGGAATTTTCGCGATTCAGGTAAGAAATTAGCTGATGGAATAATTGAAAGAAAATTGTCCAACGTCGAATTTACACTTGGCACAAAAAACAAGATTACAACAATTTATTTCTTAAAAGTGATTTGTGTGAGTGAACACAATTTTGTTTAAGAAAGAAGATTACTCTGAACCACAAGACGACTCATTTCGTGTAAAATAATTTTTGCGAAAAGAAACTGGCTCCTTAACTTAAATAGGTGACAATTACCCTCGCCCCAGCCTGTACGATACATATTTATGTATCCGGAAAATTCGAGAAAATCGTCGCAACTTCATCTCGCCTCTCTCCAGAATCCGTACTTATACATCAGGAAAGAAAGCTAGCGATTGTCGAACGGCTAACGTGCAATCAACCACTATACTTTATCCCCATAAAATATCAGCCACGTTAAATCCACAAGATTCGTCCCCGATACGCTAATACCCATCGCTGTGCTCCCTTCACGGTCCGGCAAATAAAGAAATTCATCTCTGAAAATCATCACCTTCACCGTATCATTTTCCCCCGCTTCAGTACGCAAACACGCTTTCGATTCCGGTAAAAATGAACGGACTGAAAAGGAGGGAGAATTTTCATCGAGCGCTATCAATCCCAATCGTCAACAATCTAACATCACGTGTATACAGTAACTGTACGTGTAATTTCCTAGTTGAACGTTGGGAAAAACTGGCCCCGCGGGGAGTAAGACTGGCGTGTCCCTTCTTCTTAAAATTCACGTCGAATCGGTGTATACCCCATACAGTGGGAACAATGAAAAATCTTAACAACCGTAATGCGTATGTTTGCGACGGGAAAAAGGTTCGGGAGCGTTCGGTTCTCGGTAATCACGCGTTTGCCCGCGTTATGACGGATTATGAATACAAATTACTCTCGGCGCCAACATCGTTTTAATGCTGGGGCAATTTATTACGATAGCTCGATACCAAAGAGTTGATCCTTCATCCTTTTGATTGGTACGGGGCTCTGTCGGTGAGCTGGTGTTTAAGCTAATTGTCGCTGCACGCGAGAAGCAATTTCCGACCCCGCTGGAGGATCATTAAGCGATCGAAATGTCTTCTTCGTTCGAAGGGGAATAAAAATTTCGTCGCTTTTCTCTCTTCTGCGGCGGGAGGGGGGAGAAAAAGGATAATTCAATATCGAAGAATGTCATGCATACGAATTATGCACCGTTGCTTCTTTTTCCCCTTCGTCTGTTCATGTATAGGTGAGACGAGATGCAACAAGAGCTTACGATAGCCGTGTGGATCTCCGTGGGACACATCGGTGATCTCGCCAGTTTCGTTAATAAATCTCCGACACTTACAATTACTCCGTTCGATCGTTGAATGAACGGGCGCTGTGATTTCGCGTAATTCTCTCTACGCGCTTGGATACTTGTTCCATTTAATCAAACAGGCAGATCTAGCGAATTTCCGTGAAATTATCGCGAACGCCTCGGGGGTTTTTGAATAATTAGCAGCACACAATGTGTAAGATTTGTGCACGTGGAAAATGGACATTTACTTGCTCTATTATTATATCTTCCTCGAGCGGATCGGTGTGAAATTTGTGTTATTAGCAGAAGTCGTTGTGGTTTGCTTTATGCTAATTCGAGAGAGCGATAAATTGGACGATTTAGCGACGGATAACAAACTCAATATTAACACATTCACCGATGCACCCTATTGCTAGAAAAATTGAACTAATTTCTTCACCCACGTCAATTCTTTTTCCTCAAATAAACGATGACCGAAGAAGAATCATTTTTATAATTCTAGTTGTAAGTATCCAATTGTGCCTGACCTAAGACTTTCGAAATATACTTGGAAATATTAAATATTAGAAATTGAAAAAAAAATTAAATTCACACACTTTACGATAATTGCCCCAAGAAAATGCATTCACAATGAAACTGCACAGACACATTCTCCATTGCAGTAAAGACAGCAGAGACTTTCTCCGTTTGATATACGAACCGACACTTCGATGTTCATAAATACAATTTAATTGCCTTCTAATTGAAGAACCCACACAATATCGAATAACTCAATACGATAATTTAAATCCCGCAGCAATCAGTGCTGCAATACGTCGGAGCGTTGAAACGAACATCGACGAAAAGAGCAGGAGAGGCGAAACAATAGATTCGAGCACGCCTCGAGAGAGGGAGATCCATTTGTAACGATACACAGAATCATTCTTGCAATCGTACTTCTGGCAAAACGTGTCTCGAGTACAAATTGCCCACAATCGAAAACTGTTCGGTGTTCAGCTGCTATTTATTACGACTCGAGTCATCGAGATCCTCCTGATCCCCTTTCGGTGCTTTTTGTCCAATTAAGATTTACCAATCGACGATAATGTTCGCGAATCGAGTGTGTCCGTGGTTGACGAGAAGCCGAAGCAAGAAAAACAGAAAGAAAAAGTCATCCGGTCGCGCATTAATCAGCGTAATTAGACGCTATTTATCCGACGGTTACCTCTGTCCTGCTTTGTCGCACGGCTCGCTACGTCGATCATCCGAGAGCAGGACGGATATCGATCGGTACGGTCATTATTGATAATCTATACTTGGTAATAAGCGACCGATCCAGCTGTACACGGTGGCAGCTTGAAGGACTGTCGTCTCTCGATAAGGAGCCGCTCACGAGAACATCGAAATTTTCACGTTTTTTTTAAAGGCAACGAGTTAATTTACACGGCAAATTTAACGGTTCGAGGAATTAAGCAACGGGGAAATTCGGGGAAGCAAGTCTGTTGAAACTTACTTCATGGTGATTTCTAAATTGCAATTTAACAACTGTTTAACCCTTTCGCTACGGCAGATTTTATTGCGTAACTTGGGTAACTGACGGTCAATTTTTATTACGGCTGCAAAATTTGTTACTTCGGTCACCTATTGTTTTAAAATTCAATTTATTAAATTAGAGTGCGCGAAGGATAGAATTAAGTATTAAATTAAGGTGGGAGTGCACCGAAAGGCTTCAACAGTACAGTGCGAGGAAATTTTCAAAACGCCTATAGGCGCCAATGGTAATGAAAGGGTTAAATCATACGATAGTATAAATCTTTCAGATTTCTTAAAAAACGAACATGGAACAGCACGAAGGAAGTAATGAAAAATAAAGGAGTTCCTTATGGAAAGACACTTAACTTGAAATACTCCCGTAGATTCATCAATGAAATATCTCTGACAAAGGTACGGAAAGCCTAGTGACCGAATAAGGCGCTGATCAGCAGACCGAGACTGCACAATGGTCATTGAAAAAAGGTTCGAAGGGGCAAAAAGAGGAGGCTGGAAGAACGTTTAGCATAAAAGCAGTTACTCGTTGCACTGTTATTAACATCTCCCTAGTATACACTGGTCGTAGCCGTAATAATAATAAGAACGAGCGCGGCTCGAGATTATAAAGCGTTGCCGTGCACCGGGAAACAGAGGGAGAGAGATAGAGAGGGAAAAAAGGAAGCAACTGGGAACGAACGCGCCGCCCAATAGGGACTAAGTACCAATTCCTGGTCATTGCTGCCAATTCGGCCAGCCCTGTCTGGCTTCCATTTCCACATCAGAGCCTGGAGAAATAAGACATCCGTGGTTTAAAAGGAAAAAGGGCAGCGTGTAGGGTCGCGTGCGTCGTTAGGGAGCCCAACATGGCAGGAACGTATCATCATGCAATTACGCCACGCTAAGAACGCGTACACAACGCTCCGCTCCGCCATAAACACGCATGAAACGCGCACAAACGCATCGAGAATCCATCGTACGGTCCAACGCAGCTTCTATGGTTTTTCGTAATTACGAGAAATTGCGAGATATCGAAGCATGTTTCGCGAGGAAAATGAATTTTCACGGTGAATTTTAGACTGATTCTCAATTGTTCCGATCGAAAAATAAACGCATGGAGAATACACTCTATGATTCACTCAGCTTCCATGATTTTCCGTAATTACGAGAAATTCTGAGGTATGGAGATAAATTTCGCGAGAAATACGATTTTTCGCGGTGAATTTCAACTTTATTCTCAATGGTTTTATCTGAAAAATCGAATTACTTTGCTCCATTTTGCGCTTGCAAAGGGTAAGTTAAATTGGCAGGGGAATCACCGGCTTCGACGAGAATGTTAAAGGTGGTTTAATAATGGCTGGCGTCTTACAAGCGTATGCGCGACCGAAAATGACCCACAATTAAATTGAAATTACACCGATAACCCGAGTCCAATTGCAGAACGTTTTTGCGTATTTACGTGGCGATTCTAAAGCATCGAAAGTTCAACTTGCCTCGTGAACCATCGTGCGATGAGTCATTGATTAAGATGAAATTCTTCGAAGCATTTAAAAGATAAAAATTGAACAAGAAGTACGGTTTTCCTCTAGTTTAATTTCCGATTTTTGTCCAAGATAAGAATTACCTCGAAATAAACTCTGAGAAAATCATTTTCCTCTTTCTTTCTTCACACATCAGTCACGGCAAGCAGAGACACTTCAATCTTTCTCGAGCACGATACCACAATTGTCGAATAAGAGACTCCGACGAGCGAGTGTGTCCGAAGAAGCGAAAACGGTTTGGTTTCGTTGCTGAAAACGCGCTCGAAACCTGGCAGCCCCCGAAGAAATTACAATGATTACCGTCGCTTTCCGTCAGACACATTAACCGTAATAACAGTGGCATAAGCGGCGTCGTCTATGTGTGTGGGCTGTCATTTAAAAGCATCAACGAAACGATAATATCACCGATATAAAAGCAAAATTGCCCCTTTTCACGAAATCCTGATGAATAGCGCGATTAATTCTGTTCAATTGTTAAAAAGGGTCGCGCCTTCCAGAGTTTCATCCTCACCATCAACGTCCGCTATTATCTTCTTACGCGTAACCGTCAATTACACGCTGCCGCAAAAATTGAACAAGTTATTTCAGCAACAGAAAGGCAAAAAAAGCAGGAAACAAAAGAAACAAACGTTCGAAAAAACCGATCATCTTATCTCATTATGCATTTCATTCAACCTGTTTGTTTTTATCAGACACGCTGGACTATCGTCGGATAATTATACGTGTAACGTAATTATCGTGATAAACGCGCGAATGTAGCGTTAGAGTAATGGAAAATGACTGATGGGAACGTAAGTTCGCCTCGTTTCTGTTCGTGAAACGTAAATAAAACCGATTCTGAACCGTCCGCGAAGAAAATTCTACTTGAAAAGGGAACATTTTAATCATCCAGGATTGCCGGGATATTAGAGATTCAGGTAATAAAACGAAGAATATTTCAAAGTCTAAGCCGGAGGAAAAATATCGCACGGTGAAATTACTATAATAAATATCCACGTCGGAGTTAATTTCGTGTTCCATGCTCACCGAGCGTTTTCCTTCGGAATTAAAAATCGATTAGCTGTGAAATTGGAGTGGAAGTTACGGCCACTCTCGGACATTGATTAAAATAAATATCTGAAATCTAAATGACTCTATCTAAAATCTGTATTTACCCTTCTCCGCCGTAATACAACGTTATTACCTCGAAATCTGTCGAATCGCGCAGAAAAATTTATCCTATCCTGTGAAAAATTCCACCTCGAGCACGATTAGTACGAAACCGTCGAGGAAGAAAGTACAGATTCTACTGGGTAATGAAGTAAAGAAACAGTGATTACACCTGCATCGACCAAATAGTTCGTTTGCAGAGGTATTTCACGCGATCCAACACCGGTGTACGCGATAAATCTCGCGAAACTGGTCGGAAACGTTTCGTCACGCGTCCCATCGAGCTCTCTCTCTCTCTCTCTCCCTTTCCTTCTTTACGAAACGGAAACGCGCGATAGAATCCCAAAGATCCTCGAGAAAGATCGAGAGACTTGGTCTTCGTGAAACGAAAGCTCGAACACCATACGGTTCTCCCATAGATTAATGAAAAAGACGAGAAAAAGAAGAAGAGGAAGAAGTGATCGAGTGTCATTTAGACAGGACGTGGGTTGCAATTAAAGGGCAATTAACCAGAGTAGGCCGAAATACAGCTGAGAGGCGCGTGGAATTATTTTTTGCATCGTCGGTTTTACGACGCTGCTCTGCCTTGACACCTTTATAATGACATTAAACTTAATAGGCCGGCTTCCATTTTTCCAAACCCCGTACATCGTGCGAGCTTAATAAAGTGCCACGAAACGTCTACGCCCCACGTGACGATTCTTAATTAAAAATTTTAATTGAACCTGAGCCTTCGACACGCCGTTCCACGCGATCACCATCGATACGAGAAAAGAAATTCCTCTTGTTTTATGGGCCTTTCGTTTACCGGCGCGCACACACAGTGGCTCCACGAATTAACGGAAGAACGTCGTTTGCCCGTTAATTGTGGAACGGGAGATTGATATTTAGAGCCTTCGGTGAATGGTGTATAGCTTTAGTCGTGGGAGACGAGGTGAAACTCGGGAGAAAGTTCGGAATTATCAATGAACGAAAATCGGAAATTAAGGGGAATTAAAAAGGAGGATTTTAACCCTTTCGCTGTTTAATAACCGAAGTGAGTGATGTGAGATCTGAAGATCTCAATGAGTGAGAGTGAAGATTCGCTGTGGTGCAAGGAATAGTTATTGAAAGACATTTTTTCCTTGTTTCTATTGCAAAAATTAGTAAATTCAGTTATAAAAAGGTGGAATATTTTTTAATTATTTTAGTCGACAGCGAAAGAGTTAATTCTTTACTCTGACGTGTAATATTCACCTTAACAATGTTAGATATTTTAAAAAAATGGATTAATGTAGCATCGATAAGGGAAAAGGGGGAATCTATAGATACTCCGCGAAAATGCGACTTCAACGCGTTGATTCCGATGAAAAACTATTTTTAGCGATGTGACGTCTTGAAGGGATAAATCGCCAAGGCCTTCAAAGTACGCGATACCGTCAGATTGCTATAAAAAGAATTCGAAAAGTCTCATACTTCCTATTATCTTTATTAACCTTTCAATTTACACATCACTAGAAAATTAAAATACGAATAAGGGGGGAATCATTCGTCTAAAAACTCTAATATCTCTGCTACCTCTGATGCCCAGAGCTTCCAAAAGCTCTGATAACTCTATTACAGATTTCACGTCACGAAGCGTTGTCTGACAGGATCAAAAGGACAACATGGATCAATGGATTCGACGAAAATTCGCGGCGAAGCGTGCATGCGTGGTCCCGTAAGGTGGACGGTTGCACGTACTTTAGAGCATTTACGACGGATGTAATTTAGAAGTGAATTCGAGTTTCGTAATCACCGGGTTGGCGAGCACCAGCGGACCGGTTCGCTACAGGACGCAACCCTCCATTTAGAGGGTAGTCTCTTGTTAAGTGAGAGTCAACGACGTCATTAGCGTTAGGAACGACATTCTGGCACCCGTGAGACCGCCACTTTCTGCGCAGAAAGGGGATGCAACACGAATTTCCACGGTCACCGTTGCACGAACTTCTTTAACGTCGCATGGCCAACCTCGAAACTGCCCCTTCTCGTCTGATTTATAATGATAAATTACAGACCCTGAAGAAATTCTTCGCCGCTACTTTGTATACCCGAAATGCGAGTATTAGACGCGATAAAGGCCGCTGTTGCGCTGCGTTGTTCCAGGTATTTCTCAACACTTTCCCGACCTGTTTAGGCGGAACATGAACGAATTGCAGGTTCACCCTTAATAACGACGGGATACGGTGCTTCATTGTTCGCCATTGACTGTCTGCCTTTTTAATTAGGGCGGTTCTGGAGGGACTGCATTCTAAGAATTCCAAGAATCTACACACTTCCCTCGAGAAGTTCTAAATTTCAATCTTAACCTCCTGAAGGATCTTCGAAAAGAAAATTTTTATTTCCGTTCGAGAAGTTTCAGGATAAATTAAGTTTCAACCTTCGAAAACGAAGTTTCGTATAATTTCAAAAAAAAATTGAAAACACTTTATTCTGAAATTTAGATGAAATTTCAACCTTCCAAAGCAAGGATTCGTCTAATTTTCACAAAATTGGAAATACTCCGTTCTCGAGACGATCGCGAATCTATATTTATCAGTGACAAATTGGAGTAGGTAGAAGGACGAGGGACAACGGCATGTAGAGCAAATCCAATCAGGAACGTTTTAAAGAGGCGAACGACTTCCTACGTTGCGGCGTTTCGCGAGGAACATTTTAATCAAGCACAGCTCTCGAGCTGTAACTGGTCTGGCCCGACAATTAATTTCCTCCAACGGCGACCCTATAGGCCGGGTATACACGGAGAAACGGGTCGCAATACATATCTTGGGATCTACCGAAACATTAATATAAACTTAATTACCGCGGTGTTTAACGAACTGAAGGATCTACGCGTATTAGATCATTTCTCCACCTTCCCGTGCGGCTCGATCACCGGAACAGTGCGAGTCGCTTCCCGGAGGGCCACCGGCGGGGGTATCCCGGGAAAAGAGGGCTAATAAAGCAATTTAACCGGCGCGAGAGAGTGATAAAGTGCGGCGTGCTAAAGGGGGAAGACAGGACGAGTTGCAGTGAACAAGAAAAACGGCGCAGGAAGCCGAGGGACGGAGGCAGAGAGAGAAGGAACGGAGCGAGGATGAATATCGAAAAAGGGTTCGAAAACGAAAAAATGAAAATTCTCTATATGGGTCAAAAATGAAAACGAGGTTAGAGAAAATACAGAATAAAATTTGTCCATAAGAGACTTAGTTTTGGAGAAACTTGAATTCAAATTTCACTGCAAACTGTTTCGCTAATTTCTTACATTGATGAGCAGAGGTAATTCACATTTTGCAAACAAATAATTTATCAACCTTCTGCAGCTAAAATAGAGAATTGTACAGGCTTTCAAACAATGGAAGCTCCACAAAAAAGATCGTATCGTCACATGCACGCATTTTCGAATAAATAGTCTATCGATCTTGTGCAGCTAAAATAAAGAATCGTACATGTTTTCAAAGAATTAAAGCTCCAAAATATCGTATCCTCGATTTCCAAGAGACTTTTTCCCCCAAAAACTGACCTTCTTAAAAAATAATTCTATCTTATTTTATCACGCAGAATCGCCTCGTTCACGTTTGTACTATTTTACGGAACACCTGGTAGAACGTTTGAGAATTGGGTGTAAAAAGAGGGAAATTGTCAACGTACAAGACGAAATGCAAATATACATACGTGTTAAAGACATGAGTGATTTATGAGGGCAGAAAATATTGTAACAAAATTACCAGGGAACAGGAAACAGAGTGACAAAAAGAGAGAGAGAGCCGGTGAACAGGGATGAATGAAAAGGCGAGAAAAGCGGAGAAGGATAGAAAAGGTAAAAAGAAAGTGACGAGGACAACGAACAGGATTATTAAGCTGTAAGGCGTTAACTGGCATAAGGCGTCGGTAGGTGGATACGTTGCTTGCGTGCCAGACTGACTGCATTTGCATCTAGACGCCATCAATCCTCCTGACGCCCGGTTACACTGCCCCTCTCCTGGCCCCGCCAACCCTCTCAGCCACCCTTCTAGCCCATCCCCTCGCCCTTTACACCTCACGACTCGCCTGGCCACGGTTTCGACGATCTTGAATTAAATATCGAGGGTAATAAGAGACTTGGACCGATCCATTGCGACCGGTGCACTTCGGAAATTTATGTACCTTCGGTGATAAATTTTGGGAAGCTCGGAACGATATCGTTTTCTTCCTTCCCTTCAGTTTTTTACAATAGCGAAGATTTTTAATGAAATTTCTAAGCGAATGTTGTGAATAAAATTTCCAAGTGAAGATTGTGAATATAAATTTTTAAGTGAAGATTTTTAATAAAATTTCCAAGTGAAGATTGTGAATGAAATTTCCAAGTGAAGATTGTGAATGAAATTTCTAACGATAAGTGAAGATTTCTAATAAAATTTCCAAGTTTGAAATTTTCAAGATTTTCAATCTAATTCGCAATTGTAACGAAGAATTTTGAATCTCGAATCGAACGAAGGTCTCTTCTGGGAACCTAAATTCAATTCGATTCAAGTTCACATATATCAAACAAGAACACCGCTGGAAGAGAGAAGCAGAGACATTCGCGGAAACGAAGACGTGTATCCTTGAAATTTATATCAATTAAACAGTACAGAACAGCAGGTATCCGAGAGAAGCAAGGCAGTTGCTAGTGGGAAAATTTATTGCCACGAAATTTAAACGTTTCACCATGGCGAACAGTTTGATTTAAAGGCGTTCGATCGTCGATCGGAATCTTATCGGTGATCGAACGACAACTAATCCAGATGTGAAACATACTTACCACGACACGCAACACCTTGTAGGCAGCACGTCGGTGCAATTTCACATTGCTGAAGGAACCTAATTAAAAAATGGGAGGAAAAAAAAAGTAATAATAATAATAATACCGAGGAAGAAGACGGTGTTGTGACGAGAAAACGAAACTATTGCTCCGTCGACAGGTGCGAGAGTGCCAGTTGTATCTCTCTCTCTCTCAGGAAGAACGTCAGACAGCCCAGTTTAATTTACCGTAATGACTACCTTCGATTAACCGTTAAATACACGTAAACAGGATGCGGGTTATTCTAATTCGAATTACTAATCGGCACGGTGTAAGAAGAGGTGACTTCACTTTCGTCCATTTTCGTTTCATTTACAGGAGCAATTTTTCATCGGCTTAATAACATTAAAAACGGAACAATCGTTCAGATAATTAAAATACGACGTTACAAACTTGCAAACTTTTTTCTCTTCTTTTAATTCAAGATCCTGTTATCATTGGCAATAAAGGTGTATGAAAGTTCCAACAGACAGCAAATAATATCCAACGAGAAGGAAGGAAACAATTAATAACTCTGACACACGTAAATGTTTACCAGGACACCCTTAATGAACGCAACATTTACGATACCATCGGAAAGAAAACCTCACAGACTTGCAAACGAGCTCTCGAACAGCTTAACTGAAGTTCCCTCAGGAAAAAGATACTCTTCGGTACATATTGTAGAAAACTCGCGATGGAACATTAACCTGGTAACTTAATTAGAGCAACGTTGTTGCAAGCCAACGATCTATCACAATTCTTCCATCTGTCCTTCAGGAGCTGGAATAATGAATAAGGAGAAAATCGAGGAACCGAAGATACCACGATGATTCATCGTTAACTCTTAGGTGCTTCAGTGAGCACCTCTCTCGCTTACACTTGCAGACATTTTGATAATAAAAGTATTAAGAAACTAAACTCGGTGAATTTTTTTTTGCATATTTGAATCCTTCCGATCCTTTACTAAACCCAGTGCAATTTGTTTTTAATATTTGAACCCTTTCAACCCTCTAATAATAAAAATATTATTAAACCAAGTGGAACTTTCTTAGAGATATCGACTCCGAAATGAAAATCAAGAAAATCATAAGAGTCAAGGAAAAAAATTTCTCTGCTTTCAAATCACACGTTTAACCCTTGAAATTTCAAATTAACCTCTACATAAAAATACAAAGTAACTGAACTCAGCGGGAGATCTCCTTCCACAGAAAAATTCCAAAAATCAGAGAATTCAGGGAAAAAATAAAATTTCACCCGCCGGTATGAAAGGGTTAAAAGGCACGAACGAGTGATAGGAAGGCCGCGCGTTGCATCGAAACGATCACAGGTAGCACCATTCGTGAACAGCAATTTTCCGCGGTTTTCGATGCAGGAACTTTGCATGGTGTTCTGTGTCGGGGCTGGTTTCAACAAAAGGAGGAACGGGAGAAAAAC
>NW_017100509.1:741251-780051 GCF_001263275.1 Habropoda laboriosa | reverse complement strand
CTGCTGGCCGATAAGGAGGTTTTCAGATACGATCTACAACCAGGCCGGTTAATTATATATTAATACCTTCGCGTGCAATCCTTGGCTGCGTATAGCCGGCATTAAGAAACCAGAGACCCCTCCGGGGGTGGCTGGTGCAGCTCTATGCATGGGAAGAGGAAGCCACTCTTCCAGAAGAACGACGAACAAAAAGCCAACTAGATAACAGACTGTCCAACCCAACTTGGATAGCTTCTTCTGTTGGCTATTGTTTAGAGAAGGTGACATTTTTTCAGTTATAATAAAGAGAAAATTAAATTGATAGGTGTCTTTATGTCTCTGATTGTGGGTACATGCACACTTTGTCTGCATTATGTGTAGAAATGAATTCTTTCCGAATTTTGGGTACAATAAATGTTTAAGAAAAAGAAAATGAAAATGGATCACTAAGTAAAATAATTTACATTATTGCTGATGACCTTTTGCCATTTTTCTTGCAGCTTGTGAGTACCATCGCGATAGAAACTTGGTGGCTTTGAATTAATTATGTGAATCCAGTCGGAAAGAATTTATTTTTGCACCTAAAAAAGTATTCGACTTTATACGGGACCAAAAGGTGCAAAAATTCACTTAGAGAAAAGTGGAACTGAGTTGAGTCGGGTCTGCCTCGAATTTTAATTCAAAATCGTGACTATTTCTACAGAGTTTCTATACAGAATTACACGAAATTAAAATTAGGATTTTGAATTTCATTTCGATGTTTCAACACTGAAGTTAACTAACAACAGAAACTTCATATAACACCAACTTTCCAATTACAAGCTACCACTACTTCCTCAAAAAATCCAACCAGAAACCACTCGAAACCCTGTAATAACCATTCTAAAAAACACCTTTCGATCTCGTAATACCAGCGAGAACGTGAGAGACTCAATCAATTTGCGGCTCCCCATTGTTCGAACGAGAGCGATCACGAGACATGTGCAACACTCCGGCAAGCACGAAAGCCAACAAGAAAATCCTTCGTCTCTCTAACGATATTGTAACACACAACAACGATCCATTTAACCTTTGATCGATCCGCGATTACGCGCGATCGTCCGACCGTTTTATTAATCCTGCTGGAAATTACATTTTTAGATGAACGATTACACACACCCAACCTTTTCGTGGGACCATTTCGAATCATGGTTGTTGTTGTTGTTGTTGTTGTTTCAAGTCCGTTGAAAATTACAGGAACACGTGAAAGATGGATCAACGATATCTGGAACCCCCCCGGGGGGTTGCTTAACTGGTATATATATGAAGTGCTAATTTAAAAATCATAATTAGCATGTTCGATGCGTTTTCCAAGATCACACGGATAGATTGCACCGCTCGTGAGATCGTTTTAATTACAGGGCTGCGTAATCTAATGGAAATAGAATTATCGCGTTGCTCCTCTCCCTGTTTTTCTTCTTTCCTCTCTCTCTCTTTCTATCTCTCACCCCGATGAATGTTCACGCTGATGCACGCTCTGCCGCGGATAATTGTTATACTTCTTATACGGTGAAAAATTGTTTACCAGCCGAGGAGCGTACAGTGACGTGAAAGAGGAGCTTCTTTATTACCGAATCCCCACGCGTGTGCACTTATATACTCAACTCCGGGGCTATAGCCTGTGCCGATGTTTAAAAAAAAAAAAAAAAGAAGCGGCATCAAGGATCGGAATTAGCTACACGATGTGATTAAAATTTCATCGTTGTAGAAACGGTCGAACTGTTTCATGCTTGTTACACGACCCTACCTACCCTCTTCTCTATCCCATCTATTTATATATTACAATTTTTCTAATTACGCCTTCGTGTTATTAAAATCGTCACTTTACACGTATATATTTCATTTTCCAAACAAACTTACACGCGGCGAAACTACTCCAGTTCGTTACTTTTTTAATAACATATTTCTAGACCTCCTTGGGTTTTTCGATAAAGGTAAGGAAAAATAAAGTAAAAGGGCGGAATAATTCGACTGTCTCGGAGAGGCTACCACCATCACGGACGATGAGTGAAATTAAGCGTATCGATCTAACAAGGTAGGAAGCGAGATCGATATCTTTAATTGAAAACACAGGGCTCCCCCAAAAGAAACCAGACTGTGTATAATTTTTCGAGCTTTCTCTCGGATCGAGGAGTACATCTACTCGAAGCCAAGAAAAAGAAGGGAAAAGACGAAATATTCTCGATCGAAAACAAAAGGAACGACGGCTGCCAGCACCAGATTCGACTTCCTCAATTTGAACGGGATATCGATCCACGATGGCGTGCGCACACGGTCGCCGTGTATCGATTACCGGCAACCGTAATCAGCCGACAATTATTACGCAACAATTCGAAATTTCCATACTCTTAGAAATTGGCGATGCGTCGCAGGAGCCGTAGCCGGAGCGTTTCAATTAAACCGACGATTTATTCCACGCTCGGATGGCACACGTACGCTTATCGGTACGTAATTATGTATCGGATGCCTCGAACGGCGTCGGTGGGCCATAATTTACAAAAATTGAGGAACAAGCGAGGAGATCGATGATGCGCGGTCGTATGAAAAAAAAAAAAACGAAGCAAGAGGGAGAAACAAGAATGAGGAAAGAGAGAGAGAGAGAGAGGAGGGGAAAAAATGAAGAAAAGTGGAAGTCGAACGTTGAACGTCGATCGCAATAAATCAATAAAGAACGCGCGTTTCGGCTCGTTGAAATTTCGCCAGGGGACGCGGTGTCGGCTAATTAAAATATTTCTCGTCGATTCGCGTCGCTTTGCCGGCAAACTGTAACGGTTAACGCCAATTAAATTGCCCTGTCGAGCACTGTAGATCGAACTCTGATAACGGCGAGCACCGGCTCGTGGACGAGTGATCTTTGGTTATTCCGTACGGAAGCTTCCGGTCTGCGGTGAACGTGCTAGAGGCTATCTCGCTCGTGGATAATAATTTATGGTTATTAGAATCGAGGGTGACAGCGTGCTGCTTTATGGTGGCGAACGGTAGAAACATTGAGGCTGGACAGTCGAACGGGAGAGAGGAAATGATGTATCGTCGAGATTTTTTTAACTTTGCCGAAAAGTGAGAAGTGTACGCGCGTGAAATTGCATTGTGGGATAAAGAAAGGAATTTTTCGAACTGTGTGAGAATTGAAACGTTCCTAATTCTTCTAGATTTTCGACGAAAGAATTTTTTAAATCGTGTAAAAATTGAGACTTTTGTGATATCGTTAAATTTTCGTTCAAGCTTCTCGAGATTCCTTAATCCGTTCTTTCCCAAACTACTCAACATATCAATACGCAAGATATTAATAATTAAAAAAATTTTGATATTGGGGAAACTATAATGTAATTACACGAAGCTTTCGACATAACTAAACTGTGGGCATAAACTGCAGAATGTAAATAAAACATTTCCCTCTAAATGAAATAAATTTAGCTAACATTTCTTTCGAATATCTCAGAAAAAGACAAAGAAAACACTGCTGCTATAAAAATGAAAATGAAGTCGTGTAAATACACACAGTGGTAACGAAGAAATTAACATCAGCGAAATGAAAGCATCTACATTTGAAATAAAATCATTAAAAATAGCAAAAAATGTTCAAAATTACTTATTCAACATTAAAAAGCAAATTCTTGAAAAATTTCCAGCTAACAGAATCACAAGAGTAACTTCCGAAAGATTTCGATTCTCCGTTTCGTATCGGTATCTTCCGACGACTAAATGAAAATGAAACGAAACAGCGGGAGAGCAAATACAGTCCTACCATTCGAAACGGCAAATTAAATAACGCAACGTTCGGGTAATGTAACGATTATAATTACACAGATTTCAGTCTGATTAGCCGGCTACTTCGACTCTATCTCGACGAATCTCGCTCGTCGTCGTTCTTGCCCTGCTAAATATTAAATGAACCTGGAGAGCCATTCTTCTTCTCTCTCTCTCTCTCTCTCTCTCTCCCTGAAACACATCGTGTCCTGCTCTTGTTCTATGCTCGAGATCTATCGTGGAAATTCGAATAATCTCTCGGTGGTCGAGGAAGTGTCGAGAAATTATATCCCCGCTGTGCGTAATGCTTAATAACCGACGGATAGAGTAACGTCGTATTTCGCATAATGATAGTAGATAGACGTGTAAACAAATTAAGGAGGCACCGCCGTTCGTTCACTGGATCACGATAAGTGCGCACGATGCGCATGTTAACTTTATCACGATCGAGATCGAGATCTTTCGCTAATATTGAAATCGTAACCCACAGGGGGGCGCGTCTCTCCGACTCTTTTTCACCGCCCTTATCCTCCCTCGTTTTCACTTCACGAACGAAACCAGCGAATTCAAACGTGACTTCGTTTCCAACCGTTCTCTCTCGCGACGATTCCGCGCAATTTACGCGCTTGTTCTATCGGATCGTCAGTTTCGCGGGGTAATTAGAGGCACGTGATGTCAATGGAAAGTAGAAAACAGCAGTGTTTTAACTAGGGACATGTATACAGGAACCGAGAGAGCACTATTTTTCGTTTCCTTTAATTGGTGATTTTTTAGATTGAACATTGGTGTGCTTTTTAGCGGAATAATAATTCAGATCGGATAGATGTTTGGATAATTTTTTGGCAGAATGTACGCTACCGGTCAAAAGTTTAAGAACAGTGTATAAATAATTATAGGGAAAAAATGAAACTCTGAAATTTCATCGACTCGAACGGAATTAATTGAATTGCTAAACTTATGGGCGGTAGTGTACCCGAGGTTGTTTGATTTGTAAAATTCGTAGCATGCGTTGCGTGAAATTTTCGCGAATAACATTGGCGAAAACAGCGAGGGTGAAAGGAACATCGATAAATCAAAGTATCCCGATGTGTGGATCTTAATTAACAAATAGTTTCGGGTGTGCAGTCGACGAAGAAGCGTTGGATATACGAATAACTTCGGACGATATATTCACCGAAAGACAGATAGGAATAATAAAGATGTCGTAACATAACGCGAAATTAATTCAAGCGTATTTTAATTAGCCAGCTAATTCCTGTTTAATGCGATAATAGCCAAGTTACAAACGATTCCCCCAAGGATATTACTGATTTATACGAAATTAATTCGAGAATGTTTTAATTAGCAAAACAGTTTTTACGACGTGTTCACGGAACTCTGCTAATGCTCACCCAAGGAACTTCCAAAAAATAAGAGCAAAAAGGCGAAAGCACAGTGGAAACGTGTACTTATACGTGGCTAATTTGCATGCAAATTTCATTTACATAATGATGATTTCTTTGTTGCTCGGCAGAAGAAATCTCTCGAAATTACGAAATTCATATGAACGAGCTAAATCCTAACCTTCAGATCATAAATCAATAAGAAACAGAAGAAGAAAAAGTAATTTCGTAAGCTTCTCTATTACGATTTTATAATTCAGGTCCGACTTATTCATAAGTAACGCGAAAAAAAATCTGTTGTCGACAACTTTACTACGTGCCAAAGCACTTTATCACCCCTCTATTGAGCACATAATTAATAATTCGATAGGCAAGCTTATCAAACCGATCCCCACTTACGCTCGTTTGCGAGCGATCGCGAGAACCTCCGAGGAAAAATGTGAATTCGCGTGCCAAGGCTATTGTTAGCCGCTACCACCCTCTCGCCACCCTAATTACTAACCATGGGTTGTTACCCCATGGCGTGTCATTTGCCCGGCAATATCGTATCGCGCCGTCTTCGCATGAGATCTCAGTCGGTTCGTCGCAGTCGATTGTTTTAAAGTGTCGATCACGGTTGAATATCTTTATCGTTCACTGTGCACAAGACTTATGGCGATCGTTCAATCGTACAATTTTCTATACCCCTCGAGATTATTCTTTCTACCACTGTGTTATTGCGATATTACAGAGACTTTGAAAACGAGGAGAGAAAATTTTAATCGTTGGGATTTTTAAATGTAGAACGATAATTTGTTTGAAAATTAAACGTATGTGAGAACAGCTTTCAAAGTATTTTATAGTAATGTGGATTGTTATGCATTTTTTTTTGTTTTTTTTTTTAACATCGGCGAGGTGTTACTCTGATTTTCATAGAAATTATTTTTGAAACTCTATGGTGAATTGAAAATATTAAAATTAATTTCTGTTTTGGGGGAATAATACTCAGAAATTTTTAGGAATTTTCGAATTCCTTTGCTCTGAAGTTAAGAATAAAATTATTCGATAAGCTAAACAACCAATTATAAGACTTCAATATTTTTTTTTCTAATACTATACTCAAAGTGAATTACGTTCTCAGTGCAAGGAACACCGATTCAAAATTAAAGACTATCTTTCTCAGAAACTCTAAAAATAGAAATGTACAATTATCGAAACGATCAATTACCAGGTCTTTAATTAAAATTAATTTATTCGAGAACAAAGTCGTCTATGAATTATTTCACTGCGAAATCGCCACTTGGTTTCTGCATAAAAACCTCGATTCCTCGCTTTTCACCGCGTCGTTAACGCGTTAGCCTATGCTAACGATGAATTACGCGAATCCTCGCTAGCTAAGTGGTAAGTGGAACGACGAATATGTAGGCGAAGGACCTCAGAGAGCATAACTCTCGCCAGATTATATTTCATCAGGCCGACGGAGCTCGTAATGACCGATGAAATACGCAGTATGTACTTATCTAGGAGAAAAAGACTGGACACATCGTAGGTTTCGATTAATTCAACCAGCCCAATAAATCCGTGTTTTTACTACCAGTCTGAATTAACATTTTCACCGGTTCGATACAATCTATTAGACAATCGACGACAAACGACCAGCCTAACGGCGAATTAATGCTAAGACCGCGGCAAACGATTCACGTATCTCGGAAGCGGTGTCTTATTAAGATACCGAGACCGATGATTCAGCCTATTTCCCAAGCTAATTGCGTTAATATCGATAGCTAAATCATCCATCCAAGCTTTATAGGCTTTGCTGATTTTTTTAAAGTAATCATACGTTCAGATTGGAGACTCGTTTGAAGAAGCGATTATCTGACGTGAGAGTGATTTATTTCATTTTGTTAGAAAAGGGGACGTGAATCTGTAATTTAGCGTAATTTAGCGCAAAGGTATGGAAAATAGATCAATTTTGTAATATCGTCGATGAAGAAATTGAAACTCACCGAGTAAATTTTCATTCTCAATTCTTCAAGCCCAAGAAAGTTTCCTTCCTTCTTAAAAATATAGATAAACCAGTGTAACATCCAAGTCACATGACGATAATAGAGAGTTGAAATTGTTCAAGATCAAGAAAATTACGAAGAAAATCAATTTTTCCTCCTTCCTAATGAATAAATCCTCCTCGTCAAAGAGATTCCCAAACAATGGCCCTGTTGTTTCAACAATCTCGCCCCTCGACTCTCTTACACGCCACGTTCCGCCTCAATCTAATCGTCGCTGAGTATTTTAATTTAATTACCACGAAAACAGTGTTTCTCTGCGGGCGGAGGCGCTTCTCAGATAACGCTGAATCGATACGTCTGAGAAAATCGGAATTTAATAATTAATCGCACACGTACCGAGGGTAGCGTCTCGCCTACTTGCCTCGCGCGCGCGAGTCTTAGACGAGTCTTGATAAATGATTGGTGATTCACATCCGCTCGCCGATACCGTGATAAACTGCGCCATTATTAGATCTCGCACGCCACCGGTACAATTACGCGAAAATTACGCAGCTGAACAGCTCGAAAGAAGAAGAAAAAGAAGAAAGAATTCTCTCGCATCGTCGATCACAATAATCTTCGAATTAAAAGAATTTTCAACGATACAATTCTCACCGAGATGGAGATTTCAAGTTTCGAGACGGACGATTTTTGGCGGCTACGCGCGAGTGATTTCAATGACGGATGAAGAAGGTGCAGCGCGAATCGAGAAACGAGGTTAAAAGAATCATCCATTTTGCAATTGGTCGAGTATAATTATTAGCTGTTGATGATCCGTCAGTTTGATCTTCGGTTCGTGATATCCTTTATTTGGTATTTAACTTTGCATGATATACTTCACCATGGTGGATGCAGTCAACCAGACTTTTCAGCACGCTTGTATCATTATGTTGCAACACCTCTCTCTCTCTCTCTCTCACTCTTCTACTTGTTCAAGTTTTATTATGAAATAATGTTACTATTAGCTAAGTTCACCGAGCGATGTAGATAGCAGACGAGTGTTCTCTTTGCAAATCTATCATCCTAATCGTATAACACGAAACGAGCCCGGGTAGAATTTCGATCGAAGCGTAGTTTACGAACGCGGCGAAACCCGTAAAATCTATACAGTGATCCCTCGCGAAATTCTCAGGTGAAGGATGGAAAATTCGCCGGTGCGGTTGTAAAATTTAGAAATTCAATTTCTTGCAAACGTGAAATGTCGTGGCGGTATAATTCACCGTCGAGACGTGGTTGAGTAAGCTCTCCCGAGGAGATCCGTCATAAATTTCGTGCTATTAAGTTGCATGCGAGCGCCGCGCAATCATTCCGCTCTGTACTACGATTTTGCCACTGTACTGCAATTTAAACGTCATACCACAATTACGATCGAGAAAACGTTTCAGCCTTTAAAGGCTTCTTTCCAGCGAGCCGTGGACTTTCTCGTAATACATCAAGAGCTCTCGCGGTCTCACGTGAGCGAAACAATTCCAGAAGCGAAGCGGTCGTCGTCGTCGTGTGTGTAGACGCGTAAACTTCTTTCTTTCCCCGCTTTTGATAACTTTATCAATGCGCCGTGGCAAGTGTAGCGAATACTTTGCAGGAACGATCGTTAAGACCGTGGCAAAACGAACCGAGTGTTTTACATTTAATTTAGATCTATGGAAATTACAACGCTGTCAGAGATTCAAAGGGCGGGCAATTAGGAACTTCTCCGAGCCACGGAGATAACGAATTCTCGGCTTAATTTCTGCCTGAAGGGCAGAGGGCCGGAGGATCCGCAAGAATTCGAAAATTACTGTAAAATTGTAACGTAGGAAAATTCAAGGAATCTTCGTAAATACTTCGCTGGAGTTGGTAAATTAAATTATTAAAATTTTAAGCGCAATTGTTACATACGCAAGGATAAAGAAATTGTCTTCTTAGGGCCAAGTAAGAAAATTATAGATTTTAACGGATCACTTGAAATTGAAGGAATTTTCAAGCTACTCTGAAGTTTGTTATTCTCCTCGAAATCACGGTGAGAATATTCAATATTCATTTTTAAAACGACAAGATTCGCGCGAATCCTCCGATAAAACGGCCGATACATGAAAAATCGGAGCTCGTCTGTAACAGCCAGGGAATAAATCAAAACGAGCACAACCATCATAGCCGCCTCGTGCAGCGAAAAGCAACCGTCAATTTCCCCGAGGAAATTGATCTCTTCCCGTTTGCCGCGATAATCGAGCTCAATCACACGTTTCGCCCAAGTCCAGAATCATTCGGCCGATTCTTTCCTCCTTTTTTTTTCCTTCTTTCTTCCTTCTTCTTCACAACGGTATCATTAAAAACAATATACGCGGCCGCGGACCAAATCGTTCTAATGGTCAGCAGAGATGGGTCAAATATCTATAGCAAGACACGATCGCGGGCAAATCCTTACGTCTTTCCGTGATTCCTTCCGTGAACCGGTTCGACGTGCAGCCGACAATTTGCTTTTTTGCCTATATCTCTCCGGGCGAGCGTTGCACGTTTACGTGGAAAAGCGACGAGATCTCGCGGCGGCGGCGGCCATCATAGAATCTGGGACAAAAGTTCCTCCGGAACGTTCGAAACGTCGCATCGGTACGATATTAATCCACGGCGAGGGTCGCGAATGCCACGTGGGATGAGGTGGAGTTACGGAGAAGCCAAGTCAGAAAGTAATAAAAGGGAGATCCTTATCGTCACAGACAATTAGCAAGGCATATATACAAGCGGTGTATTTATAGTCTGCTCGCCGTATCTTTCCCACTGGGCTCCTTCTACTGCGATCCACCGCCCTACTGATTCTACCTATTTAATCGACGTTTTTTCCTCCTGGCAGAAAATCGTTGTTTCAGTTGGCCAACGAAGAGCTTTTTTTTATTTCCAGTTAGGAATTTGTGAATTTTCTAAATTGCTTTGCAAAGGTAACGAAGGGATCTGTTTTGAGTGGATTGTTAAACAAGAAGTTAAACGTAAAAATAAAAAGAAAAATTTGTAGAAATATGCAATATAATTTATTAAGTTTCAGACGATACGACTAAGAAGTAATTTTTGAAGTCGAGAATTTGACATTATTGTAAAAATTTTAGTTAAACGAATTAGTCGGACGAGTATAAAAGTTTGTTTGAAATTGCAATTATAGAGAAAAAGTTTTGCACCGAAAAGTGTAGGAGATTAGTTTGTTCCCAAAGGTGTGATGATTTTTTCGGATATTTTTTGAGAAATTAAAGTGAGAACGAAGGTGGATCGATTTACCATTTTATTGGCAATTATTAATCGAACGAGGTTCCGTGATAAAGGCTTGCGTAACACTCTGATATCGTTAATCGAACAGTTGAAAGCGAGAACCGATGAATCTGGTGATTCCAGTTTCTGAATAACATCCGGAATCATAAGTTTTTATCTTATCTCCGGCAAAGATACAGACCTTTCATATCCTGAGCGTAATGTCCACTTCGCTAATTTAATATTCGTGTTTTCCATACGAAATCCCCTCTAAACATCAGCTACAGATGTTCGTTTAATATAGAGGCTGACACTAAGTACAATATATTTTATCTCTCACGATAACCGGCTAACAAAACACGCAAATTAAGGCATATTAATAATTCAGAACAGATCGATAAGGAGGAATAAACAACGAGTTTTGCAATTGTACGGAAAAGATAAAATTCGGTTCGATTAAAGATAAAAAAACAAATGGACAAACGTTGGCTGTAATTTAAGCTGTTAGAAAACCAATTCGAAAGTTCCTTAATTGCTTCGAGGATTAAACGAGAAGGATAATCTATCGTTGATTTGAAATAATTGAAAATTTTCAAGAATGTATTTAATCGTTGAAAAATAATTCTCAAAATAATGCCGGAGAAATGAAATTGGAAAGGTCGAAATTGAGGGGCGATTAGAATTCTATCGAAGCGAGAAGGAGATTGAAACTCAGTCACGGATTAACATTTCCCAAAGCAATTAAAACTCGGTCACGAATCCGATTGAAAAGAAGTTGAATCTTTACTTTCTAAGTTCCAGGTAACGGAACTCCAATTCACCTCGATCTTATTATTATTTTAATTTCCGACGTTTTATCGGAAGTATCTAGAGGTCTATCAAGATCTGAAACGAAAGAAAGACGATTCTACTTTTCGCAAATTTCGTATTTTAATAGTTTCAGATAACAGAGATCTCAACGATAGAATTTTCTCGGATTTTCACACGCAACAAAAATTTCACAAACTGCTCAACATCACGTATAAATTATAGTTCACTATTAATTGAGGCAATCAGCTCGATAGTGGCATAAGCAACCTTCCACAAAAATACTAAAAAGAAATATCTATACCTAAAATAATAAGCTTTAAAAAATATTTTAAAATATCAGTAGTTTTATTAGCCGTAATGTCAAAGTTAGGCCTTTATTGCCTAACTATTATAGAACTTTCAATCCTTTCACTCACATTTCAAGTTCGTAGAATGCACTGCAACCTCAGCTCAAAATATACCCAAAAATTCAAATTAGCCAGAATTATCAATTTCTCACATTAACAATTCAATCACACGTGGACACTTTCCGTTCGCAATCGCACTTTCGAATCGATCCCGAAACGCCGGCAGAAAATAGATCCCGGTGATCAAGGATGACGAAAAATCGCGGTCGCGTGCATCGGCCGGAGGATCGAGGGCCTGGAAACGCGGGCCGACGAACGAACGAGGGAATCTGAGCGAGCGAAGGCCGAGGACGATTCAATTTGTCGGTCGCGGCGCGAGCGTTTCTGGGGGCCCGTGGCGAGATTCACGGCGTGGCACGCAAACCACGCTCGAAAATTAGCTCGTGACCAGAGCCACGCCGTTAGCATTAGTAGTAGTAACACCGTGGCTGGTGTTGCCGATACGCGAGGGAATACGAGAAGTGGAGAGAAGAGATCTATACCGGCAGGCAGGCAGAGCCAAGCCAAGCCAGCCAAGGCAAAGCAAGGCAAGCAAGCAAGCAACAGCAAGAGAGAGAAGAAGAAGAGAGAGAGAGAGATGGAAAGAGAGTCGAGGGCGAGAGGGAACGTAGGAGGTGGAAGAAGGGGGCGAAAGAAAGAAAGAAGTTTTGAAAAGGGACTAACGACCGGCAGTTAACGACGGCTCTGAAATTGCTGGTTGCCCGCTGCATCTTCCACGGCCGACCTGGCCGAGAATTATTAAACTGTAGTTTAGTTTAAATTAAGTTATTACCCGGAGCCGTCCCGTTTTGTTTGTCCCTTTTCTACACGACTATGACCCCTCGACACCCTGTCTCACCCTCTCGCAAAGGGAGGGAACATGTCGATTTCTACGTTAGTAGCTTCTTCACTCGCGTTTGTTGCCCGTGTATTAGGGGGAATGCAGAAATTTCAGTCCTTTTTTCGTAGCGCTCTGGTATAATTATTTTAAATTCAAATTATTTCCCACCTTTTTGTGTATTTCTAGGGTAAGAGGAAAAGAAAGACTCTCGCGTACCCCTAATACATAGAAACTGAGAATAATCGACCGAAGGCCATTATCATAATTCTGTTTCAATTTTAGTCCTTTTTTCGGTGTTCTGGTGTTATTATTTTTTAGTCAAATTGTTTCCCGCCCTTTTTGGGTTTCCTGTAAGGTAAAAGAAATATGAAATCTTTTTGCATAATTACAATATATAGGTGTCGTCTCCTTTGTTTTTTATTATCGTACCTTTGATTTGTATTTTATTAAGGGTGTTACTGTTGGAATTTAGATAGACGAGTTATTTGTAGATGTTGAGAAATTGGTATTGATACATCCGAGAGTGGACGTATAAATTTTTCGAAAGATATCGATGATGTAGGATAATTAATTTTATTTCTTTTTTCGACGCTGGTAATGGTGTATGTCGAGGAGTGGGGTGTTTTTCTTCTTTGAAATTAAGTGCTCGGGTAATTGCCGTAGATCGGTTATGGAATCTAATATCTGTGGAAAGAAATAGGCTTCTTGTATCGTGGCAGCATCCAAATGACTTCGGCTTCTTTTAGAAGCGGCCGCGTTATCACGGGCATCCTGTCATTATTTTACGATTAGACCGAACGAACAAGCATTAGGCGGGTTGACAGAAAAACTACTGATTTGTCGAGCTAGATGAAAGCAATGGGCAAGATGGATCGATGGAAACGTGGAAGAAGAAACTTGGAATGAACGATCCTCGCTTGAGATCACTTACGGAAGCCCGAATAAATCACATTATCAACATGTCCCTGCATTATGTCTCAATCTGCGATGCAGAAATCCATCATCGTGAACGTGGAATGCTTGAAACAGGCATTACACTGTAATTGCGTATCTCTGAATTCCTTTCAAATTAATACCATTATCTCCTTGTCTGGCGAATTCTCAAAATCATGAAAAACTTGAAATATCATCGAATGAAATTTTAGAAATTTTCGTAACACTCAATCGGAGCAAATTCTCAAAACTATAAAGTACTCCCAGATCTAATTCGGAATTTATTCAAATTTAACGTGCAATAAACTTTGAAAATTCTCAAGAACTTAGTAACAATTATTGCCCCAAATTTCAATCTTCAATCATTCCAAGATCTCCATCGAAATTTCCCTAACGAAGACGAAGAAAACACCGCTGAAACTAAGAGAAAGCCTAAAGTTTCGCAAATTGCAAGACACGCAGAGAGCAAAGAGTCGACACCATCGATCATCGATCTGCGCTACGGTTCCTCGGACGCAAAACGAACACGACGATCTCGATCGTTGCTGCTTTCATCGTCGATGGAGGAGTTTATCTGGCCAGAAGGGCAGGCATCGGCTCGGATGTCGCGAACCGGTCATTATTCACGCGTTTCCACGTAATCTGTACCGAGTGGATCGTGCAATTTCCACGAACGTGCTCTCTCGCGCGCGATCAGACCGATCAAGACGGATCGCCGCGATTTAGAAGGCGGTTCGGTACAGAGAGAACGAGAGAGAGAGAGAGAGAGAATAAAGCAAACGTCGGATAGGCGTGTACCGACGGCAAAAGGCCAACGATTTCTCGGGTTGCAACTCTTTTAACGATCGAGCTTGAAAAAGTTTTAACGATCGCGTAAAGCTTACGCACGCGACTACGTGCGAGCATCCTATCGGGACAATTATGTAAACGAGACTTTCCTCCGAGGCTCTCTAAAAGTCCTCCGTCGCGTTGGAGAAATTCCCGTTGCTCCACATTGCGAAGACGTTCGTTGAAAATCGGAGGCCTGCACGTCACCCTGCGTGCGATTAATCGCGACGTTCGACGTCGCTTACGCGAGTTTGACGATGATTGAATCGAGTGAAATGAGGAATCTTCGATCGATAGCACGGGTCTGAGGAATTTTGCTATTTCTCCGCTGTCTGGGAAAGAAGAGTTGTTTTCTGTACTCTTTTGTGTGGTTGAAAGTATTCGAGTACGTGTTTTTCACCATCTTTGAAAATTCTCAGCTGACGAACCTGATTTGCGAGAGACTTTCAAATGGCTCAAATTAAAGCATGAACATTGTAGTGTAATTCTGACGTACAGACATCTATCTTTAAGACGATACCACATCTGTATAGTCTCTCAGACTACTTGTCAAATTTTGTTTATTAAATCACCACCTTTTGAGGCACTTTGTCACCCCGATTGATAATTTAAAGAAACGACAGATTGAAGTTCTCTGGAATAAGTTTCAAATAATTAAATCTCGAAAATGGAATGTTAAATGAGAAATATGATAATCTCGATGACTTACATTTTCTTAGGAATCGTGAGATCTGTGTTTCAAATTAACCTCGTCAAATTTTGTTCGGTCGCTACTTTCCATATACTCGATTAATTCTGTATCAACTAAAGTAGGTTGAAATATCGCGCGTAATTTATATATTAGACAGTTTTTCATCTTGCCTAATTAAACTTTACCGCGAACATCGTTTATCTTTGTCACGCGCAGACAACAATTCGTCCCAGGAATGTGTTTCGGTATTACAAAGCAAAGGGTTAAAGCACGCCCTATTTTGCATGCTGAAATCAGAAACGATACAGTTTGCAAAAACTTCTAACTCATAATACGACGAGATATTATAATCTCGAGCGATGAAATTTAAGCATCCCTTAACGAAGAACCCTCAAAAGCCTGCCAATTTCCACGTCTAAACAGAGAAGCCTCGAATGCGTTTCTACAAAACTCAAAGCGGACGAACAGTAACGAATTAAACTGAAGTTTCTCGCAATGAACAACTAACTTTAACGTTCATAAACGACAAAAGTTTCCGGGGTTTCGGGCTAGCCAGGAGCAATTCAACCGTTCATTAGCACACCCGAGCTGTCATAGTTCTCGCATGGAAATGATCCCCCGTGTAGAAAATGGAGGCGCAAACACCGCACCGACGGATTATTCTCCTTGGCTCGTATCTTTTCGTTTACCACCACGTTTCGAACCACACATTCTCGCCGGTTTATCTGGATTTTATTCCCAAGCGGAATATTAATTAGCCGCTGTCACTGATCAGCGAATCGACGCTCCTCCGAGCGTTAATTTCCTATAATGTATTTGCTGTAATTAGCCGTCGCTCGGGGCGTCGCTAATAAAGAGGGAATTATTGGATTCCATTGGTCGATTCGAATAAACGCTTCCTCGATCGCTTCATTGAACCGCGGACCGAGTGTGTCCCGACTTCGGTACAATCGTGGCCTCTGTTTGGAAACAACGTATTCATAGAGAAAGTTTGAGAGAGAGAGAGAGAGAAAAGAGAGCGAAGAAAGATAACACAACACTCTGTTTATCTCTGGTGTTTCGTTCGATTTCGTCGATTCCAACGACGTTAGGAAAAAATGACACGGAGATATATGTATGTATATCGATATTTGCAGAGGCAAATGATGCGGTGAGAAATCGCCGACTAGAGCGGTCAAGCATAATTAACGAACGAGTTTAACGATCTCGGTTTAATTAAAATTACACCGGATACACGTTACGCATGGCGGCCTGACGCGAGAATAAGCAAACAGAGAGAAGCTGGAAACAATTTGCGCAATTTTCCGCACGTTCTATTTCGTCGCTTGTTGACTAACCACGATTAAATAATACGCTCTAAATAGATTAGAGCTGAAAGGGTCGAGCAGTGGAAACTGTTCGCTCGTGCTGCTGATTTCTGAAGATTTAACGTGTATCAGATACGGAAAGATAAATATTTCTTCGTGTCGAGCTGAAAGTTCGTTCGTCAATTTTGTCGAGCTAACGCGTGGAATAAAGTATCCGAACAAGTAAGGATAGAGAGGACATCGAGGAAATAAAATATAAAATTTAGACGAAAGTAAAAATGACAAGGTTGGAAAATACTATTATGAAACGTGGCAACCATAAATTTCATATTTCCAAAGGGGGGAGGCAGAATCTTTAGATAAAAGATCCATAAATTTAACGACGATAGAATGGTAAAATTGCTAAAAATAACACGAAAATAATCTAATTTCGCTCGCACGACGATGTTTCTAGCGAGATAAAGAACGCCGACTATAATTGTCTGCTTGGAAAGTATCCTCGAACGGTGGATAAAATAAATCCGAATGAAGATTATTTTTCGAAAGAAATTGAAGAAAAAAAGGGAAGGAGAAATGTTTACACGTACGAAACACTGGCCTTCACTTACAATTCCACGAAAACCTCGATCAATTTCCTCAAACTATGCTTATTACTAAAATAACTCAATAACTCCAAGATCGGTGGACTATAATCAGTTCACAATAATTACTCGCCGTGAACAGTCCTTCCCGATTAATTGCACGTAGGAGATCGAATACCAAATTTCACATAATTTACCGACAAAATCAAATAAAAGAGGAACAATAAAACTACCCGAACGATTATCGACCAACCAACTTCGATTACTCCCCCGTCTAATTAAATGTCGATGGGAACTGGCGTTCTTGATTCTACCGAATACTTGTCAGTTGATCTCTCCCTCATTATCCATCGTTAAAAATTATCTTCGAATTAAATACTGAAATTTCTAGGGGAAAAAAGAACTACATTTGAGAAAATATTTAATTCTCCATTTTTCAGAGCACTTAGGTAATATTCATGAAAATCAAATTGGTTAAAAATTATCCTCAGATTTCTGAAGTATTTAATTCTCCATTTCTCGGGATATTAAAAATTCATCGGAATCTTCGATATCATTTTTCAGATTGTCTAATGTTGAATAAATATACTTGTGGTCATTCGGAAGAGATCGATCAGACTCTAATTTTGTCGGCGATTATTGCAAGATTGATCGCAAGGAGGAATAAACGATCGGGAAAGTTTTCAGATTGTCTAATGTTGAATAAATATACTTGTGGTCATTCGGAAGAGATCGATCAGACTCAATTTTGTCGGCGATTATTGCAAGATTGATCGCAAGGAGGAATAAACGATCGGGAAACGAGGGATCGAGACAGTCAAAGACACGAAATTCACGTGGAAAGAAGGCAAGACAACTCGCGAAGCAGATCTCTCACGGCTGTCAGACGTGACACGTTTATCTTAAACAGCGTTACGTTCAACACTCGCGGAACTCATTAGTTAGGTTGCGCACACGCAGTTCGCGTTACGTGCGCTTGCCTACACCGGTTGGCCCATTAGCGAAATTAGAAAGAGAAGTATTTTAACCGCGCCGCGTGCTATGAAAACGCTCCAAGGAATACAGAGTTTCACTTAGACTAACCAGTCCTTTTATTGGACCGTCGATGCTGCAAATATCTCAGCTTGTTCGCTCCGCTGCGAAATATTCCTGAGAAATTGCTCCTTCAGACTTGGAATTTCAAATTTGTATCAAAAATATTCGTGCCAATAATAACAGTGCTTTTTGTGACTGAAATAAAAAGAATTTCAGACACAATTACGAGAAATATTCGCAAAAACAGCGACAGAGCTTTTCACCAGTGAAATATTATTATTCCCGACAAAAGAAGATTCCTCAGCGTCCTCGCGAAGCAGCCTACGAGGAAAAATCATCGGCTGAAACGGCGAACATCCCGTGAATCCCGCACTCGTAAATCTTCGCCGATTCCCAGCGTAATTTCCCCCCGAACGACGAGTCATCGGACGTCGATAAATAAAGCAGAAATCACGCGTACACAGCTGAAGGTGGTCAAGATCGCCACGGTAGCGCTTGAATTTCCACGAACTAGAGCCGGGGAAAAAGGTGGAGGGAAAAAGTCGGGCGAGAGTTAAGTGGCGCTCCCTTCGAGGCATAAACAAGCGTTAGGGACATGAATGGGATCACGTAAAAAACAGATTTCCACCCTCGATCTCGTACACGAAACGTGATTTCAGGCCGTCAGGCTACAAGGGAAGGGTGGAAAAAGGGCGTTGCGGATTGGGGCTAACCCTGTAAGCGATCCCAGGGGCTCGTCAGGAACGATCTTATGATTGACCGTGTTACGACACTCCCTGTAGACCATTTTCCGTACGTATCTTGGAAATACGTTGGAGAAACAAGAGGAGGCTGGCTGGCTGGCTGGACCGGAAAGAATGCTGTGTAACGATATAACGTAATTCTATAGAACGATTCGAACAGATAGTTCGATGTTAGGGTGGCTGTGTCGAGATTAGGTATAATCGAGCGATTCGGTTGTTAAAGGTATACCTTAAGATAGGTGAAATTACGATGTACCGGTCACAAGCTTGACTCTCTCCAACGATTCATGGCGAATGTGAACTGAAACTGGTTCTAAATATTACGTTCTTCTGTATTAATACCAGCTACGCTTGTACATTTGTCTGTTGTAAATATTTCAACGTGCGTAATTAGGTTTGTTAGTTAGAAATTACGGCTGGACATACTGTAAAAACGAAGCTCGGTATCGCCATGAGAAATACCCCACGAGTTTAAACTTCGGCGAGAAGAAAGTGTAAATAGGAAGGAGAGCTGTTGCAAGCGAATGAAATTATTCCGTGCTGATTATCCAGAAATATTGCAACGCTAGATTAAATATTTACAGCACGCTTCTGCGCCCTTGCCGCTAATGAGCCGCGCAGAATACGAAGGAAAGAAAGGAAGAAAAAAAAACAACGAAGAGCAGCAACGTGGATAAAAGATCGTCAGCCTAACTCGACAACCGTCGCGAGTTTATTTAGGGATAAAATCTAACAGTCCTCCCGTGAAAACAAACATCGCTCGTTGAATCATCAGAGATCGTATCGTTGATCCGGTTTTTAACCAGCGACTATAAACCCGTTCGATTTTTCCAGCAACAATGTTGAGAAGCAGTTTTCTAGTCTTATTAATGTTAATAAGATTAGAGGCACGGGTAACACGCGGTTTAATTCGCATTGTAAATCAAGTAGTAAAGTAGCAAGCAACCTGCAGGCCCACACTATATTACCTGCCACGAAATTGCAGCTTATCGTTGCGGTAAGTATGCAAACTATCGCGGCTACGAATGAATTCGAAATTGACTATCAATTTCGTAGAAAACTAGACGAGATATCCACTCACATTGTTCCATTTTTACCGTAGAAAAATACTGCCTCGAGAAACGCGATCGGCAAGCATTAAAATCCTCCCGCAACGGCGAAATTTTCCTAAACTATCTAAAGAAACTTACCGAGTGACACGTGTCAATTTCAAAGCTTCCATACAAAAACGACTCAAATTAGTCACACACACACAAAGAGAGAGAGAGAAAAAGAAAGAAGAAGATGATGATGAAGAAGAAGAAACAGCAACTAACCGAATCCAAACAAACACAGGCTACCTTTCGTGGCGATATTCAGCTGCGCTCATTATTCGAAAACGGCGCGTAGGCTTGCAAGGTGAAAAAAAAGCCACTTACCTTTCTTCTCGTCATCCTCGTCGGCGTGATCGGCGCCGTGATGAAGATGATGGGCGGTCGGATGGTGGCTAGTTATCGCCGGCACCAGGGGGTGGTTCCCTAGTGCCGGATGCGGATGATGAGGATGATGATGACTGAGGAACCTGAACCTGACAGCGGCCGCGGCTGCCTGATGCTGTGCCTGCATCGTCTGTTGTACCTGGCTCTGAACCTGCCCTAACACCGGATGATGCGGTGGCCATCCTGTCAGATGAAACGGAAACACGGGTGTCGCCCTCTGGAACAGTCTGGCTGGAGTCAAGAGGGAACCACCGGAACCAGCGGAGCCGCTATCAGGAGGCAGTGGGAAGGACAGACCACCTCCTGGTTCCAGGACCATGTTTGGTACCAACTTGACGAGCGATTGTCTCTCCGCCGGAGAGATTTCACTGATTTTGCATCTATATCCAACCTCTTCCGACTATCAACCGCGCACTATACTTCAGGCAAGTTCATCGAGACCCGAGCAACCGGTACAGACAGTTCTTACAAGGCTCGACCCTTCAACTTCGAGGAGGAGAGTACACGTGTGAGGTTTCAGCAACTAGGTTTCTTCCAGCTGTTTGTTTACATCTTAGGAAGGTCCAGACGTGGAACAAGTGGAATTCAGAGGATCGTCGTGATACGTGATACGAGATTGAGCATATTCGTCGAAGACAGACGATCGTTGAGAAGCAAAGTTGAAGAGAGTGTTTGTGTGTGGCTGCTTGAATGAACGTGCTGGTGGTTAGTCGACAGCCGTCGGAAGGCGTGATTCCAGGCTTTCGTCGAACGAAACCGACCTTCTTGCGTTCTAGCTGAATTCTTTCAACGAGGAGTTTGAATAAACGAAGCTTCACGGTTCCAATCTTCTGGTGGTCGTCTCTTCGAACGTTAGAGATTCCTAAGGTTTTCTTGCAAATTGCGAGAATTATACAGGTGGCAGGTTACGCAGGTAAGGTTTCTTTAAAACACGATACAGTCTCGGGAGTTTTTTAATCCTTTCACGAGTACAGTCTCTGACGATTAATCACTCCAGTTCACCAAGACGATTTCTCGTCGACAGTCTCTCCCGAAAATCAAAGCAGAATCTTCGGTCCAATTACGGATCTTTACTCTGCAATGTCCATCTCTCCTCTGTCGATCTTTCCAACCGATGTGCACGAAAATCGACAAGGTCACCGAAAGAAATCGGACCGTAACGCGAAACACACAGGTCCCGTAGCACTGGGTCGAGGATCACACTTCCTGAACAAATCGAAGCTGGCTGCGTGCTGCGTTCGTTGCACCTGGGACGTCAGGTTACGCAATCGACGGTCACGAAAACACTGATCAGCTGACGAGATTAGAGAGCACCAAGTGTTCGACAGGTCCGTGGGGCGAAATCGGGCGCGCAACGAACGGATTCCAGGGATTCCTCGCTGGCAAGGACCTGTTAGTGTTAGGACCACTGCGGCACGAGCCAACGGCACAGCACTATCTGCCTCGAGAGTGAAGTCAACGGCTCCCCTCTGTTCACGGTGGCCAAACTGGTTTGGGTTGCCACCCAGTGGCTCTGGATTGGTCGGGCGGCCGGTGGGTTCACGGGTGCCACTCTATTCCTGGCCAATCAGGACGGATGGATTACGGAGCGAACTCCGCCTCGTGGACGGTTTTTTTGCCCTGGAATTGAATCGACGCCCCTTCCTTCCAGTAATGGAGCGATGGTGGGGATGAATCAATTGGTGGCTGCCCTGAAAGCAGCCGCAAGATGGCTCCTCCCTTCCCAGCAGCAGCAGCAGCAGCAGCAGCAGCAGCCAGCCAGCAGCAGCAGCGTCGACCTTAGCCTCTAATTCCACCTCGTGAAAGATACACTGGCGTTTTCAAAGTCGAAAATTTTTTTCTCTCTCTCGAGAAAAATATCTTCTCCCGTCTTTCTCGTCAGTTCAATTTTCTCTCTCTCCTTCTTTAAAACAACTTGCAAATTGTCGGCGGTATACACGAGTGTCGCTGATCGAACGAGATCGTTCCACTTGGATCTCGCGTGTGCAAATGTGAAGTAGAGACCGACGCTGACGATCGAGAATATCGGTGACTCGGTATCCCCCGGTTGTTCGTCTTCGAGGAAACCAGCCCGACAACGTTTCCCTTTCTTCGCGATCGTTCTCTCCGATGATTGTTGTGGCTTCCACCACTCCTCTGCCACCCCCACCAGAGGCGTATCTTCCACCCCTCCAGCCCTCGGGGGCACGATCCTCTTTTAATAAGAGGAGCTCAGAGCTCGGAGGCGTTAAGTAATTACATCTATTCTCTTCTGGGGAGGAAATTACCTGTGCCTCGGGGTGGGAAAAATTAGGAAATTAAAATTAACCCCCGCCACCGTCGGGGCCGTCGTGTCGCTCACACTCCCCCTCCCCCCTTTCCCTCCCACCCATTCCACACCACGCTCGCCATTCCTGTTCCCCTCGATATCTGTCCCGCTTCCATCTCTCTCTCGCTCCTCGGTTCTCCGTCTCTGTTCGCTTCTCGACTCGGTGCACTCCGTGCTGGAACTCTTCGTTCTCGAATTTAGGAGGAGCCGGCGGCCATTACCGCTTACGTAATCTTTTTACAGTGGCGGCAGCACCTTGTTAAGCAAAGTTATTTAACGCGAGACGTCAAGCTAGCCTGGCTCTCTGCTCGCAGGCCTGTCCCCATCTATTTCGACGAATACGAACTCCTGTGAATATCATCGACCGAAATTCGACAATTTTCGATGGTTTTACACGTTCCAGATGTTCGTGCTTTCTTCTTTCTCTTTTAGTCTTTTGGCATTATGATTCGCGGAGAAGATAGGATGATACTTTCTTGGATGCGGAGACGTTTCGTTCAGTTGAAGAGACTCGTAGTATTGTTCCCGGCTACTGCGTGGATTGAATATGTAAAATTTGATGTCAGGTTTGATACGAAATTTGATCGAGGATGCTCTTATCGACTTTGTGTTTCATTTATGGCTTCTTCTATTTGTTCTTCCACTGTCTTTCACGATTCCTCGTTTTTCTTGAGTAATTATATTAATCAAAGTCGATCCTGTCGTCGTTCCAAGAAAATCGTTTCCCAAGCACAACTCCGTTCCCATAAACCTCCCGTCAAAAATCCTCCCTAATTCCTCTTCGATCTCGAAAAAAAAGATCCGTAAGCTTCTGAAACTCGTCAAGCCTCGTACTCCATCCAGGACTCGATGAATCGTACGTCATTACCTTCCACACCGAGTGTCTCACCACGAAAACTTGCCGCTTTGCTCGTTGAACGTGGTCGAAGCTATCGTCTGCTACACATACACACACAAACACACACACATAGAGAAAGAGAGCGAGAGGGAAGGAAACTGGCGAGTTCCTAATTTATACAGCCGCTACATTCTCCGAAGCCCTTTTGGCCCAGACTCTGGAGTGCCGTCGGAACTTTGCCGACGATTAAAACGCTTTAGTAATTAACTGGGTCTCCTCACCTTCCGCGGTAACAGTTACCAACCCACCGACATGCTCCTTCTGCCAACCAGTGGCGAGGACACCCTTTCTCCTCTCTCTCTCACTGTTTCCCTCTTTCTTACTTGCACAGTGGCTCTTCTTCTTCTTCTCACCCTCTTTTTCCCTCCCTCTTTCACGCGCCACTTCTGGCCTGCTGGCGCATATTTAGGGATCCTCCGGTTAGAGGTTGCCCAGGCAACCACGTCGAGAAGTCCCTCTGTCGTTGCCAGGGCAACCTTCTCTCTGCTCCTTCATCTTCCCTCCGTGAAGCTGCTGCTGCTTCGCCACCACCACCACCACCACCTCCACCACCACCGCCGCCACCGTGCCGTATTCAATTCGTGCGAGCGAGAACGAATCGACTCTGGCGGAGCAGAGGAAGGGTGTGTGTAGGCTTGGTGCACACAGAGCAAAAGGGGGTGTCGAGCAGAAGGAAAAAGACGCGGCACGTTCGGTGATTGTATTTGATAGCCCGACCGTGGACGTGGAGAATGAAGATTCGAGTTTGATTAAAGCCGACCAACAGCTTCCTTCTCGTTTTCTACCGTTCTCTTTGCCGGTCGGGGAATTTTCGGATTGCCTACTGGATGAAGATGTCTGCGCCGCTACGTGTGGTGTTATGGAGACATGAATGAGCCTGGTTGAATGATTTTTTTGTACGCTTGGAAAAAATGTGGGAACGTCTCTCGGGGAAGTTGGAGTTTAGGGTTGTTTCTTGTGAATTTTGGAAGAATTTTTGTTGCGTGTAGAGAAAGAAATTTTAGTATAGGTAACCTTGATAATTATGAAATTTGTATCTCTTAAAAATCGAATTTTCATTTACTTGCACTCCGTTTTCGTTGGCTCACAGCTCAAACTCGAAGAATCGTCGAAAGAAGAATTCCAGAAGGAAAGCTCTCGTCGAAGCTTGAATAATGCAATCGAAATCGTGACGATCGTGGTCGAAAATCGTCGAGTAGAACGCGAGGAGGCTATCGACGGACCGATAAAAATCGTTTCTCCGGCTTCGTAATAAGGAGAAACGGCAGCGGCGACGACGCGAATTTCCCTGACGTCGCGTGAACATTTCGCGGCGGCGCGGACGTACGTTTATGAAAAATTGATCGAGCACGATATCTCACGTTTAGGCGAATCCGTTGAAGGAAAGCAGGACACGCGCCGCTCGTCCATCAAAAAACGCCGCCACGGCTCCGGGCCGTGCTTTAATATAAAACTTAAATAACGATACAGCGGCGTCATGACGAAAATGGGAAATAATCTTATGAATAAGTTCTTCCCCGGGGCGTGCTTGGCTCAGCTGGCTCGCCGGGAGATCCAGGCAAATTTGAGAACCCCCCGCGATCTTACAAATTACCCCGACATGATCGTCGTCGCGTCGCTACTTCGCCGCGGCAACGATTAATTCCGCCCTGTCTATCTTCTGTTACTCTCGTTCGGTTTCCGAACTTTCGTAGCTCGTCCCTGAGTTTTCACGTCGAACGCCACGAATTCGGGTGAAATTTCTCGCAAAACTGAGAGGTGAATCGAGAAAAATACGCGAGTCAATGGGACGTTGCAATTATTTCAGTGATAAGTGATCTCTTCGCTGTAACAAATTTTTTTTGTAGCAATACTAACGCACGCCTAATCATATTTAACATTATTTCTCGAGTTTTTCGTGCACCAACGTAAAATTTTTGGTGTTTTCTACTGTACCTGTAAAAGTTAGATTTTCAATTTTGTTTTTTGCCATATTTATCAATGGAACCCCATAAAAATTATGAAAGAGACGTCTTCTTGTCAATCGAGATATTTTAATTAACGTAGCTTTGGTCGATCTAAGAATTATATTTCGTCCTTTAATCTGAAGTTTAATTTTTACTTTTCGAGTACGTAAGTCTCGTTGCAAATGCATTTGCAATATTCCTTCATCGTGCAGATACAAATGTTATTTTGTACGTATAAATTATCCGCGATACGATATTATTCGAGAGAAGATAAATTTAGTTGACCCGTTAGAATTTCCACGTTATTCTTCCATCGTGAAGAATGGTTATTTTCAACATTACGAAATGATTTACAGTATCACAATGTTAAAGGAAAGTTATTCGAAAGAATTCCGCGTAACATTATTTATCATCCGAAAAATCTCGCATCTATAAATTATTTATAACACACCGACAATTAAAGAAGCAATAAGTATAATTGATACATTATAAACTTCGCTCGTGATATTTCTTATACAATTCCAACGATACTCTCGGCTACAGCTGTGATTCATAGAACTCCAGCTTGCTTTGTCTCGAGTGCAACGAAAGTTTCCAATGCACAACTCATATTTATTTATGAGTTTTTGAATAACGATGTGAAATATTGCTTCCTCGCATGTGGGCATCGGGTAGAGAGAGAGGGAATAAACAGACTTGATTGATAAATTAGAACTTTCTTCGGAATTTCAAGCCAGACGACTTTCACCGTCTTCTTCCATTCATTTGTCATTTTTCAATTGCAAATTTCCTCTTTTCCCGCAACTCCTTTATCACATCGAAACTTCTTCTTACTTCTCCAAGATTACAACCTACCGCTTACATTTTGCACCACGGAATGTTTTTAAATAATTACAGACTCGTACGAGTGACAAGTGAGTTTGGTTTTCATTAACCGCGAGAGCATACCAGAGACGAGAGGCAGAGAAAGAAAGAAACCGGATAAATATGCCAATCAATTATTTCCCATATATGCTATATATATGTATACACCATCATCCCTTCCGTGGAAAATTTTTTACCGTCTCCGGTGAAATATAGGCATACGCCAGAGTTTTTTGCAAGATATTGTCCGTATGAAAAGGTTTAAAACGCGTGCACACGAGTGACCAGGTAATGATATAATGATACGGTTCACATATGCAAGACGGCGCGTTAGATTTTCTTGGCGGCGCGGCCGGCGCAAGGACGAACCGAGAGATACATTCAATTCAAATGAACGTGTGTATATGCCTTCTCGCTAATTACCACCTAATTGATAAATTAGAATCTCGACACGCACTCTGTTTCTCCTCGCATCAACGCACTTCGCCTATTTCAACTTGTAATTTATTCAATTCCTCTGCAACTCACTTTTACGTTACAGTTAAATCGTACAAATCGTTGGAAATTAATCAGGCCATTTGTTCAGCGATTTCTTTCAAATTATTTTCTAAGTCTTCCGTCACTTTTTCCACGCTGTTTTAATTTTGTACCTTGACAGTCTAATACAATTACGAATTAGAGTGAACGAAATTCATATTTTACACGAATCCTTTTAACAACTACGTTGTGCGTGATTATTTTTAAATCACAGTGTGCATGATATCTCGTCCCTTTCTAACTTTCATCCTAAAAGTCTCGTTATTTAACGCGCTGCCCGAGTCTCGATCGGGACAAACTTTCGAAGGGTTGAGTTGGTGGAAATGAAACATCATTATTAAATTTTTCTAAATTTCGAAGAAACCTGATGTACCTAAAGTTCCATTTCGCATGCAGCCAATCTAATAAATTCACATTTTTTTCACCGGATAAAGAAAAAATTCATTTTTAAAACAAGTCAAAGGATCTTTTTAACAAAATGAAACACGTTTTTGCTCGGTGTGGTACGTGTCTGGTTGGCCTATTTGCAGCATGGGCGGTCGATAAAAATTCTACGCCGGTCCGTTAGATAATTATTTCGCAGATAAGAGAACCGGAGAAGAAGAATTTACCGGGCGCCGCAGCGATTCGAGAGCGCCTCGCCGCGCCGGTTTGTTGCCGCGTGCCAAGAGAGCCAGGACGACTAATTAAGTGCGCCGTAAGTTAATTGAGCCGCGTAGGAGGAGAACCGAAGATACGGGGGAAACGTTAAACTGTGTAAACATCGTACTAATTACTTCGAGACTTTATCGTGGCACACAGGCCACCACCACTCCGTTAGTCTGCGCGAGACCGCGGGCAAAGATTTCGGGTAGCAATAATATTCTCTCCCGTTGAGTCTGCATAAACGTGAGACTGCGTCGCGGGAAAGAAAAAATTGCGAAAAATTATTCCTAATTAAATGAAGTAAAAAACACGAATAAAACTTGTAGCTCTTAATTGAACTTACAAATTGGTTTCACTCTTTGAACAGTTTTTTTTTTCTTTCTTTTTTTAATCTTTCCTACTTCAGAGACGTGAAAATTCTATCCTTGTTCGTGTAATTTGCAGCTGGATCATTCTTCGAGGAACTTTCAAACGAGAAATAAACACTTTGCAAATTACGAGAAGAGGAGGGAAGGAAAAATTGTTACACGGTTCTCGCTGTTTTCTTCCACGTAGGAAAAATACGGACACACGAATACACACACGAGACACAGCGGAAATTGAACGAGGACAAAGGGACGTCACGATTTAATGAACGCGCCCCGAAACCCCATTCTTAACCCCGACGACTCGTGTCTAATCTCCTTTTTTCTTCTCTCTCTCTCTCTCTCTATTACTCTCGTTTCGCGGATCGTCCACAGCATTTTTTCACTATCGGAACGCGATAAAGACGTCAAACGTCAGTTAACCGGGCAACGAGGTCGAGACCGTACTTGCATTGAGAAATTTCAATTCATGAGAGCGAGCTCTCGTCCATTGATCGCGGGAACCATCATAACGCGCTATCTCGGTTACGTAATATATCATGGACGGACATCGATTTGGAAAACATTAAGTCGCTGACAAAGGTATCAATTTACGCTGGTCGAATGTTAGCTCGTTCCACGACGAAACCTGTCTGAAAGATGAATTTTTTGGAAATTTTTACGAATTTCTTTTTTCTTCTTATCGACGCTTCATAAATTCTAAGTATCATTTTTATGTAAATAGGTCGAAGATTGGTATAAAATTTATCAAAGCACCAACCCAATTTTTTAAATATCTAAAACATAATAAAACACAGAGACAGAAAATTCGAAATAAAGAAAGAAGGAAAGAAACCTTAAAATCCCAAAAGCTTCTCGTCCAAGTCAAGCAAAATATTCTCAAAACACCTTGAAAATTCGAAACGAGAGAAAAAAGAGAAGAAGAGACAGAAACGTTAAAACCTCCGAGCTTCCCATCCAACTCAAGCGAAACATTCTCGAAACACTTTTAAAATTCGAAAGAAGAAGGAAAAAAGAAAGCTTAAAACCTCGAAGCTTCCTATCCAACCGTGCCAAAACATCGTTCAGTAAGATCCAAGAAAAATCTCTGCTCCCCCTCGGCTGAAGTGGAGGATCTCGGCGAATTCGCGGTCGCTTTGCAAGTCTAATTGCCGGTACAAACGAGAGCGGCGAGGAAGAAAGCGGAGGAAGGTGTGCAAGAAGCACGAGGGGTGGAGGAAGAACACCGAGGAGGAGACTTAGCTGGCAGTTCGCGAGGGAACGGCCATAACAGGAGCGCAAAAATGGGGTTGCTGGTGAAAGGGAGATGCAAAGATGGCTGCTGCTGCTGCGAAATGACGTGTCTACGCTTCTTCTTCCTCTTTCTTCTTCTTCTTTCTCCTCCTTCTTCTTTTTCTCTGCCACTCTTTTTTTCTTTCTCTTCTTGCCTTTCGTCCGAACGGGCTTCTCGCGCTTTTCCAGCATCACCTTCTTGTTCTGTTTCGTCGATAGGGGATTCGAGTCACGCGTCGGCGGTTAGTTCTGATTAGCGACAGGGCGAATGACGTACCACTGGCAGGATCTCGTGTCTCGAATACGGAAGCAGACCGTATTCGCTGCAAGTGGCAAGAGCACAGGCCAACGTGACCAAGGTACCAGCGTTGCTTTATGGGAATTTATTTAGGGGGATCCACCACGACTGCACGAACAGGGCCCTCCTACGACCTCTACCTCTTGGCCCTCTCTACGATCTGAGGATATCTAGCCGGGCCACTTGATGAAAATGCGATCCGCACACGCGATTTCTTATTTCGTCTCGTTACACACCTAGCCCTGTAGTGCAGTTTGCGCTCGTTTCGCGGTGATCTTGCATGCTTTATCGGCTGAGCGACGTTCGTGATAGAGCAACCGGAGATAAGGTGATTGTTTGACGAGGTTTGGTTGCTGGATGAATTTTGTGGCGCTTAAAATTGGACGCTTGAGGTGGAGATGGTGGAAAAGGAATTCTTAAGATATTCTAGAAAATTGTGGGAAATCCTTGGAAGTGTAAATTGGAAGAGTTATAAATTTTTTAATTCGTAGAGACATTAATATCGTCGACTTAACCCTTTCGTGACAAGTGAGACGTACCTATATGTTTCACTTAAGTATTTAAATAAAAATTGTTCTTAATTTAGTGCCCATTACAGACACGATGATCTGTAGATAAATAATAAATTCTTTGAAAAAATAATCGAGTTAAAGAAAGTTCGGAGATAAACGGGAAATCAACCGAAATTTAAGAGTATTTTTCTTATACACATTTAGGATGGGTATTGCCCGTTGCTGAGAAAATAACGATCATAAAAATAATTATTGATAATTACGCATTATTTATCCTTCGTTATAAACATTAAACAACAATTTTTTCTCAATCTGCCCCGTTTGACAGTGAATGTTACCTGCCCCGTCATTTGGTCGAGTATTGAAAAGTGACTGGCACTTTAAGCGTGACTCTACACATGCTAATTAGATTATATCTCTGGAACTATCGAATAAAATAATTTTTTATACACGATAATGAACGAGCGCAGACGCTTATATCAAAGGTTTTTCAAGAAGTACGCGCTCTCTCGTACTTTTTTCTTCTCCCGTCGATTAAAAATCGTCGTATTGATAATTTTTCAGAGTGAGGTTACTTAACAACGATGATACATCGGGACTCGATATTTGCGGCTAATTAAACACTGAATTTTCCTGTTGTAACGATCCCCCTCTGTAATTAAATTAATTAGTCATTCGCGTGCGTTTATCATCGAACATTAAAACATACTGCACACGGATCTTCCTGTCAGTATGTTCCAATTAAATTGCACACTGTGTCGATACAAATGATCAAGCTTAACTTGAACGTGTGGCGCGATAACTAACAATAAACGTGGCTGCTAGTAAAAGCAACAGGGAACAAATTATTTTATTTTTCATTGAATAATACGAGCCGACCGCGGTTTTCCAAACAGTCCAGCAAATTTATCGCCTTCCTATTTTACAATTTGCCGGGAAAATCACCGCGTGCATGGGTGTCGATTTTTTTTTAAATTTCGGGAAAAAATAGACCATGAAAATAGTCATTTCATACACTTTCGCATCAGCGAGTTGCGAGTAAAAATGAAACGAGAACTTGAGGTTTATGGGACGCATATTTTGAAAGAATTTCGTTCGCTTCCGATTGAATCCACTGATCAAACTCAAACTTATAATTCCTAGTATTTCACGTCTTTTAAAATATCCTGAAAATTCTTCGAAAATACATAGAAAATCGAGGTAACGTGTAAAATGCATAAATTATCACATAAAAGTTGCTCAAATATCCAGCAACCTTCTGAAACTCCAATCAAATTTCACAAACACTGCAGAATTACATCATAATTGCAGGTAAAAATAGGACAAGTACACAAAAAATTGGCGAGACAGTTTTCCTTCGTTGTACCTTCCCTACCACCTCTGTTTACCCTTTGACATTCTAAGAAAAATACGAATTACGGTAAGAAAAATTTATATTTCACACGTATTTTCATAGTTATGACAATAATATCTCGACCCTTCTTAACTTTCTTCCCAAGTGTCTCTCTTGATCTAAACAGTTAAGCGTTTGACGCTTTTCCCGAGTCTGACACGAGACAAACTATCGAAGGGTCAAGTTTACCAACACTTTTTTCTCACCAAACCTGCACCCACCCCCTCGAACCCCGATTCAAACGCAAGAATAACAAAAGCACTCTTCAAAACAACATTAAAAAAAAAAGCACCAAGATAGGGTAGAAGATACACTTACCAGAGTCAACCGATCGAACCGCGCTTGCCAGGGGGTTGTCGAGCTGATTCCCGGTAATCCGGTTGAAACTCGCGCGAGAGATCCAGCGAAGACAAGGGGGAAAAGGAGCGGCCCTGATAAAGGAAAGAAGGCGCACCGCGTCCTCCTAAATCACCAAGAAGATGGCTGGCCAACCGCTGCCGTCCGTCCCCTTGTACTCTCTTCCATCCAAAGCTTTCCACCTTTTTCCCTCCGATCCGTCCTTCTCGTTCTCGCCTCCCGTTCGCCAACTCACGAATCCTCGTCGCTTATCGTCCGTACGATCATCTCTACTCCGAGGTCTGCACACCTCGGTACGGTACCGTTTTCTTCTTCTGCGCCGCGAAAGAGAGGAGGCCGAGAGAGGCGACCGGACGCTCACCAACACACGTCCAACCAACGCCGGATAATGTAGTCCCCCGGTTGATTTATGGGTTAATAGTTAACCGGCCGTAAATAATGCTAATCACACTCTTATTATACGTTCTGCCAGCGTAGTGGCGGCGAATGTTTTGTCCTTCGACTGCCGCCAGATTTCAGCCAGCCAGACTAGGACCACTTCTCTTGACCAGCTGCCTCCGGATTGGACGAGCTCTACTCTCGCTCTCTCTCTCTCTCTCTCTCTCGTCTGATTGCAAATGAAACGGTGGACATCTTACGCCTCGTCCAACCGACATGCACAGCCGAGGTGTATCCCATTTTTCGCGATGGCTTTTCGATGGCTGATCGATCGATCCTCGAGGATGACGAGGTCGCCACCTGAAAGTTGGATTGAATGTTGGAAAGACGACGGTTGATTCGGAGGCAGCTTTATTTTTCGTCGGATTGTAAGGTGAAGCGTAGTTTTGTGCTTCGATGAATGGAGCGTGATTGATGGAAGGGTTAAATAATTGAGGAATTCTTTTAAGTTAGGTTTCAAGTTGAAGCTCACGCTGAAGTATCGTTCATTCTGATGTAAATAGGTATTAGGATTGTGCTTGTAATTTTGAACTTCAAAGGGGGATAATAGCTTCTATCGCTGTTTTAATGGAGAAATGGATATTAAATTCAGATTCACTAATTCAATTGTTAAATTTTTAACACAAGAACTAGTTGTTTTTTAGTATTTCTGCGATAATACAAGTTTCAACAACCCTCCCAACTTTTTGATTTCTCAAGGACTTTTTCTTTTCATTTATCAGAACACTTAACAATTCAATCTTGCTTAAGGTTCACAAATGAACGGGTCAAATGGCGGGAGGAGCAGTTCGAATTATCAAAGGAGATCCACTTAAGCGACAGAGAGGATATTGAATGCCAGAACACAGAAGGAACCGGTCAGAAGTTGAGGAGTTTCGATGGTTTGGGGAACGTTCACTCGACCAATAAGAAGCCGGCGAGTAAAATAGCCGATACATTTTATTTCGCCGGCCGTGTTCTCTGCGAATGGTGTGCTGACTCTGTGTTTTCCGCCCCGAAACCCTCGTTTCTGCGCCACCAGCACCGTCTCCACGATCACCCACGAAAAAAAGTCTCAAGACCAGGCCGAGGGAGATGGTTTCAGCTGAAAATACCGGACGGTCGATTGGAAACGGTTTAGCTGCGGGAAATCCGCCGCGGATTGGATTGTATTTCGAAGAACGGCCGCCTCGAATCTCTTTCTGCTGGTTTTCTCCGATGAGCAACGAGATTTCCAGCAAGCTCGATCGTACGATAGAATGACGTGTGTTTGTGTGAAATAAAGAAAATTTGGAAGAAATTCTTTTAGGAAAATCTACGAATAATGTAACAAATGGAATATTCCTCGATTCTTCACTTTTGCGTTAATTTCGTGTTACATATTAGAGTCAAGGCTTTTCTCTATCTGAAAAATTTCACGAATTAAATTTTTCAGATATGTTTCAAATTAACCCTTTCGCTATAACGTATTCTTCTCTTTTACACTGCACAGAAATTTCAATTTCGATTCTATTCGAGTCATGACTCAAATAAACATGCGTGACTCACGAAAACATTCTTCAGGAAACAATCTCGCTTAGCCAATGGTAAGGCTATTCTCTTTATCAGCGGTACAAGTGTAGCCGACAAGATGTCGAAACTGATTCATCCTTGGCACTAATCAGTGAAGGAATCTTTCGAAACTTCTGTTTCTCTGTTTTCATCCACTTCGAAGCTGTACTTTCACCAGACTGAAAGTAACAAGCTCCTTCCACGAAGTCTTATCGTCGACAATATTTACAAAATAATTAATCACATTATCCCTCGTTCGATGTTTCTGCTTCCTCTCTCATATTTTTGATTTTTTTACCTCCTTTACTTCTTTTTTTCTTACAATATCCTTTTCTTCTCATATTTCCTCAATTACACATAACTGCACTTTCTCACGTTATGCAAAAATATTGTTAATAACGATATTACACGTATTTCAAATTACTCAGCAAAAGTGTAACAACTTAACGAGAAATTACAATATCGCGAAAATTAAAAGTACATCTTATTAACCGATCCACACGCGAGTACGAAAAACCATAATTACACCGTTACAAAAACTGCCAGCAGATCGTATCTTAATTCATCGTCGAGAGACCCTCTTCCATCTTTCTCAACCATCAACAAGGTTCCTCCAGGTCTCGTCAAAAATTAAAAGCACGTCAGTCTAGCGCAGATCCGCAATTATTCTATATTATTACCAACATCTCTCCAACCCTAAATTACCCTAATCGAAAAGTTCCGAGATAAATTAAATAAAATGCAAATTACTCATTTATTCGAAAATTTATCCCAAATAATCCTCATTGCTTGCAACACGCTTACACCGACGATTTTTGCTCCGTACAAATTTTCTTTTATCACCACTGTTCCGTTTCACCTAATAGTTCGCGAGGGACAGAACGAGCTTACCTACTCACAGTTCACAAACTTGACTTAACATTTACGTTTCTTCGTTGCTAACGAACAACCGCGATAATAATTATCGTCTAATAAAACACGTTCGCCAGTGTAACACGTGGACGCACCACGACCCGGCGCGGGTAATTAAGGTTTAATTCAGCAACGAAACACGGGGACGTGTGCACTATACGTACATACATACATACGTGGCCTCTAACCGCGACAAATTTGCGAAATCTATCAACCAGCCGGCTGATTAGCATAATTTGACAATTTGCACAAGTGGAACGGCAGGTGGCTGGTGGACGAGCGATGTCAGCAGCCTCTCTCTCTTACGTACACATGGACCAGTGCGAAAAAAACGTCAGAGAAAACCGCGCTAAAAGTCGTATCGCCTGGAACAACGTCGTTCCGGGCCCAACATCCACCAAGAAGATTGACCACCTTCGATGGTAATGGGCGCTTGATTACAAAGCACGCTCCACTCCGGTCCTGCCCCCTGTTTATATCAATATCTCTCCTCTGCGTGCACACACACACACACACACACACGCGCGCGTGTGACGATACTCCATCGAAGCACGTGTGTGCTCGCGGCCGATCGTGATCCTCTGTAAAGGGATACACGTTCACCGGAAATGTGAAATTTCTGCGTACAGTGCGAACAGGTATCTAGGAATCATCGAGCCTCGTTCTAAGGCAACACGCTACAATTTTCGTACGCGTTACATTCGTGACGCTCAGAGGTTCGTTTCGTCGATCTATAATTACGGTAGATTTTCCTACAGGACGAGACGTTTCCACGAATTCTGTCGATTTATTCTCGAGGAATTAACTTGCTCGAGCTGTCTGCAAACGATGCTTCTTTGCGGTGTAATTAGACGAGTGTTAGAGGAAGTCGACAGGTGTTGAAAATGTAAATTTTCATTTTCTTTCGTATCTGTTGTTAGATCTTTCGGAAAATTTGTTCTATTCAATTAACCCTTCGACACTCGTGTGTCACACGTGCACAACGAATGGTGGAATCTTTTAAAATTATCTGACAATCGAAGAATAAAATCTACACTCTGCACGTCGTCGACCTAAATATCACATAATCCAGAATTTCTCAGTTTGCCTTGAAGCAGCTTATCAACCTCGAGCTAGCGTTCACCGAGGAGCAAAACGTTCGTACAACCGATCGAGCCGTAGTTTTCCAAGATCCATCCAAGCATCACGACATCTTTCCAACCTCCTATCGCGTTATTTTCGCCTGTCATTAAGACCGTCCGTGTTCCGTGGAAGCTTGCGCGGGCCGCGCAAGACGTTAAGACGCGATCGGGCTAGATTATAAACGGCGCTGTTCCAAGAACCATACCCATATCCGTCCACGAGGGGCACATTAAATTATGTAGAATTTTCAATATGTGCTATAATATCGGTACACGATGCCAAAGGAACGAAGACGAAGCACAATTCCCATCATCGATAAGATGGCCCCTCCCCGTCTACCCGGCGATCGTTTTGTATCGGTCGATCGTGAACCAACTTGGAGAACAGCAAGAGAAAGAGGAGAGAGAGAGGATCGTGGTCGAACAGCCTACGCCAATGGCCGATGATGAAGTTATCCAGCGATAATGGCTCCATTACGTTGCACCGTCTCCAATGGGGCCCCGTATACGTAGCAGGTATCCCGTGAGGACCTCGTACGATTCCACGATCGGCTCGGGAGACGAGGAGGAACCGTATAGACCGGACTGTACAAGAGGAAGTGAAAGGTATACGGTACGAAAGACGAAGACGAGCAAGTATCGTCGCACCATATACTTACCATGGCGATTGTTTATGTTGGCTGATGGCCACTTATGCTGCACACACATCGCATTACGAGGCCGTTCTCGACCCTCACGAGCCGTTACTTAGCCCGTGGCTTCGGCGTCGTAGGGTAATGGCGAACACGTTACGGATAAAATGTATACTTAGTCTCTCGGCCCGATGGCACCGATGCCACGGCACCATCGAGATTACACCCTCCCTACCCTCCCCTTTTCCTTCCTCTGCTCCCCTGCCTTCCTTTGCTCGTCTTTACTCTCTCTCTCTCTCTCTCTCGCTCTCTTCCTCTGTCTACTTCTTCTTATTATTATTTTTTTCCCACCATACCACGGCGAATTCGAAGCCGCATCCGCCATTTTCCACGGATCAGCAACGACAACGGTGCATCCTTCGTGACGCACCTGCCGGAGGAGCAACGTGTGTGCGAGAATCTGAGCGCTTCGAGTGACCATTCGTTTGGAGATTCGAAACTTTTTCTTCGTTCGAATGCTTCGCAATACTTTGATTAAATTGCCTCGTATCATCGTTCGGTATGATCTTTATAATTGCGAAATAAACGCTTCTCTGTAGCAAAGAAGTGACTGTGTTCAGAGCGAATGTGCTAAAGAAGACAGCTGAGTGATTAATCCTAATTAAGCAAAAATTGGACGAAAAGAATAGACAGCTCAGAACTTCTCAAACTTCACAGCCCTAAGTACTCTCTATCAACGTATCAAAGGGTTGAAAGCCACAAGAGTAGCTTCCAATCTGAACCGTAGCAACGAAAGCAGCATTCTCCTCCAAGAGTAAAGTCGTTGGAGCATTTTAATCGATCCGCTCGATCATATTTTAAATCATCCTCCGTAAACAGCCGCGACTTCCTTCGGCAAGTTCCAGCTCCGCTATCCGTGGCTCCCGTTTTGTTCTTGTTGGCGGCGATAGAGGCGGGATTCAATAGTTATTCATTAAACTCGAATTCAGTCGGGCAGGATGCTGGGGTCAGTACCAACGCTGACCTTGCGGCTATATTCAAAGGCGTTATCTCCTGCTGAGGTCCCTTCCCTCCGCCTGTTCTTCCTTTTCTTCCTCTAGCTAAGCTTTCGATATGCACGCCCGACATACGGACCAGTCTCGAGAAACGAACCGTCTCCTAATCTCGCGACCCCGTTTCTTTTACCCTGTCCTCGCTGCTTCCTGCTTCGCTATTTCTGCCCGAGGACTTCCTTCGGATTTCTTCCATCGAATCAGACCGCTTCGTGCGAGGCCAACGAACCCTGTTCTCCAGGATCGATTGATTTCGATTCGGTAATTATCTACCAGAGACATTCTCACTGGACGATTCCGATCAGCGAATGATTTTTGTAAGAAATATAGAGAAGCGAAGAATTTGGGATTGATCGTCGAATGATTTTTGGTATAGAAAATATTAGAGTAAATTTTCCCTTCGAAGAATGGTTGTAGAGATATTTTACTGCTTCCTTTTTTCGGCATTCAAATCACCGGACGTGAAGTTTCCTTCGTATACAGAGTATCTCACTTATAACGAACATTTCAATTATATCCTCTGCTATTGACAAGAAGAAAACACGACTAAAGGAGTTTACGATAAAAAGAAAATAGTTGTACATTGCTCAAAGTCAACTCCTTTCAGTCATTTTTCTTAGCAGAGAAAGTAATTTAGACGTTCGTTATAAGCGAGGCACCCGATATTTGTAATATCGAAGTCAATTCAGATTACAGCTCCAGACAGTTTATTGCCGCATCCATAGTAACGCCGTGAGAAGTTCAATGAAACCTAATCTACTCCAATTTACTATCGCGAACAAAAGTTGTAATCGTTGAAAAAATGTTTCCATAGTGTAACATTGCCGATAGAGACGAGAATGGAAATGAATAAGCCATCGGCGTAAAGAGGAACGGATCGAAGATCGACCATCACTTGGAAACACACAAATACACACAATCCGCGTGGCGTGATGAGAAAACGCAAGCTGCAGTGGGTGGTTCCCAAATCATTTAGCCATCTTGCATACTAACCGCGTCGAATCCTCGGCACACACGATTAAATCCAGCTCGTTTCTACGTCATGGGAACGAAACACCACCGGCGCATCGACTCGCTCTAATTCTAATCGCCGTGAAAATCGGCCGGAAAAAACGGCTACCCCAGATCAGCCACGGATAATTAAAAGTATATTTAGAGGCAGGACGTTTTACAGCTTAGTTAACGCGAGGAGACGGAGGCCATGAGAAAATTTCACTCGAATTTGTCTCGAGTCGAAAGTTTCGTCCGAGGCGGCATTTGTTCCCATTCGAATGGGGAAAATAATCGAGAGACCTATTCGAAGGTTGACGCTTCGTTTTCTTTTCATTGGAATTATGTAGATATTATATCAGAATTCTCGTTCAATTCCCGAAGATATGAGATATTGCAATTATGTAGACATTAGTGAAATTTGCATTCAGAAATATTGCAAGAAATTCAGAATTAAAAAACAGAGATATGAGAAAATTACACTATTGAACCTTGTTAGGTCTTCTATCAACAGTTACATACACCATAATCGTTGATATATTTCAATTAAAATTTCGAGCTGCTTAACCAACGAGTATATCAAAAGTTCTCATTTAATATCCATCCACAGTTCATCGACATAAAATTCCAGAGACTCTCCAGTTCCCTAATTCTCAGCAAACACCATAATCCTCGACCCTGTGTCTCTATCCTCGACCAGTTCTCGGGAACGA
>NW_017100509.1:725856-741185 GCF_001263275.1 Habropoda laboriosa | reverse complement strand
AAAAGCACGACAATGGGGAGAATTTCGCACAGTCAGATCGGTGTACACACACGGAACGCGAGAGGACCACCACCTCGGGGATCGTAAGAGCACGAGCGAACGAAGAGGCAAAAGCGTAGATCAGATAGATCGGTGCAACGAGATCTCCCTCTCTCTCTCTTTCTCTCTGGTTTGAAAAGAGCAACAAATCCAGTGGCTTTATCGTCCATCGCCAGTGGTAATCCTATAGGTGCTTAGCGTGAAATCCCATAATCGATAGTTTGCTTAACCCGTGGCCACGTGGCGCCACGTGCGAGCCTCCATTAGAGCATCCGAAAGTATAGAGGACAAACGCGCGAACCTCGTGTGTGCCAACCGTCGTAACACCGTATCTCTATATGTTAATATGGGAATGCAGAGGGCCCAGTCCTGGCCCATGGGGGAATTCGACACGCCTCGTGCGACACATCTGGCCTACGCTTTTCCCCTCTTCACCTCTTCTCAGCCGCGATTTTCGGTACTATCGCGGCTACAGGGAAAAGATCCCGGCTAGCGGGCTGATAGGAGCCGGGCAATTATCGAAATTAGATGGGATCGTACGTTATCTCGGTGGAATTTGCAAATCGGAGCGATTTATCGAAACGGAGGGCTGGAATATTGGCGAACGTGGACGGGGAAATGATACAGGGCCTGCATACTCGCGTGCTCGACTGATGGTCAGGTGATCAACGAGGTTCGAGGATTATTCAATCGAACACGGCTCGAGGCTCTGTCTTGGTCACTTCGACGAAGAGGATTGGTGCAATTTTAGGAACGTTCTGTCACGTGGAATTTATTTGTTTCGAGGCGAAATGGGGGCAACGAAATCATTCTTCAAGTGGACCTTAGAGAATAGAGTTTTAGAAGTTACAGTAGAAATGATGGAATTTGAGAATTTTTGTAATAATTTTTTCAACAATAATGCGATCATTTTAAAATAAAGTTACGCACTTGGAATAAATTTGATCATCAGAGGTACAAGTATCGATAATTTTTCGACAAAGTATATTTAAATCGTTACCAGATTCTGAGCACTCGCTTCCTCGATAACACTAATCTCTCGAAGCTAATCTAGCCGCCGAAAAAAATCCAAGAAGCCACGATTACTCGGCGAGAAAATTATGCAATCGTGTAGCAACGTATAATATCTTAATTACAGAACCATATACTTACTCCGTCATTCATACAGTTACACGATTAGTAAATTCCCTTTGCACCATTCACAAATACCATTCCACTGTCCACAGAACAATCTTTCTCACTTTGAAAATAGAAAACTAGCCGAGCAAGAAATACCACATTCTTCGTCAAAATGAACAACTTCAGATTGCCTTCGAAATGATCCAATCAAACTCTAACCTAAACTATCGTAGAATCGACGCTTAAAAGATTCCGACGAAGAATAAAGTGGAGAACTATTTACTATCGTTCATGGAAGATTCCATTAAGATCGAATCAGTTCCCTTTAGGATAGAGCTCGAAACTATGGTCTGCCCATTATCGTTGTATCGAGCATGAAAACGGTTGTATTTTCTCGCTGACCGTGATCCACGATCGTGGAAAGCCTGTCCCACGACCAACCGACCATTAACCATCTTCGAGGTCGACCTCACTTCCTTTGATAGCGGCGTCTTAAAGTCTGCCACGGTCAAGACAGCTGCGCTCCTCCACCTCCTCCTCCGTCTCTTTCTTCCCCTCCTTACGCCATCTTCCTTCACCCCTCGTTCCGCTCCGTATGGGATATTAATTATGCCGCGTGATAATGACGCTGGAGCAACGAATCCGTTAATTGGCCGGCAGATATGTTCACCGAGCTCGGCCAATCTCTATACGGACCGAGCCAGTTTGATAAAACGGAAATAGCATCCGTAAATCTTGTATCAAGACGGGCCATTGATTCCCCGACATCGTTCAATGGGTCATCGTTTCGTTCATTCAGCATCGCGATGATTCAGATTCCCATTCAATTCTATTATTGCACAATGCGCAGCAACCAAGTCGATTTTTCCCTCTGTACCACGGCTTTCTAACACTTTTGCAGTAATAAAATTGCCCGTGGATCGTAGTTTAATTGCTAATTATTATTATCTCTTTCACTTTTTAACTATTTTATTTTATCCAAGTAATTTCTGTGATATTTCTCGAGTCGTTGGGTGAATATTAGATTTGGCCAAAGGAAAAGGATAAAATATGGTACAAACTGAAATTGTAAATTTCTAAATTTCTATAAAAAAGAAAAAAAAAATAATGCCAACAGAAATTTAAAATTTCGAAATTTCCAAAGGCAGACCACAAAAGAAAAAAAAATGGTACAAACTGAAATGGTAAATAAATACAGGCAGACCACAAGAAAATTAAGAAAAGTAATACCAAGAGAAATTTTAAATTTCTAAATTTCTACAGACGACAAAAGAAAAGAAAATTATAAATTTCTCCAAAATCCCACGCAAACCTGCAGATCACCAAATTTAAGAAAATTCCCCAAACTCGACGATACGAAATTTCAATGGAAAATCATTGGAGGAAATCGAACGTACACCGAGCAGGAGGAGGCTGCTCGTATGCCAGCAAAGCAGTCGCGATTAACTGCAATTATTCGCGGACAAACGGGCGGCGATAATTCCGATCTAATTGCATCCGCGAGTCGGGCGACAGATGCAAATTGGGCTTAAGTCGACTGGGTGGGGTGGGGCGGGGGCGTAGCGCCGCTCCGGAAGAGGAAGCTGCGTTTTCAGTAAGATGAACGACATCCATTCGCGGCTCATTCATCCTCGTAATTAGCGCTCGTCCCCGGCGCGCATTCGCGCCACGTAAATACAACGCACGTGGGAGCTATACAACCCTTCGCCGGTAATTTATTCGCGCTGGCTACCTTCGCCTTATTATTGTATTAAGCCCGGCAGTCCTGGTCGGCGAACAGTTAATTACAGACGTTGCTGCCTTGAAGAAAATCGCGCCACAATGTTACGTTCTTGTACGTGTATGCTCGTTTGTAGTCTTCCGCGAAGTTTCCAAGTCGTCGAAGCTTGAAACAACGCTGCGAATTTGAAGTGAACAGGAAGAGGAACTGTAAGATCTGTTCCGATCAACATTTTTAATTCGTGAGAGCAGATTTTGAGATTATTTTAACCCTGGTACGCGCTTCGAGTCTCCTTTGACCCATCACGTTCTTATCTTGTTAATAACCTACTCTGTTATCAAGTTTAAGTTCTCTTAATATTACATAAAAATTTTATTTTTGGGTCTTCTTTGACACAATCATTTTCTTAGGTTCAATCACCTTTATTCTCGACTCCTGGGAGTAGATTTTAAGATGTCTTCAAGCCAGGAAGATCTTCATTTTCACCGTTTTCGAGATTGGAATATTCATCGAGCTCTGCAAAAGCACACCTCTTCCCTTAGGTTCAATCACTTATGAAGGGAGAAGTATGATGTTGCTGCTATCTTGAATTTTTCGAGGTGGTTCGTGCATGTCTTCAAGCTGATGTAAATATTACATCAAGAAAGCTCGTAGTCTTTGCCCTTTTTCCCCAGACTAAAATATTCATTGATAGCCTCCTTCAAAAGTGCAGCTTCCCTTTTGGTCCTATTAACTTGTGACGTCAAAGAGTGTCGCTATGCTAAATTACTGCTATTTTGAACGAACATACATAAAAATTCATGCAGAGAAAAAGATATCAGAACTTGTAATTACAAGACACCTATTAAAACAAGAATAATTTACCAAACATCGAAGGCAAAGAAAATTGCAAACTCGCTTAAAATCAGGCAGATTGTCCTGACAAAATTCGTACACTCAGACAGAACGTTAACTTCTCGTCTATAGACATGATTTACGCGCGCAGTATCGCGGTAAAGGGGGGGGGGACAAAAAAAAATTACACGTTTGCGGAGTATATCGGTGAAACGTGCCCCCTTTTTCCCCGGCAAAAAGGCCACTTTTCGCGGGACAAGCCAGAAGGGAATTTAATTCCGGCGATTTCGAGGCTTGACCAAGGGTTCCGGGGCTCGAAATCAGGATTGTTCGGCACGCTGGCAGTGATTTAAAATGACAACCGCTCCGGGCCAGCGCTCGGGTTATCCCAAGAGTGCAGTGTCTCACAGTCGACTGCCTCCGGCAGACGACGGTTCATGTGTCGCGATTAAAAAACTTTCGCCCCGAGCGCTGCAGAATCTCGCGAATTTATTAGTTCCGAACTACCCCCTGACCCCTGCTACTCGTCTCCTTTGATTCGCCCTACAGTATCAGACGGCGGCAAGAAAGATCTCTCGAGCGAGAATCTTGTTTTCCCATTGAACGAGAGATACACACCGAGGCAAACGGTATATTTGTTCGATTAATTAGGAAAATCTAAACAGGTTGCGCTAGACTCCAGCGCTAATTAATTCGCGCAGAATTGCGTATGATAATTCACTTAATGGAATGTTCTAATCATAGACTGGAGGACAGTTATGCGATTTTAATAGACCGATAATTATACTCAATTGATTTCTCACGTTGAATATCATTTATAAACGAACGACGAAGAAAATGCATTCTGTTTATCATCGGTGTTCTGTGTAAAAAGCGGCATTAAAAAAATTTGCTTATCGCGTCGAACAATGTTGTATCGCTTTTATCGGGGTGGCAATAAAGAAAAACGCGCTAGTTCGAAAACAGCCGCTCGTGGTTTTTTTTCCGCGGGAATTGCCAACGGAAACGAATAAACCCCGACACCCCACCTGGATCAAAAACAAATTGAAACGGTCGACGAATTTCCCTGAGAATATTGGTTTAACGTCCACTCGAGGCAGCGTAAAGCCTTGCGAATTTATTAGCTCTGGGATTGCTGGGACCTGCACGTTTCCTCTTCTACGAGCCACTGTTCAACCGCTAATGGATGTCCACGCTGTATCTTGCCACCACGATTCTTGAATGAGCTTGTAATGCAACCTGGCGAGCCTTTGTCCGCCCGCAAGTGGGTGGGCAATTTGTTTGGCAGAAATGGAACGCACGCGGAAGGCGCACGTTTGTTCGCCGTGGCTTTCGCCGGCTTTCTGCCCGGGAAATTACATACACACGTGTATTCCAGATAAGCGACGGAGTGAATAATAAACGTGGAAAATGAGAAATTCGCCGACGTAATTATATTTCCCCTTTTGAACAACGGAACCGACAAATTGCCTGCGCCGCGCTTTATCCTCGCTTTGTTGCTTGAAAAAGAAAGAGAAACATCGACATCTTTAGGAAACTAAGTCTATACGAAGAAACACTGTAAATCTCCGTCTCTCCCTAAGAAATTCTATCGAAATAGATCCATTCTTTCCTGATTAAAAAATTCATAACTTCAGCTTGGTTGTAAAAAATTGAAGTTTATGAGAACATCTTGAAACTTCCAACAGATACGAAGTTTACAGTCCAGTTGGTTAATCATTTTCTTACCCGTTCCTCTGCTCCTCCCAAGAGACTGAAAGTTCCATTAAAATGGAGGAAAACGGAAAAACTGGCCGCTTTATGAGCAATAGTTTAACCCACTCTCCGTTCAGGAAGAGAAAGGATGATCGATCACCCAGGCACAAGGCGGCAAGATCGAAGCGAGTTAGTAATGATTTTTCACGGGCGTCGCGTCGTTAGAACTTCCCGACGAGTTCGAGATAAGAGTGTCAAAGTTTTATTAAAAACAGAAAGGACCCAATTTTCCCATTAAATCCATTTGGCGACCTCCGCGAACCGTAAAACTAACGAGCGACGAGGAATCCTGTGGACTGTTTCCTCGTAGGCAGCCGACGATCGACCAAGCGATTTCCATCTCTCGCGCGTATTCATTTCCCTATTATTTCAGAACGTCAAACAGGAGATATATGAATTGTTTGATATCAGCAGGCTGACGGTGTTAACGGCGTTCGACGGATAAATTGTCCTAAATATCGAACGTAACCCCCTAGGTTGGTGTTTGGTGTCGGGGTGCAAAGGATCGGGCATCGTGGGCGTGTCGGTCGCGTGCCAAGCATCTATCATCCCTTTAAAGGGCCTCGAAGATGCCGAACAGACTGAATGGACGAGGCCGCTAAACGCTGTCAAAACGTTGACGAAGTCACGTGCCCAGGGCTGAAGCAGAGGCTTCGAGCATTAAATGGACTCAATCTTTCTCCTCGTCGCGTTCTTCCTATGAAGTATTGCGACAATTCTGCTTGATCGATCGGCACAGAGAGCTACCCATTTTATTCGACGTGGAAGACGAGACAGAGAAGTCTGTGATTCTCTCTTTGCTTAGATTGAGAAGTGTTTGGTCACTTTGATAGCACTGATCTATTAGAGTCCCGAGGAATAATTATTGGTAGAGAGTGAAGACACTCCAAGTGGCACATAAAAAATATATGAGAATCGTTTTGTGACTTTGCTAGCACCGATCCAGAAAATTATCACGACACATGAATCCTCTAATACGATGAGAATATAACGAAGAAGCAACGGCGGAAAGTGACGACACTCCAAGTGACTGATGAAAAACTGCAGCAGACCGAAGGAAACAGATTTGGATAATTGAACCTGCTAATTGTTTCGCACTTCTTCCACGGTACGAAAATGGAATATAAATCGCGCGAGGACTAATGAATGCAAATGACGTTAACAGCAACGCAACAGAGTCGAGATAAATGGCGGAGCGAATTAAATGCAGAAGGCGAGATTAGAAGCGAGGTCAGAAGATATTGTGCAAGATGGAAAATGATTAATGGGACGTCTGGTGTATTAACTGGGTTAGATTTGTACGAATTAAAAATGAGACTTCGTTAAAGATCGACCGGCTATTTCGAATCGCTAATTACCGGGGCTGTAACACCACCGAACAACTCTGGATCGATTAAAAATAACAAGCAAACTGTTCCAACATAGAGAAGATCGATTTTCCGGATAATTTAGGTACAAACAGAGAGCTTCTACAATTTTCCTACCAACTCCGCAGAATGATCCTAAGAACTAGAAATTTGCGCGAAAACTTTCACCGTATACTGATCATTCTACAGGAACATTCTTGAATTTCAAACATCCAACGAACCGCTAATCCCTCGCTTAAAGCGTAGATTTTACGATCGAGCAAAGATTACATTGAAAGATCCACCTAAATCGAACTCTCTATTCCCTCCAGGATCGTCTAAACAATTTGTCCAAGCAAATTCTACGTAGAGAAAATTTCATTCGGTTGGGATAAAGAGGTCTCCGCGGCAACAATAACCACGGGAGCTTCAACTTCGCGTTAACTTTCGAGCAGGGACGGCGAGAGAGTCGAGGGTGTTTGTGGTCGTAACCAGGGGTGGCTTCTACGATTCTGGGGTGCACAAAGACCAGCAAAGCAAGTAGCGAAATGGTGGCCACGGATACATCCATGCGAAGGATGATTTGAACTGCCCCTCTTCTGCTGTAGAGAAGAGCGCTAACTCGACGGGTTTCACCCCTCCGACAAGAATTATATTTGGATTACAAGCATTATCGCCCCGGAATGAAGTTGACTTTTATGGCGGCGGAATTGCTTGGGGTTTTCGCTTATTCATCCCTCCGCCGCCGCCGCCGCCGCCGGCTCGACGAGCAGACATCGAGCCACCGAGAAATTAGGCCACCCCCGCCAATTGCTTATCACCCTACAGATACCGGTTTTTCGTTGGCTCTGATTAGAATTAAAATTAGTTCCGTGCGGTTGCGGTGGATCTTGATCGGTTGTAGCATTACCGAGATTGGCTTCTTTTGGAATCATCTATTGTATTATGCGATGTAACGGTGAGTGGACATTTTATTATATTTGCGTGTTCTATTTAGCTCCTTCTATATGCTCCGTTATTTTAAAGATTTGAAGAAATAAATATCAAATATATGAATTACCCTTCGATAGAAAATGACTCGAATTTAGATGGAATTAAAATTATGTGCACTTATCCAAAAACACTTAAAATAACCTTCTGCACTTAATAAAACTTCCTGTACCAAAACACCATTCGCAAATCTTCAATAAAATCATTCTCAATTCATTTACGCCAGTGATAGTCACGCTGAACGTTAGAATAATGATTAAAAATTTCACAGTTCGTCGTCCACGAAGTCGAAAAATAACAACGCAACAAATCCCACGGTATCTTCTTCCTAGACCCAAATTACCATGTCTCGACCGAACGAAATAAACACCTCTTTCAAGTCGAGCTAAAATTCTTTCAGCCAAACCTAGTCCTCATCCCCGCCTCTCCAAGGAACCACAGCTTAAATGATCTATCGCTAGCCTCGTAATTAATTCAATCCGCCGTCAACGCGAGAAGGCATCGAATCATAATTCAGGCGCAGAGGTCATTCGAATCGCAATATATTCGCGGACGTCGGTGCATAATGCCTGAGCCACTCCTAAGAGCACCCATACTGCACCGGTGTCTACGCCACTGGCGGACGTCTGGCGGCGTGGCTGACAGCCAAATAAAGGACAAATAAATTAAGTTAATGCGTTCCAACGCTCGGTCAGCGTGATCTCCCTCCAAGGCGAGGAGTATTAACGCCTTCCCGGCCCTCCGGTTCCTCGCCCTATTGTTCGATGGAATTTGTAATTTAGATTGATACGACGCGCCCTCCTCCGCCCCCGTCGCCACTCGTCGGCGCGTTTGCCGCGGAAAACTTTCGAGAAATCATTTGTTTGCCCGTCAATGGACACGGAATTTACGACTGGACGATGACGGGGTGACGAGCCACCGGCGTTACGCCACTGCAACGTCTTCAGCGATGGTGGACGATGCTTCGTCGTAAAGAAATTTCCGTTTCTGCGAAGGACTAAGCAATTTTTTTGGGGGGTGTTCTGCGAAATTCTGTGGAAACTTTGGATATTCTGTGAAATTCCGTGGAAACTTTGAATATTCTGTGAAATTCTAATCAAATTTGAAGAAGCAGAGTTGCATATTTTTACGCGACTTAATTCGATAATTCTAGATAACTGATTTCATTTCCTTTTAAATTTTACCGAACTGGTATTTATCTCAATCGACGCAAAAGTGTTTTAAAAAACACACGAACGAACGTACAGCAACTTTTCATGTCTTGCGAAGTAAAATCTTTCTTCTATTCATTGTGGTGAAAAGTTCGAAAATTTCGCTGATAGTGCACGCACGTCTTTTATTTATCTAATTTGTTCTCTATATACGAAACGAACACACTACTTTGCACTTTCCCCATAATACCTCGAAAGTACCATAGATCAATGTTGAGTGAAATTCAGAGCAGCCAAGTTTGAAATATGACTGGCAATTATTCGCGAATAAGCTCGCGGAGAATGTTCGCATGTCTGGAAATAGTAAAGTTTCCAGGATCTTTACGATGCCGAAATTGAACGCTTTCGAATTCGAAACCGGCATTACGTTTAATTAGAACTCGTGCTAAGCTGCTTCTTTCAGAAATACAAACTTTTTTATTTTTACGAAAACAGCACGCAACGAAGTTTGTAGAAAAATCGAGCGCAGCTAGTAATCTTCACCAACGTGTAATTCAGCGAAATATCCTTCTACTCCAGCTGCAACTTCGATAATTCAAAAAACCTTCGATGGTAATTATCGAAACTTCGCGAAATATCCTATTATGTTACAGTGAAATAATTAAAAAATATCTCCACTATTGCAAACTATTGAAAATAAATCCACGAAATATCCTGCATAATTACAGTCGAATAATGAAAAAATGCCAAACTAAAATCACGTTAAAAAAATAATCTTCAAAATTTATACCTTGTTAATTCATTATCCTAACAATTATTATTATTCGCCAATAAATCACGTCGAAGCTGATTTCGGACGAAAAATTCCAGCTTAATTGCAATACAATAAACAAGCAGCTTTCTTCTCGTTTGTATTATTACAGATTCCAATCTGCTCGAACGTGAGCTTCTTTTTATCGTCAAACTCGATTCCGCGTGAGCAACTTCTAACCGCAGATAAGTAATGATCCAATCAGCTTCAAGAATTATCTTTAGTGGCAGCGCGCGTGGAATAAAGTAAGACTTTTAGTGCTTGTTCTTGCTACCTGCTCGTTCCGTGTCACATTTACCACACAACGATTGCCGTGTGTTACGTCCCCGCGGGTAAACAGGATAATATTCTTTCGCCGTGTGTCGTTGAAATTTAATCGCGAGCATCGTCAGTGATTTACATTCTCGATGGTGTATTAGCGTCTTAAAACGCGTGTCCAGTTCGACCGACGTTATGTTCGCGTGCAAACTCTCGAATAATTAAATTTTACCATTATTTTACACTTGAACACCTAGGCCAGGCTAGACCCAGGTTTTATACGCCACGTTGAAAATCATTTTCAAACTGTTTCTCCATTTTAAGACACTAACGAGGGAATATTTCGACGTGATAATCACCGATTTCGATGAAATTTCGGTACGAAAGTAGTTCTCAGAAAAATATTCCATTTATATCTGCAATGGTCCACAGTGGAGGCGCGAAAATCGCTCTCAAAGTTGGAATTTTCTATTATTTCAACGACAAATTTGAAAATAAAAATTGACAAAAGAATTGGAGAATGATAAATAATTTTGTATTTTTTCAATTCCTCTGTCTCTAATAATTTCCGAGATATTAGATTAAATATGTTTATCTTCAAAATGATCCTCATTTTTAAGAGTCTTTTTCACCTCTTTCATAAAAAAAAATACGTGTCAAATATTTTTTTGAATGCTATCATACACCAAAGGATTCTTCAAAATCGGTGATTATCATTCGAGAAGTTCACATTTACACAAAACGAAAGTTTCTGCCCGTGCTCCGCCTTTAGTGTGGTCAAACGAAAATATCGACGTCAAAATTGACCATTTTAGAAAGGTAGAAATCGTCAGACGGAATAATTTTACGATCAACAGAGTCGACACGGTGTAGTCGAATAAAACAATTAATTTAGCATCGCGAGAAAGTCTTACGTGCGCCACAAATTGACTGACAGTCGAGATACCCGAAGGTGTAATTACACAGAATCCTCGTAATTAACCGTGGTGTGCAAACGGACGTGTTATTAACATCGGTGTTAAAGAGAAAAAGAAGAAGAAAGGAGAACGACAAAGGTGGAGGGCGTTATTTCACCCACGAAGCGCAAGGGCTTCAACTTCCAAAGTTCCTCCTAGCAATTTCCTTCGACGTTCTGTTAACCTAACGATAAGCCGCTAGTTTATTAATTACGTCGATGGTTGAACTCGTCGAGGCAACCGAGGATTGTATTTTCTCCGTTGAGCAGGTACGAGATAGTTGAATTTCACGTTGAAATTTACACCCGATTCGAAGGGATATAAGTTACGTGCTTTATGCAGACGGAAAAATTAAGGGGAACTGATTCAAAGTGTTATTTAGCACCTATTCCGTTCGAGGTAAATCCTCGAAACAAATGCGCAACGTTGTACACGGTGGTCTGCGTGAAACAGGTACTAGACAATTTTTACACGCAATTTAAATAGCTTCGAACGGTGAATAAGATGGGAGAAAAATTCTTTTTATGGAAAGGATGAGAAAAATTGAAATTGGAAAGTTCACGTTTGATTAAAAATTTTAGAATGCAAGCTCATTTTGAGGTCACATTATTGTGCACATTTAATGCACATCAAACTTATAGAAATTTGAAAAGAAAAACAAGTGTCTCTATAAAAAAAGAAAGAGAAAAATTTTCACCTTTTGAAATAATTTAAATTACTTTTCTTATGGAAAAAATGACAAAAAATAAGGTTGGAAATTTCACGTTCGACTTAAAATTATAGAGTGCAAATTTTAAAGACATGTTATGCATATTTAAATGCACATCAAATTATAAAAATTCGGAAAAAGAACCAGGTGAATTTGAAAAGAAAGAAAAATAGAAAAAAAATCTGAAACCTTTTAAATTACTTATAAAAACTGTCTCGTGCTACCACAGCTGCATATAAAATACAATCAGGTGGTCTGTTTCACGCGGCTCACCCGGTACATGACCATTGAGCAATGGCAACAGTTAATTCGCCGATAATTTGCTACCAAATGTGGCATCGAGTGTACGGAGCCGTTTTCACACTCGAATTTCGAGTTGATTAAAGGACGCTCTGGTGGCATGTAACTTACAATGTATCGAGTTAATAAGCACCCGCGTCAAGGAGGTGAAAATCCACGATGTTTTATGCGCTTCCTGGGCGCATTTTTCAAAGGAGCGTGTCTATAGGGGAAAGAAAAATTCGACGCCGGCTGGGATAGACAGCAATGACTGAATAATTAGTACCGTGAGGATGATAGAGTCGTAACCTGTTGTACGGGGCGAATATCGGGGCTTCAAGGCATGGCTGCAAACACGCGAAATAAGTGGAACATCTATTTTTGCCGGGTGTCGAGCTTGTTGCTTCTTTTGAAGCATTCAAACCGGCTCCGGGTACACGTTTTCCCGCGGTACAAATTACCGCCGACTGCCCGCAGCAAATTAGAGTTTCTATAAATCATTCTTCTAATTATACTTCTATAAATTACGCTCATTAATTATTGTTGGTTTATTCCCCGCGAGTGTGTTTTATAGCGGCGAAAGACATTTCTTTCTTTTTTGTATCTTTCTCTCTCTCTCTCTCTCTCTGTCTCTTTCTCGTGGACTGCCTCAATCAACCGATGCTTTTATTTCTTCTTCTTTTTCTATCTCACTCCCTCGTTTCGAACCACGATTCTCTCTATTAATCAGCTGTTTGATTCCAGCGACAGGTGTGCATTATTTATTTAATAGCAGCATCCTTTGCAGGAGGAAGCCTGCGACCCGAATAGAAACCAGTGGCTATTAGGATTACCTACTTTAAGCTGATAAGGGAAAAAGTAGTTCGACTTGGGACGATCAGCGTGGAAATTCATTTGTAAGAAACTAAGGTAAAAAGAGTGTTTCCTGATTTTATGAGTGATGAGTTTTATCATTTTCTGGGTGAACTATGATGACAAAAATAGGTTCACTAGATTGTAACTTATTTACTGTGTAGATGAGAAAACATTATACGAATGTGAGTATTTGCAGAAACGCTTCCTTTCTCAGTCAGTTGTTAAAAAAAAATAAATAAATGCCAAAGTTAAGTATCATTTTCAGACCTTAAAGATAGTCTAACCCATCAACGACGATAATTAATCCACAATAAATTAGCTATTCATACTTGACACAGTAATGCTTAAAAACAAACACCAAACACCGTCGATCTTTCCCCGATAAAAATCAAAGAAACTCACCCTTCGATCCTCTCTCTCCAGAAGTATCCTTCTTTCCCAGACGTTTCACCAGCCGAATTCCATTCCGAGCAAAGTCTGGAAGATCGGCCAAAGTGAAAGAGACGTGGTCAGGAAACAGGCGTGCAAGAGAGAGCACAGCACAGCGCAGCGTCGTGACGCGTTTCGACGGGGTCCTCACGAGGAGCCACGGGAGGAAGGAAACAAAGTGGACGTAAGGGAGAAGGACGGTTTGCGGTTTCCTCGCGAAATTTATGATGATTAAACGCTCGGCCCATGCTGTACTCTGCGCGACGACTTCATTCGCCGGGCCGCGGCGGCGATGGCGACGCACCGGCATCCTCAGACAAATTGGATTACGATTTTACGCTTGCTCGCGATGACGTGAAAGACCGCAACGATTATTGAGACGCGACGGTGACGCCGTGTGGCTGATGAAACAGGCGTCTGGAAAGCACAGGTACACGCCATTTGTCCAACTACGAGGAGAACCGACCAAAGGAACGAGCAGCTTGTTGATCGTGAGGTGGTGCTTGCGTTGCTTTTCGTCCTTTCTCCCTCTCTCTCTCTCTCTCTCTCGTCTGCACCAAAGAGTTTCTGCAAAACGAGCTACGAGTTCGAAAAGTGAGTTACACGGTTTGATGCATGAGAGAAATTGTGAGGATATTATAAAGGAGAGAATGAGGCGCCACGTGTGCGTAATGGGGTTGAGATTTTTTAATGAATATCTGATTTATGCAGTTGACGGATACCCCGCTGAGCGATAAAGCCATCTGCGAGAATGATCGTCTATTTATTTCGAGCAGTTCCCTGATGAAGCTATTCATAAACCGCTTTGTGTCCGCTTGTTTGCATCTCTTAAATCTATTTACCAGGCTTGCTGGAATAATTACAATGTAATGACTGTACAGGGTAACGCGTAAGCTGAGAAATGAATTTGTAGAAACGACGACAGATTCATTTGTTCGGCTGTTGTTACTTTCGTTATTCTCGCGGAGAGATACATACGGTGACCAGATTTTCTGGGAGCAGGGTAAAGAACGAAGTGGAAAATTTGTGACTGTCGAAGGTTTGCGTATTAAGCAATATTCTTGTATAATATATACCAAAATAAGGTGCACAATTTTCTTAAGTTTGAAACTGATTTGAAACCCCATTTCGTGAACACATAACTTGAGATCTCCAACAAAAATTCATCTCAATTTGATATCCATCGGTCGGTGGATAAATAAGAAATTTTTTCACAAAAGAATTAAATAATTTCTGAATAATAAAAGATAAAAAGAATCTAATAGAAATAAAATTGAGAATATAAGTAACTCTGAGTAGAAAAGAATTTCCCTTAATATCGTAAAAATAAAGGACAAAATTGAGTCGAAAAAATAAATAAACGGTTACAGTAGCTATAGAGGGGCTGAGTTTTCTTTTTAGGCGAACATCTTTGTAATTGAAACAGCTTTACTGTTCCTCGGTGGACGTTCGATGTTTCATATATTTCGAACGAGATGTCCGGGGGGTAAATTGAAGAAGATACGGAGACGAATAGAGAGGACGATTTCTTTGGTCGATAATGATAGCCCTGGGAAACCGAAAATTAGTCGAGACGAAGGGACAGGCCGAAAATGGTACGAGGAACGCGGAAAGTCAAGAGGGTGGGTTCTAGTTAGCCACTACTATCAGTTACACTATTATCTCCGCTAGCTGCTGCGGGGAAAAGCCACGATTGTATTTGCTACGTTTACCTTGTACCGGGTGTTTCGTTCTGCCATCTCTGGAGAAACGGGAAAAGCGAACGAGTACTTCTCTTTCCACCAAATTCTTCGAAATCTTTAAATATATAAAATAATTTATTCTAACATTTTCTATTTTCACAAAAATCCAAAATTTAGTCGATTCCTAAATAATTTTCAATTCTCTCCTTAAAAATCATTGTTATTGGAGTAAAGTACATTAACAATGATTTTTTTACCATTCATGATACTTAGAAGTCTACCAATGTTCCCAGAAAACAACAAACTTATAAAATTTCGAATCGTACAAGTGTGAAACCAGGCTTCTAACAAGTTCTTCATAAAAAAAGAATACCAACTATCAGCAATACTAAACTT
>NW_017100509.1:721121-725763 GCF_001263275.1 Habropoda laboriosa | reverse complement strand
CGCGGTTGCCAGGCTAACCGAATCGTTTCCCCAAAATTACCGACGACAGCCTTTGACGCGTTCAGCCATGTGTCTGTCGGGTGCTCGGAATTACGAGGAGATTTCTTACGGGAGGCGAAAATCTCATTAGTAATTTCCACGCGGAAACTAGTCCGCGGTAATTAACGTATTTGCTGGCCTCGGTTCCCTCCAGCCGAGACAGATTCGGATATCTTTCGAACGCGATCAGTACACCCGTTATAGGCGTACCTATGCCCCGGGAAGGGATGAAGGTAATTAATTGCCATGGCAACGCGGAGCGGAGGCATTGAACGCCACCCCCGCGCGCTTTAACTGAAATATGGCGGCCCGTACGAATTCCTGCCGCCTGCCGGAACATGATTTTCCTAGTAAACCGCGGCGGAGTCGTTTCCACGGCACGATTCACCCCCGCGGAACGAAACGTCCCATCGACCTGCTACCTTTCACGATCGTTAGAAATCGGGAATTACGCTCAAGTGGGAATTTTACTGGCTAAGAAACGCATTTAAGTAGAACTGCATTCAGAGAACTTCCAAGGGTTTACGTTGCAATTTCAAGGGTCGAGGGAAAAATGTACGAAAAGTGTCCATTTTTTTTTTTTTTTTGGCTATCATGATACTTGAATACGAATGAATTTTTGCAGGGAATTTTGAAAGGTTTACGTTGCATTTGAAGAGTCAAGAGAAAAATGTACGAATGATACTTCGATGCATATGAATTTTTTATTGTAGAATTTCATGTAGATGACGATGATGGAATTTTATTGTGTCGGTGTTAATTTCGAATTTCGAATTTATGCAACATATTCCTAAATCGATACAGTGTTTTCTACATAATTTTATTCTAATTAAGAATTTATCGTACTCTACGTATTTCCACCGAATCTTCCTAAGCGACACAAATCATACGAGGAAATCTAAAGCAACCTACCCTAAACCATCCAAAGCAATAAATCCTACTAAACATCCTTATCATCTAAACAATACTGAACCAGGGTAATCCCGAATAAACCGATCCCTTCTTAATTAACAAACCTGCAAACAACGACCACCCGAGCTTCCACAGAATCCCTTTCTCTCTCTCTTTCTATCCGAACCCCTGCGTACCATTCTACTTTTCGAGCAACCAGAGACACTCCGCTTGGAAACAGGTAAAAGAAACGCGAGGAAACACATCGTCGTCTCTTCTTTTTCTCCTCTTTACGGCGGCCAGCCGAAACGCTTTTTTCTCCTGATACCTACTCCCCTCTCTCTCTCTCTCTCTCTCTTTATTCTTCGTGTGCGTATTCACGTGTATACACATGAAGAAGCCTCGAAGTGGGCGAGAACGCGTACTACACGCTCGGTACAGAGAAATAACAAGGATGCTCGCCATAATGAAGACCTCAAGGCGCCGCGCCTCGGCGATAATTACAGGGAGCCAACCTTACAACCTTCTAAAGGCTTAAATGTTAAACGTTATACGTCCCGGCACCACTACGGTAGCTTTTATGCCCCGGCAACGCGCGGCTCGTTCTCCCCACCTTGCAACCACTCTTCGCCCCTCCCTTCCTTCCTTCCTTGTAGCTACACGTTCATCCCCCCACGTATAGTAGTTACGCCGCGTTCACCGCCAGGCAGCATCCCTCTCACGGCCCCCATCGAGTCCACCAGCTCTCGAGTCGCATTTCTCATGGCGCGGCCGGCCCGCGAGGCCAACAATGCCAGCCAGCGGCTTTTCACGGATGCTGGAAGCACCGTATAAATATCGTTTTCTTGACGTGGAAAGATTTCGCGGCGGTGCTCTTTAATTACGACCGTTTCGTCGGTCTTGCACTCGCAATTACGCGCGGATCCTACACACATGCTCGGCTTGGTTCAACAAGACGAGAGTAAGAGAGAGAGAGAGGAGGGCCAGGGAATTTTCGAGACGACGATGATGATTGATAGAGCGGGCCGAAATGATGAATAGGGGAAAAAAGGGTGTCGTTCGAATAGGGGGATGGATAATGACGGGACTGGACGAGGTGTAGACGAGGGTTGAAGAGAGATTGTTAGGAGAGAAGAGAGTTAAATCGCGAGTGGGATGTTTTCGAGTCTTAGATAGATGAGTTTTTGTGATCGAGACACTTCGAAGGAGGTATTTTTTAATTTGAAGTTCTATGGTTCTTGAGGAAAATCTGTGAAGTAGGTACAGAGGCTAGAAATGTCTTTTTATACTCTCAGTGTGAAATAAAGATCGAAATAACTGTCTGCTCCCATAAATAGTATTTTCGTAAACAGAATGACAAAATCTGCCAAAATTCACACTCTGAATTAAGTCGACAGACCAAAGGTCCTACACAGTTTCCTTATAAGTAAAATGAACGAACAATTGTATGAACATATCGAACACATAGAGCTGTAACAATCACTTTATACAGGAATTACCGCGAATTGACGGTGAATAATTGCAACGCCCACCGAGGATACAAGTCTTAAAATAACACATCTGCCGATGGGAGCGACTTGTATTCTGCGGGTGTGCTGAAGCCCGAGAAAAAAAAATGAAAAAGGAAAACTATGAGGAAGAGAAGCGAGAAACAAAAGCGGCACAGTCGGACAGAACAAAGGAACGGCCGCCGGTACCGCATACACGAAATTAAAATAAACGGCATCAAGAAAGCGTGCTTTTACCCTTTCCCTTCCATTCCTTTCTTTCTTCCTCGTTCTCGTTCCTTCGCTATTACCCGCCGGCCTTCTCTGCGAATTTTATTGTGCTATTTAAGCCCTTTCGCGGCCCTGGATAACCGCTCGCCGACAATTCCGTCCGCAGTTCGTGGACAAGAGAACTTTGCGGTCTACAACGAAAGAATCGAGCGAGTTTAACGTTAACGTTAGATACAATGTTAACAGGATAAATACCGCGTCAATTTCACGTGATTTTTCATTCTTGGGTGCGTGGGTCACCGATGACCCACGGTATAGTGATCGTGGGTCATCGGTGGACCACGTCGTTGCATTCATTGTAAGTATTATTTTTCAACAGCAATACGTAATCTAGAGAATGATAAACTTATCGATACGGAGCGTGGGTCACCGATGACCCACGGTATAGTGATCGTGGGCCATTGGTGAACCACGTTATTGCATTTATTGTAAGTGTTATTTTTCAATAAAAGTACGTCAGCTAGCGAATTGATAAACGTATCATTACGGAGCGTGGGTCACTGATAATCTACGGTATAGTGATCGTGGATCATCGGTGGACTATATTATTGCATTCACTATAAGTGCTTTTTTTTTCAATAGCAGCACGCCACATAGCGAATTGATAAATGTATCACTACAGAGAGTGGGTCATCTGTGACCCACGGTATAGTGATTATGGACGTTATACCATTCATTATATATGTTATGTTTCAATGGCAGTACGCCACATAGTGAATTGATAAACGTATTATTACGTCGAGTAGATCATCAATGACCCACGGTATGATGATTGCATAATATTTCAATGAATAGACACCGAATCAATTTTTACTAGATTACCTTGAGATTGAATATTTTCAGTTTATTAATTGATAATATGCTGCTAAGATAAAAATTAAATTCTGTTAGATTGCTGTTTCACTGTAGATTATTATAGGGAAACTCGATATGGTAGGAATATTAAATATTCGCAATGGTTGTGGTACGATTTTATCTCAACAATTAGTGTAATTTAGAATTTCATAATGAATAAGGCTTCATCAAATTATCGAGCCAAATTTTATTTGCAACAGCGCGCGCATAAGTTATTCCCAGTACTCGCATAAATTACAATGGAGAATTGACCCTTGTTTTCGTAATACGAGGAACGCCGATATTCATTGTTAAACGGAAGCCATAATCGATATATTAGCCGAAATATATTCTTTTAATAATTTCCACAATTCAATTTGTTATTATTTAGCAATACAACAATACACAAGTCTTCAAACATTGCTCTTATTACATAGAAAGCAAATACTCACATTATACCACTGTAAATAACATTAATAAAAATTTACTTAACTAATAAATTTTGTTAAATAAACATTTTAAGAAATTAAGAACAAGTCAAATTTATAATGAATTTTATTTCATGTCGATACGTCAATTGGTTCTTGAGATATAGAATTAAAAGGGAATACTAACCTAACCATTATAAATATTGTTAATAAAAAATTGTTTCGTTAGGAAATTTTATTAAATAATCTTTCTAAAAGATCGACAACAATACACATTTAATAATAAATTTTATTTGAAGTCGATACGTCAATTAGTTCCTGAGATACGAGTAGCACTTTAAATAGCGTAAAATGCAAAAATTATGAATGACGGCCGAAACGTCGTGACCTACATTTTTTCCAGGAAGTGAGTACAACTAATAGTAATAGTAATAGTAAAAAATCTATGAATGAACGTCTGTTTACCGGTGAGCGAGTGAGAAACCCGTGCACGTGACAAGGACAGAGCTAGTAAATAGTAAAAATTACGTTCCCCTTTACACGATCATATCTCAGGAAAGAAAAATGATATCAACATGATTCAAAAACCATTTTAAAGGGGAAGAACGAACGTTTTTAACTACGTTCGGTACACCTAAAAATTGTCAATAATTTCGAAATTATGGTTGTTTA
>NW_017100509.1:635259-720998 GCF_001263275.1 Habropoda laboriosa | reverse complement strand
AATACACGAACATATCAGGTAATATTGCTCGCAACGATGTCGTTAACTATAATATTCCTCTGAAATTATTATTAAAAGTAATTTTAGAGTTACTAAAGAACTTCGAAATACGTGATTTACGATTGGGACTTTCAAAGACTTTAAAATTTCGTCCCTGGACACTTTAAAAAGCTATAAAACGAATGAATAAGATAGTTTGAACGGCCATCGATAAAAATCACCTCTCACAAACTACCACAAAGACACCATTACCAAGAAACACTTTTTTACTTACGTAGACACTTACCAAACATTAAACAAACTAAATTCTTTCCCTTTACACTGTGGAATCATACGTGTAACAGTTCAGAAATCACAACAATTAATATTAACACCCACACAAAAAAATTCAGAAACTAAATTAGCCCGACCGAAAGCAAAATCACAAATTAGACAGCACGTTATTAAAAACGGAGCAAACATCGATTCTCCACGACTAATGCTCACGATAGGGAACGGACGAAAACGACAATCAGGCATTTGCATCGCGAAGGGAAAGCAGCGTTACACCATTAGCGTTAATCCGGCTATGAAATAAATCAAGCGGGAATAATGGCCGGTCTGTAAGGACAGTCGATTATGTCCGGGAATAATTTACCGGGCCACGATAGAGACACCTGACGACAAAGAAGACGGAATCCAGCGGTAATATCAATTCGAGTACGTGATTCACTCGGGGATTCACGGCGTGAGTCTTGGCATCGAGATGAAGATAAAGTCGATTCCCGGTCGGTCGAGATGAAAGCCGAGCGTCCCGGGGCGTCCGACACCTTGTTAGACGAGTTGGAGCATGGCACCCCTCGAGGAAACGACCATTTGTTACGAGCATCCTTTCATTCTACCCTGGTCACCTCTTTTCTTCTCGCCTTCCCTACATCCCCCCCTTCTGTTCCCTCCCACTTCACCAAACGGTGAATCTTCCTTAACCTCGAAAGAATCCACCGAATTTACGCCAATCAACCCCGTCGTTCTCTCTCCTTTTCCAGTCGGATAGAAAATACCTACCAAAGGGGGGCTAACTCTGTTGAGTCGACGCGAGAGGTGCGTGGTGTCCGTCGAATTAAGTTGGAAAGTGCGTCAGATAATTTTCAATCGATTTGAAAACAATCGAATTGCTTGACAGGACCAGAAAATTGATAACACACTGGGAAATTCATTCTGGACCACATATGCTGCGTTCGTGGCAGCAATGGAAGTGTTTAACGATTTGTCAGTGTAATGAAATTGTGAATTACGGTAAACAAAATGTACACTGCATTGTGTCACAGTTGTGAGAGGAATACTTTGTCTTTTTCTATCATACTTCCTAAGAATCTCTCTCGATTTAACTTTTAACTGCCCGAATTTCACTCGAGATAAATTGTGGAAGAGTTAATATCGACTTTTGTCATTTTTCAAAAAATGTATAGGAAATTAAAATTTTCTATTTCTGTATTTTTTCATTCTCCTTCTGTTTTTTATATGAAAAGTAGAAGATCGTTTGACTTAAGTTTCGAATCGAGTAAAAGGATTTCCACGTTTTACTAGCGTTCCACATTGAGCCTGAAGAAAGCTTGCTCGTGGACAACATCATCGTTCGACGAAATCGAGGAACCGCTACGCAAATTGTGTTATGGCAGAATGGTAAGAGGAGGAGAGGGAGGATCACCACGCTTAAGCGTATGCAAAGCGCGCGTAACCATTGGATTGACATAATCACAAGGAGTGAAGGATGCAGTTATAATCACATCCACGTCACACTGTAATTTGCTTTTTACATAGCTACCATATTACATATTAAAGCAGCAACCAGTGGTTCGCGTAATGATGAAACAGCAGGCTTGGAAATAATGCAAGTCAGCCGATCAATGATTATTTGCGTTCCGACGGAGGAGAAAGAACATCTCGCCTCTTTCTATCTTCCTTGTTCTTCGATACCTCGGATAAAGAGGAAAGAAATGCGAACAAACGATCTTTAACTCGAAAACATCGAATTAAATCAATTAGGGAAAAATGGGGTAAAACACAGTACTTGATGTATTTCCTTTACAAAACGATAAATCAGAGAGTAAAGAATATTCTACGCATCAACAATAGTCTTAAGTGGAGCTTGCACAATCAGAAAATAAGATATTTTGTTGAAAAAAAAATATTTGCCTACCAAGGAAAATAAGATTTTTCTAAAATTTCGAAATACCCAATTTTTCTCATTTGAAACCATGTAAAATTTAGTGCAATTGCAAAATCTTTATCTCTATCAGTTAAAAAACTAGTTAATCAATTTATTTTAATTAATCGTAAAGACAAAAATCATACTCTTTCTCAGTATTATTACAAACTTCACGAGCCTACCCTTGACACGCGATACACTCGATCCAACCTTTGTCTTTAGAATGAACACAAAATTCATTGCAAAGTACACAGGCTTCATTAGCCCTCTGTAACGCCAAGTAAAATTACAATTAACCATAATTTTAATTCTCACAAAAAAATCGGATTACAAAGGGCGAAGTTCTCTTCCCGATGTGTTTATGTTTTAGTCTTACATCACAGCTCTTATCACAGAGAAACAACGATACCCAATTTCACCGTACTTTCCTTTACAATAAAAGAGAAGGTTGAACCTATCCCTACGATTTTTACACATTTTACACGCTCGAATTTACACGTTCGAAAGTGCAACGCGGAACGAACATGTGGCTTAGCGACGCCAGGCGTCCGCCGTGTGTATTTCGGGGGTTACAGCGTGGCCCACTCGGACAGCCAGCCACCTCATAAGTAACCTCGAGTAAATCAGTACCCAAGGTGGTTGTAAATCTGTCCCCTCGGAGCAGCGTCGCGGCGTCGGCAACACGATGGAGTAGAACGCGTTGCTCACCCCTTATACGCGGCCTGTAAGGGCTCATAACGGCCGGCGGACAAGTGTTATGGTATGGCTTATAAGTGAATGCCACCCTCTAATCGGAAAATACGAGCTCGATTGTCGAGCGAGGGTGGAAATTCTCCACGTCCTTCTCTCTCTCTCTCTCTCTTACACACAAACCACCCCACGATCCACGTGATTCCTGCTTTTTTAAGCGTCTCCTTTATGAATCTCTGTCTCTCTTTCACTCTTGTCTATATCCCTTTTTTTCCTTTCTCCTTTCTAAACGGTACGCGTGAACCAACCACGGACTCCTTTTATGGGCGAATTTGTAACTTTAAATTGGCGACCTCGCGCCACCAGGCTCTCTGTCCCGATCCAAGAGGTTTCCGCACCGTGAAATTTCGTGGTTTTTTTACGGGCTGATTTAGTGGAACAGGGGCGGGAGAGACAGGGTGACTTTCGAACGCTGCGCGATTTTTCGTGGATTTATGGCTGGCCGCCTTGACGACCTCGGGGATTATTAATATGAATATTGACTAGAGGGTGAAAAAACGATTCTGACCTTTTTATGCTACGCTGTATTTACCTATTAATATTTTATCGAATGACGAAGAGACTCGTAGAGTAATCTATATTTCTTATTTCTGCTAAATTTTAGTGCGAGATAATTGGTAGATCTGTGTGTTGAAATTGTCGAGAGCGGTGTGGAATTTGAGAAAAACTTTGACAACAGGACGAAATGTCTCGGAGATCATAGGCTTAAGTCGAAATTAGCGTGGATGTTACGAAGTAGACGGTTGAGAGGCGCGAGACGCGCAAAAGGCACGGCTTAGCACCCTCGTTCGAGGCAACGATAAGCTCGTTGGGGTGATTTGCTAAGCCCGCTAACAAATAGAAGGATAGATGGCGACGCTCAAGCCCTGCCAGGCGCCAGCAATCCCGGAACAACCGTACCGGCCATGTCAACCCTCCGATGATACGACGAATTACACGCGGATCAGAGCCACTTTGAGCTTCGATTCGATACACTAGACTATGACATTATGCCGAATCGAGTTTGATCCGACCTCCTTATGGTCCCCAAGATGATACGGGGATGAAGGAATCGAGGAAGGAATTCTCCTGCTTCGTCGTTTGATGGGGTAACAAATGTTATGTCATAGAAACACTCTGCTTTATTGACACATTTCGTGCTACTAAATCTCTTTCTGATGAGAACAAATGTTCTTCATCAATAGTAATGTACACGTGATAAAAGATGGATACACTTAATCCTAGAACACTAACGTTAATTTTTTGCGATAAAATGTTCAACATAATTTTTGTATCTTTTTACTAACCTTGCTAACATCAAAATTATGAAAATTATTTATTTTAAAAGTTATAAAAAAAAGTGACAGTACGAGAAAAAACTTCTTGGAGCATTAGATATATTTTCCATGTTAGTTTAGTCAGTGTTCCAGGATTAACGAAACTCTTACACATTTTGGACCCTCTAGAGTTAAGTACCTTTATTTACTTTGTCCTTTAATTAACAAAGAATAAATAAATCTAAATTTACCACTGAACGTACAAGAGAAACTCACAAAAATCACCGTAACAACCCCGAAGGTTCAAAAAGAATGATCAAAAGGAATTCTCTGGGTCATTAAACAACTGTGTTTAACGATACCCTCTGGTGAGCGATTTTCCATACACACGCGGCGGCGATCGTCAGCCGTGATTTCCATATTCCTAGCTGATTCGTTGGCCCCTCGATGATACCGAGCCGGTATTAAATTATCCGCCTTCTACGTGCAAACACGCCGCATAATGGCGTGCGCTGAAACGCAAATAGAGCGAGCCAGGGATTCGATGTTAGCATCTTCTACGTCTCCTCCGCGTCGGGGCACGAGAGAGCGATTCCTCGCGCTCGCGAAAAAGTTCCACCTCGTTACCGGTTTCCAAGCTCGAGGAGAAGAGCTGGCGAGGAGCCAATTACGGGCACGCGATCCCGAGGAGACGCGCGAGAATTCTCGTCGGGGTTTCCGCGAATATTTCATATGCGATAGGATCAGTGAAAACGCAAATCTTCCGCCGGCCCAGAGAGACGATATTCACGCGCGAGGAGGATCGGTTCGGGAAACTAGCCTTCGATTTTGAACATCGATCCATCCCTTTCTCTTCAACTCCGTGAAACCGCCGGCAATTTGAACGCGGCAAGGGAGAGTTGCATAAATTGTACCACTTAAGATACTTTAAGGTATATTTCTCATCCGACACTAATTCCTCCCTAAGCTAACGCTGGATATATACCTTTTTCCGAGAATTTGGTTCGACGATCGTGAAGTAAATTTTAAAATTCGTACAATTTTCAATTCAATCGAAAGTTTCAAATCTGGACGATTTTGAATTAAATTTAAATATTCAACATACACGGATAAAATGAATATGAAATATTTTACTTTCAGAAAAATGCAGAATAAAATTGCATTCTTAGATTACAATCGGCTAAAATATTTTTTTTAAATAATTATTTGTGTAGTTATAAATCGAAAGTGTAGAATGCAACTTTTCTATAAGGCCCTTCGTTTTGGAAGAAAAGAATCTTGTAAATTCCCAGAAAATTCTAAAAACTTTTCACGTTCCTCTGGAAACATAATCAGATTCACCAATTAATGCTGACACGGTCGTGTTCCACGGCAATTAGCAGCGAAATTAATTAGCCCGTTATCTCGTTACAGGATGGACTCTAGGGGCGACATAGTATTCATCAGAGATTACGTGCTAAGAAATATTTCTCGCCTTCTTTTTTTTTTTCCACAAGAATACCTACAGATAAGACGTACAAAATACGATCACCTTATCTACCATTTTTTCATACGAACAAACAATATTCCAAACACAATTCTACATGTCGATAAACAATTCTGATAACCCAATTGATAACTAACAATTCTAACGGCACAATTAAACAAAAGTGCGGTAAATCATATTAAACGTAACATTGGTAGGAGATATTTAAACGTTTCTCGAACACACCGAAACGTGGAACATTATAGTAATTAGCAGGAATATTTCCCAGCGCGGCGAACTTTCAATTATCACAGACACACGGAAACCATTGTCCCGGTGAACGAAACGAGCGATGAAAGTTAATGAAGTGATGGAATTTGCAAATCGAAGAACCACCGGTTATACAAAAGGGGATTTTCCATTTCGACTGGCCCGGTGAACAGAGAAAAAGGAAACACGATTATCGTTAAGTTTTGACACGCCTCGGGCATGCCGACCAAGCGAATTCAACTTGTGGAAATCCCAACAGATTGCCACGGGGTTTTGTCGCCCGCCGGTGGGTCCCTTTTCATGGTGGTTTCCTCATAAATAAAAATAACCATCGCACCCCTCCAGGGATACGTATACGCGATATCGCTTTCGCGTCTTCACACCCTGCCGCTGGAAATCAGAAAGAATCGTCGCTTTTCCTTTCTTCCTTCCTCCCCTTTCGTTCCTCTCCTTCGCGCAGATATTTCTCGCGGTAAATACTTTCTTCGAATTTTTACACAACGCTTCTTATTTCCTTCCTTTTCTTAATTTTTCAAGGACACTTTATTACAATTTACTTTAAAAGACAGAATTTGAAAAAAGAAAGAATTGCTACTTTCTGAAAATACGGACGAAATCGATCATTCACCTGTAATCTGCACAATGTCTCCCAAAAACTTTAAAAAAGAAAGAAGGTGTTAAAGAAGCAGAAAACGAGCTTTCCTAATCGGTCAAAACAACTAGCTACTTCAACGAAACAACAAGAGAACCGTGTAACTTCCCTAATTATATTCCTCGCGAACCGGGACGAATACACAGGTCGACGTAACAAGATCAGAAACGGTCAGCCTGGAAACAGCGTGGACCGTATAAAATCGTTTAAAAAGCAAGCAAACCCGGACAACAGGGGGTTGTCTTTAACGCGTATGCACTTGTCCATATGGTCCCGTTGGCTGGTACGCGATAACAGCAAAGGGGACCGGTTCATTCTCGTGGTCCTGGTGTCACGAGGGTGGAGACGCCCCGTTATGGCACCCATGGGAATTCGGCCGCGGGCTACGCAACCAATTCGACCCCTCTCTCTCTATGTGGCTACTATGTAGATATATACACACGTATTACAGGATTTTCAGGCTTGATTCTCCACGTGGACTTTTGCCTGTCCGGTATATGAAACCTCGATACTAACCCCTCCGCTCCTCTGTCCATCTTCTTCTGTCCCCTTGGTCGTCCAAGCTTGATCAAGTCTGTTCGCCTCTGTGTAACACACGGAGCTACTATTTCCTCCGCTCTCAGCTCTTTTTCTTCCTCTACCTCTCGCTCTATCTTTCGTCCACTCAGAATGCGTTTACTTGGCGGGTCGAAGCCCTGCCAAGACCGCAAGGATAACATCCCCCAGGGAGAGGCTTGACCAAAAGGGGAGAAAGAGGGAGAGAGAGGTGAGCCCCGCGGTCAGCCACCGATACCGCACACCAAAAAGCCAGAGAGAATTTGCCAACCTGGCGAAAATATGTTTGGGATTCGCCCGCTCCTCTCTCTGTCCGTCGCAATTCCTGAACACGACGTGCCGGCGAGGGGGCGAGGATCGTCATGGAATCTACTTTACGAGTCGGTAGATTGAACCATTTTCCAATGGCCAGGCTCCGGCTGACCTCACGGTCTCCGCTCTGGGGATGCTTTTTTTCGGGGAGGAACAAGGAGCTTCGGTTCTATCGAATTCCCTGCGAATTTCTCCATTCTCGATTCGCCTCTTTCGCGAGAAAGCTGTTGCGATGGGTTGCGGAGGGGAAAGTGGTGATTTAGTTTTGAGGAAAGTGTTGCTTAATGTGAGAAAATGGTAAACTTGAGATATAAATTGTTACTAGGTTAGAGTGAACTACTTTAGAATCTAATTATCTTACGTTTTTCTAATTCTCTTTGAAAATCTTTAAATCTCAGAGTTTCTCTCTTGTCACATATGAAACGTAAATAATTTCTCTTTCACCTGAGACTAATTAAACTCAAAAATATCAACAAAGTATCTCTCGATTAAGAATTACTTCAATTTTAGTAGACGAAATTAAGTTTGCAGAATCAATGGACGTATCAATTGACAAGATTGAACAGTGTACAATAAGTAATGGCGGTGGTCGATAAAAAGCGTACCGTGATCACGTAGAAGCAGCGCGATTCACGAAAAGCAGAAGCAAGGTTGTGGGCGTAGGCGAGCCAATTTAAAAGGCTAATTTCCTGACGGAAGCCCGTGGGATCCTCCTCCGACCTCCCTTTGTCGCCCTTCTTCGTTTACGGAGGAAACTCGCCCCGACCAGACGACGGGGTGGCTTCCAGCTCAAAAGTAAACCAATTTCGTGGCTTGTTTAAAGCCGAAGCCAGATAGGACGTCGACGAGGCCACGGTCCCCCGAGTTATTTCGCGTAGGTAACGCGCCGTGAAATTACGATGATACGCGAATCAATGGACTTCCAGGGCCCCGCGCTCTTCCTGCCCTTTTCGCACGCGTGAGAATGCCTGGGAATTTCGATGATCGATCTCTGCCGACCGCCTTCGGGGAGTAGGGGCCACGGCTCGATGATCTGCAGGATATTCCGCCATTTTATGGGATATTTTATTTTTTTTTACTACTTCCGAACCCCTAAGAATCGAGATAAGCGACAGGTTTATGTAAGTGAGTTTGCGGTTCTTATTAGCAGCTTTGGAAATATCCTCTTTCGTTTCTATCCGGAAAATGTTTAGTAATAGGAAGAATAATTGGTAGTGTATGATAATTGAAGGCACAAATGGAGAGGAAGATGTGCCGTGTAATGTAATTAAAAATATTGAGTAGATTGATATTTTCTGATATGTTTCCATGTACTAACACCTAGTTTCCTGACATAATTATTTACCAAAGGTAAGTAGATTTTTATACAATTTGATGCAAAAAGGAGGAGCTCCAAACTTTAAAAATTCACTCTGTCATGGAGAAAAGATACTTTACTTAGTAACAGTGCTAAATTCTGTGTTAATATGTAGATTTTAAGTAGCTAAACTGCTTTGAATAGATGTCTAAAAATATTTTGTCTATTCTTATTAATTTTCCAAAAAAGTCATATTTCTGGAGCTGCACCCTCCTTGCAGCAAAATCTTCATAGACACATCAGTTGGTAGTAAATTACCAGTCACAACGAACAAAATAATATGCAAGTTACACACTCGTTACTGCTTCCCCACTTTGCCTCCGCTCTTCACACATCGAAAAGTATCGTCTCATCGCAAGCAATCGTCATTCGACGAGGACGGTTCTTTTTAACGCAGGAAATGTCGAAAGATGGGTCCTATTCTGTTCACAATAGAGGGTCGAGAGAGCCACTCGACTTTCCCATTTCCTCGATAAACGGGGAACATCGCGAGGTGCGCGTCGCGACAATAGCCTGTCATCGATGCCTGGCCCACTTTGACTGGCACGCTCGACCGGAAGCCAAGGCTAATGTGTTTGATCAGGACGACCCGACACGAACGGAGGATTCTCCAGGCTCGTTAGCGAGAATTCGATATCCGCTTAGCCACGCTCTCCTCGATTTCTCACGTTCGAGCGTTACGAGCAAAAATACCTAACGATACAACTATATAGCTGATCGATACGACTTGTTTGATTCGAACGCTAGCTGATGATTGGAACAAATGTTCGTGGTCCACTTCTCGTCGATGTAATAAATGGAAAATGTGTATTCTCTTCGGTGGATAGAGTTGCAACATCGTGGGATCATACAGAGACGTATAGGTAACTATAGTACCGTTACAATTTTCAAGAGTTTTGCTGTGTTAAGTATTGATAATATTACGTGAAAGGGGATAATAAGAAATGATATATAGTGGAAAAATGATTGATTCAAGTCTTATTAAATTGTCTATAAAAATTGAAAATATTAATACAAATTTACCACCACTTTCCTTTACACACTATTTTAAAAAAGAAAAAATTTATTCTTTTTTTCAATACATATACATATACTTCACTTATCTTGAATCACTAAATCTTGAACGAAATGAAGGGAAGTGGTGTTGTGCAGCAGTAGTGGAGAATTAGTATCAGAGGAATTGCAGAAGAACGTTAAAGTTTTGGAAAGTATAGACCACCGATGAATTTTGAGATAGTATTGGAAGACCTTCGACAAGAGTGGAAAGAATTTAGAATGACCATCGACGAGATTTGGAAAGAATTTAAGAATGACCATCGACGAGATTTGGAAGGAATAGGGATAGACAGGAATAATTCACGATCAAGCCCCGAGAAATATTAATCGAAAGAAAATCTTGGATGATCAACAAAAGCCTCGACGCCACGACCCTGCCAACGAGCCCCACTATACCAAGTCATAATAAATTGATTACATTCTAATCAAATGAAGGTACAGAAATTAACTGTACTCAGTAAGAATTTTACAATAGAGATTCTAAAATACTTTTCAACTTCATTTCGATATATACACAGACAAATTAAATCCTTCCCATCCAAACTTCATTATTCCCAATGCCCTTTTAAAACGATACAATTACCATTGCCTAATTATTCTCTCGAAGTTCAAAAATCTCAAAAATGTCTGATATTTCCAAGACACAACTTTTAATTTGTACAGAAAAAGAAATGAAGTATTTAACACTTTCAAACTAGACTTTCTACTTAACGACAAGGTAACTCAATTTTCCCCCATTAAACGGCACGAGGAACGAAGTTGATTTCGTCCAACGATCAGAGAAAAATAACGCGGAAAGGCAAACGAAAGATAGGTATATCAAGTGGACGTTCAGCGTTGAAGCCCGAAAAGTCGAAATAGGACGGTGAGGGGCAGTAATGGCGAAACGAATTTTGCAAGAAAAGCGGAGAGCAATTCAGCCATTTCTCTTCGTGCTGCATAACTTTGCATGCCACCATCTTTATCGCACTCGTGGGAACACCAGGCTGGCCGTAGATCACCGGCGCAATATTGTGCAAAACGCGGCTACACGCCTCCCTCCCTCCCACTCTACTCCTTTTTCCCTCTCCATCTGCCCCTACCACGTTGCTTTTGCTATATTTCTCTCCCGTGCTCGCGCTTTATCCCGCGAATTTCCCATATCCCTGTCTCTCTCGCTCATGGGAGTAGCTACATTCAATGTGCCGGCCATATCTCAGCTGCGAGAGACACTTTAATGAAAAATCATACGGCGAATGCACGTACCACTGGGTATAGAGCGAATATTTCAGCCGGAATGAGATTTTAGACGGGAATAAATAAGGAGTTAGAGCATCCGCGGCCGATCGTCGCCATTTTTCCTACGCTCCGATGGAAATCGCGGCTCGTACGCGGATTTTTTCCTGTATTTTTTCGGTGGAAAAAAGTTCGACGCACGAAATCGAGAACGATTATGCCACCTATGTGAACCTGTGCTCCTCGTTGTTCGATCAGAAACTTCCGTTTCGTTTAATTTTTCTGGGATCTGTGAGAGGAGTTAAATGTTAAGTCAGATTCTCGACGAAACGCGCAGAAGATTAGCGAAGTTTGTCGTGTTGGTAAAATAAGAGTGTTCGATTGTTACAAGAATTTTGAAGGAGACAAAAGATGTCGAAGATCTTGGAGAAGATTCGTGGAGAAGCATGCAAATAGATTTTATTACTCGTGAACTAGTTGATCAACTTGATTCTCCGTTCGAAAATGTTCTACGACGTCGTCGCGTTGCTGGATTACAGTCAGTAACTTTGAGGGAAAGAACAAAAAATATTCAAAATCAAAATAATTCCCTTCTAAACGAACAAGTATTCATAAAGGATTGAAAAAATATTCAAAATCAATAGTAATATCTAATCTCAAAATACTCCCAGCTAGATATAAAATAAATCTCACTATAGTTGACACCTAACCGTAACAACTTTAGGTAACTGCTTTTTTTTTAACTTCATTTTACGACGCAGAATTAATTCAAATCAGCCCAGCATCCAACGCTTCAAACAACCCTCAAACCTCACTCCACCCAATATTCCCATACACTGCACAAAAACAAACTACCCCATTCACACGATCGAAACTATTCAATAATCCACCTCGAACAAAAAAAATATACCGCCACAAACACACACACAAAGCCATACTCACACAAATTCAACATCTTCGGGCACCATCAGCCCATCTTTCCATCGTCGTCCTCCCCGCGTCTCATTACCATCGTTATTACGGTGCACCGACAACGTTGGCGTCGTTTTCCAATTTTCCCCGAGGCCCCACCGAGCTCCAGCGCCACGGCGCGACACGCAAGAAGAGAAAAATTAGCTTATCGCGGACAATAATCCCGATTCCCATGGGACAACACCGCTACGCACAAGCACGGTGGGCGTGCGCTCGCGGATTAGGGAACATATTTCGTAATCCGCGATAGATACGGGGTCGCCGCGTATTCGTGACTCCCCTGGCTGCTTACACCGCCTCGACAACCCCATCCATACACTCTCCTCTCTCTATATCGCAGGATGGGGGGATGGTTGAACCGGAATTATTATCACCAAGATCCTCATGTATCTCAATGACGCATCGTTTCACACGGGACTTAAGGTTTAATGGACTGCCTGGCCCTCCTTCCTTCTCTTTCCATGTTTTTGCTGGGCCCCGCCATCCACCTCTCCTCCTCACCCCTTTGTATATTTCGCCTTGCACGGAGAGAAAGACAGACAAGGGATAGGTAAACGTGAAACGCGTGAAATCGTGGTAATTTCGCGAACGTGCTCGCTGATGGGACCTGGCATAGCTGTGCTTGAATTCGGTAACGAGATTGCGGGGTGACGTGGGATGAAACGGTCGTCGGATGGGGCGGTTTTTTGACGTGATGGCGATTTCGCCGTGACGTGGGACCGCTCGAAACAGTCTCTACTTGGGTACACGCGGTGTTTGGTTGTTTTTAATTTAGATGGAAGTGCGGCGGGGAACGAACCTCTCCGTGATGTTCTTCGTTTACATTATGCAGATTACCCGCTCGCGAAATCGAGTTACGGCGAGAGGAAGTGTTGGGTAAAGAGAATGGTGTTTAGCGGTGGATACGAAGTCTCGTATCGAGTGAATAATGGAGAAACTAACAGAGGATACGTTTAATTTCTGCGTTCGATTAATTGCTCCTTGGCCTTTTTTCGCGTTTATTCAATCCTTAAAGGAATATTTACAATCTGAAATTCCCATAATCTCCTTCCAATTTTCCAATGTGAAAATCCAAAAAGAAATTAGATAAAGAAAAATTGCGAAATCTCCTCCCAATTTTCCATATCCAAAGGGAAGACGAAAATAAATAAATAAATCGCGAGGCAATTTCCAGTTTCTCGCAGCCAATCTTGCCCGGCGATTTAAAAATTCACAGCGCGAAAGAGATAATACAATTACCTCTACCGGTGCCGTGTTAATCAGCGTCCGCGAAAATGAAACGATCCTCCACCGGTATCGCGTACAGTTACCATAGGGCAATGTAGGAAAAGCGTTGGGTGGGGACAAAGGAAAACGTCGTTGGTATTAATCCGTAGGAGAGAGAGAGAGAGGTAAAGGAACTGGTGGCTGCGGCCACGGTGTGCTTTAATTAACGAGATTTTAAAAATGCGATGGCAATTTCAATCCAGCCCCGACTAACTTCAGCTCCGAGGGTAATTCTATTAGGCAGTGGCGTAGCATCGTAAAGGGTTGAGAGGAAGAGACAGACGGACAGACAAAGAGGGAAAGTGGCTGGTTGGTTGGAGGGAGAGAAGAGGAGAAGAGGAACGACGGTGGCAGGGGTGTACTGCCCCCTGGGGCACCCTCACGCTAACTGGCTGCGACTGTGCCACGGACCCCTTTACGATTCCGATTTAATTTATGTATCATCCGAGAGTTAAGTAATTTCTCCTCACGAATTACCTCCATCCCGCTGACTGAACGAATTTCTTCCTCCGTTTTCTTCCTTCGTTCGCTCTCCTTCCTCAGCTTTCTCTCGTTCTTCCTCTCGCGTGTCGTCGCAAGACATGCGTGACTGTGGCTACTTTTTTTTTTTTCTTGCCTCCAAACTGATTTCCTGAGAATCGTTTCGCTATGGACGTTGTTCAACGTATTGATTTTGACAGAGAGATTCGACGACGAGTTTGAATGAAATTCTTTTTTAATTTTTGCAATAAATTTGAAGGATATTGATGGATTTATCGGTAAGTGTCACGACGGAGAATTAATGTTTTTATAGATTCAAGATGAATGCAATTTGAATGGTGGAATACTTTGTTGGAAAAGAATAGCTTTGAACGTTCGAGGAGAATATTGCCTTCAATTTACAAGCAAAGTACTTATTTAACCCTTTCGCCACTAATGAAATATTCATTATTCACGCTGTGACACTTCTATAATAAATCATGAAATAAATTTACTTTGATACTTCGTTTCAATGGAATGCGATATTTGACGATATCTTTGCAATAATAACGCATTAACCCTTAGCATACCAAGCTGGAGGTTTCACTTTGTGTATAGCTAAAAATGTGAAGTTTTCAAATTTTCCTCTGCAAAGCTTCGTTTTAACGAAATGCAACATTTCGCGATACTTTTATTGCAGAAATTTTACTTCCTTGACTACTATAGTCACTCGCAGTAGAGAAAGGGTTAAAGAATAACGAAGCAGATCTTAAAAATTCGAGAAAACTTCCAACGAACTTCACAAAAATTTTCCCCCAAAAGAAGCCAAACGAAAATTACAAATTTCGTCTCTAGGCAAAGTATGTAAACGCTCGTGACCGTAGACTGATACCGTATAAATACTTAGAGAAGATTTTTAATTCGAAAAAAAAAAAAAAATAAAGAAAAAGAGGAAAGAAACACTTGTCAGAAAGTTCGATCGAGTTGGGGGAACGATAGGAGGGGAATTTCATTATTTCCCCTTTGACGTCTGCTGGCCTTGGACCATGGAGGATATCGAAGAGGAGGGTAGATTATTTAAAATTTCCTCGAACGCTCAGCGCGCGGATTCAGCCACGGTGCGCACGCGGTCGGCTAATTAAAACGCGAGAAACTTTCGCGGCAGCCCCGAGGAAACGAGTTTAAATCTGTTTCAGACCAGTTTCCAACGAGCGGTGCCTTAGTGGCTCCCTCGTGGACCGTTTCCAACGTGACTACACCCCCAGCACTTTATTACGAGTCTAATCTATCTCGGCGTGAACCAGCGCCGACCAAACGAGGGTAGCTATTTAACCCCGGAGCTAATTGCCTCCTTTCGAATTTCTCAAGAAACAAGAAAGAAACCTCTCTTAACAATTTTCCGTAGGCTACGGAATATACGCGACTGTGAGCGAGTGTTATTAATGAACGACGAATCTTCGTGCAATTGTACCGTGTCAAAATGAATAATCTTACTTTATATGATTAGATGAAAATATTAAGTTTAGTCCATCAATGTGACTCAGGAAGAGCTGTCTAATCTTAAATTTTGAAATGTTATTAACGTAATGTAATAAAAGAATTTTTTAAAGTTTCTGATTTTCTTCTTTTTTCTGCAAAATTGCTATTTTTGAATTCTCTTAGTTTTCCCCTGCATCCTTCAATTAATATAACTTAATTATACATATATTCTACGAATAATCTGTCTCAACACAGGAAGGGTTAATATCTTCCTATGTGTCTCGATAAGAAACAGGAGCACCGTAAAGTCCTAAACTGTCAAATAATTAAATGCAAAATTGAGAAAGTTCAACCATCTTTCACACCTTCTTCGCGAAAATTGTCTCAAGCCAAAAAAAAACATCAATTTCCTGCGAGAAAGATGATGATAGCGTATTTGCAATTCGTTATATCGTCGAACAAAAGGCTCCCCGACGTTCACCTGGCGGGATTAAGTTATTCCGTGGTAGAGGTGGCGTCGTTAAATGATTTAGGCAGCGCGAGATCGAAATCAAAAATTGCCGATCGAGGGTCACCGATGGGTGATACAACGAAACATGTGGCGGACGTGAAACGTGCTCGCGAGGGGATGCGCCTGTTACGCTCGTAATTGCATCTTACACCAATGAGCAACGAATTACCAGGTAATATATTACCTCAAATTATAGGTGATAACCGACGGGACATTACGATCGCCACTTCGACCAGATGGGTCGATCGGTCCGTTTTCGGTGGCTATTCGCGCCACGGCATATGGAACCCCCATAAATATTCCATAGGCTTCCTCCTCGTCGACCCTTTGCGTTTCTCTCTGTCTTTCTCTTTGTGCTGCAGCGGTCAGTGTCGTTACAGCTTCCAAAGGTTCGCGTTTCGAGTGCGTGGTCGATACCTTAGTCGGGTAGTTCTTTCGAAATTTTAACTCGTCCTTTTACGTTTGTGAGAACAGAAATGATAGTTCGATAAAGGAATGGAACTTTGTGGAAATTATTTCAAATAAAAATGTTTAATTTCAATAGATGGCCTAATTATATTCATAAGTAAACAAAGTGAGATGAGTAAAAAAATTCGTGACTCGAGGACGAAAATATAATCCTTCTTCCAAAGAATTTCTATTTCTTCCTTCGCATCTTCCTTCGTAGAAGCCAGAATTCCTTTTTCCTCGCACGTGGATGGAAGAATGAAGCGTCCTTTAAATCTCCACGTCTCTCACGTACAAAAATTTCCACTTAACAGTGCGTTCGTTTTGCGAGCGTTGAACGAAAGAAAGACAGATTTGTCGGAAGGAAGAGAGAGCACAGGTGGAATCCCGAGAAAAAGCGTCTCTAATATCCCGTGACGATGCCACGAACTTCGTAGCTGTGTCGTTAAAAATACTTCAACGCGTTTTGCGACCTCGCCAATTTCGTTTTTCCCGTTTACCCTTTTACAGTCCGCAGGCTAACTGCGACTTTATAACAGGGACGATTATAGTGGAAAGCTAATTTCCGACTAACCGAGTCACTCTCTCTCTCTCTCTCTCTCGCCTTCTCTTTTCCCCCCGTTTCCCGCAAGCTAACTTCGTTAATGTATAATCCAGGGTGACTCCCCGGGGCTGCGTTCGCGTGATATAAAATCAGTAAGCTTTAGTAAATTTCGTTTAAACAATCCAGTAAACAATTTTCCGCAGCTCTGCACGGCAAAGTAACGGCACCCTGGTGGCACCTGTACGCCTGCAACACTTTCTACCCCCTGGCGTTTACCCTTATCGTCGACCTCTCCGTCCTCTGCTCGTCCCCTTTTACACTTCGACGTTCTACTTCGCGAAAGAGCACTCGCTCTCTCTCTTGTCGCAATGTCCGTCATCTTGGGATTAATCTGGTTAAGCGTTCGCTAGAAGTTCGTCTGCTTCGTGTTGTTTTAAATATGCTTGTTGCGAAACTGCTCGCTGCTAATGAACACATCGGATGGTTTACAGTGAATCATGAATGAAGCGACCTGTTTTGGGTTGCAGATTATGGGGAGCTTATGTGAGGCCGTTTTCGAAGTAGCGTAATTCTAAGGAAATGCTAGGGATAGTAACGAATGGAGTTTGTAAAGACACGTGAAAATGTAATTTTTCAGAAAAAATGGGAAATTCATATATTTTGACACACTGTCTATCGAAAATTGGCAATAGTAGCGAATAGATTTTCTAAAGACACATGGAAAAGTAATTTTCCAAAAAAAATACAAACTTCGTATATTTTAACATACTATCTACCGAAAATTTAAAGAAAAAAATTAGCAATAGTAACGAGTAGACTTTCTCAATGCACATTCGAAAGTAATCTTCCAGAAAAAAGGCAAACTTCCAATATTTCGACATACTATCTATCGAAATTTCCAAACACTCGATACTCTGCACACAAAAGAGTGTATTACCAAAGTACTTCAATTAGTTAACAAAATTTCCCCTTAAATCTCCCGTCAATTACACACTTCTCTCTCATTATTCACCTACCTCCTCCTCAACACACCACACGCGCACCGTAAAATTTCATTTCTAATTGTCCCGCGATAAATTAGCGAAAAAACTCGCAACGAATCTCGCGCTCTATACCGTGATCCTTAAAAACCCCCCGTTATGTATGAATTGCTATTCATCCGACGCATTTTTGCGAGACAGCATCGGTGACCGCAGATAGTGATAAAAGTATCTATAACTCAAAAAAAAGCCACGGAGGAAGAGGCACAAATCATCGGCGGGGGTAGGTGGAGTGGAAAGTGGGAGTGGAGTGGGAGGACGGTCTCCCGGGGGATATTGAACGCGATCATAAATCGCAAATCAAAACGTGTCAAACGGGCCGGACGCGAAATTAAAAGTGACGGGCGAGCGGCATGTATTGTGCACGGTTGCATATCGGCACCGTGAAAACCAGCCCGCCATAATTGTGAGTTACGGTGATCACGGCACCAGCATTTATTTATTCGCCGCTGTGCTCGTTATTTATGACGAAAATGCATCAGCGGCCTGTATCTGCGTCCCTGTATGCACGTTCCTGGCCCCGGTATCGATGACGCGCCGATATTTTATCGGAATTTTCGAAAAGCCTGGCTGTCGCGCTCGGCTAGGTGAAACGGGCAAACCTGGGCCAACGCCTTGGAACCACCCTCTATCAGCGAAGAATATTGAAACTGGTTAATTCATCCTGGAAGACTGCTAAAATTCGACACTAAATTGGTCTGCAAATTTTGTGGGTGAAATTGTTCAAAAAATTGTATCGAGACGGGCTTGCAACGTACGACAATGGGAATTTTACTGGAAATTCTTTGTGAGAATTAAATGAAATCACTCTAAAAAATTGGAAATTTTGCGGGAAATTCTTTGTGAGAATTAAATAAAATTATTCCACAAAAATGGGAAAGTTTTTTCTAAGAATTAAGACTCCTGCATCTATATTTTATACTACTATTACATCTTTATAATAATTACTAACTCTCGTTTCCCTCATCAAAGTGCAAAATTGTTATCAACCGTAATTTCTCGTCACTAACGGAAAAAAAAATCGAGTTATAGAAGGTTAAATAAAATCACTTGACAAACGAAGCTCGGTATTTAACAGCAATTAATTCTGTGCTTAATTCTCCGTGAAATTAATCACGCTTCACTGATGAATTTTTATCGATTACGTTACCAGGATACTAAAGCGACTTTCGTTTTAATATTCCCGACAGTAAAAGGAAAACATCGTTCTGTTAAAGTCACCATGAAAAAGAAAAAAGAAGCAAAAATAAACCACATAAAAGATCACTTTAGCAGAATGTTAAAATTAAGATCCACATTTAAAAAAACACGCTTTCTCTGCACGAGTGACAAATCTCTCCTCTGACATGATTTACAGACAAGCAAACCAGGGAGAACCACGCTGCATTAATAAACACGTTGCAAAAATAAAATCCTCGATGCTGTGAAAAATTCTGCCATTTAACAACGAAGCACAGAAATCTATGCTACAAATCCCACCGTTAACCATATAAAACCTCGGTTGTTTAATTACAACGAAGACAACGTGTCCCTCCCACAGAAACTTAGAGAGGAGCATTGAAACCGCCTTTCTGCGTGGCCGGATGAATCTTTCATTGGAAAGTTCACCGGCGCAAGTTCCGATTGCCTCGCGTGTCTTCGAGGTTCATCGACTTTCGAAAGCTTCTCTTCTCGCGGTGGTAGAAGAGCGCGTCGACGAAAGGGAGCGAGGAAAAACCCTTTAACGAGGAAACTTCCGGGCGAAACGAGCCACTTGAACGTTTTCGAGGGTAGCTTTAAATATTCGAAAGCACAGTTTTCCCTTGGATCCGTATCCCTCCCCCACCGCGTCTCCCTGTTCCACTTCGAGCCGCCATGACAGTTCTAATTTAACGCTAGCTAACGACGGAAAAGGGGGAAGGTGTTACCGGTTACTCCAACCCCTCTGGATGCCTGCTGCCTCTCCTGGCCTGGCCCCGGCTGGCTTCACAGCGCCGCGGCGTGCAACGATGTAGCACACATTCCGGGGCTAACAATGTACTGTTTCGGGACAACGAATAAACAAAAAACACCGATTCTCCATCAAGTTGATTGGCAGCGCGTCGGAGGATTTACGATGCGGATTTTTGGCTGGTACACGGCTAGGCAGGGCTGGGTTTTTCAATGGGTCCAACGGTACCCCGGGTTTAGACGTTCACGTTGAAATAATTTAAATTACCCGGCGAAAATTGTAATTAGCCGGGGCGGCTCTGGCTACCGTGCAACACACATACACACACACACGGTGTAATCGCGCGTGCAGAAAATTGCGACGGAAGGAACGTTAATTATGCGGACCATGACATAATGGGCCCGAAAACGACTTCGCTCTCACCTCTGAACACACGAGCTCGCAATTATTTTTAAAAGCGACAAATTTCGCGTCGCGCCACCACCACACACACCATCGGCCACCCGCCCCGCTCTCCTCTCGCTCCGCGTGATGAATTGTTTGTTTAAACAAAAAGTCGCGCCGTGTTTACGCGCCGCGAAATTATAGGCCGACTTAATTGGGACGCCGTCGTAATTGCGCGTCATTATTTTTCTGTTAAAATACTGCCCCGGTAATACCACGGATGTAAGTATCGCCGCGGCCACCCTAATGAACAACGCGGCCAAATAAACGAGTCACTTTCGAGGACTTCGTTTTTCTCCAGTGGAACGGGCTCGTGAGGAATCATTATTACTCGTTTTAAAAAAAAAAAATGAAGGGAAAAAAGGAGGATCGAGTACAATTCGTTGATCATTCGTTGCTTAACTTCGTCGTTCTCCTCGTGGCTGTGTACAAATACGCTTACTTTGACACACATTTGTAGTATTTTTGAGATCATCTTTTTTGCATAAAAGAAAATTTTGTACATTCTTGTAAAATATTCAAAGGCTGTTCTTTATATCGAGGCTTCGAATGTTTACTTTACGCTGTAATATGAGTAACAATTTTGTAATTACCGAAAAAATGTCACGAATCAGAAACTGAATATCAATCCGAAAGAATACGTCGGAATCTCGTCGTTGGAGCGATTTAATTTCGTTTCACGACCTCCTATTCTTCGCGTACACGTTAACAGCCTCAGAAACCAATAACGTGGATCGTTAAATAACTGATTGGACAACGGTGTGCGTTTAAACGAGACACCGTTCACGCGTGCACACGCATTAACCACTCTTCACGATGACATTACGCAAGATTCGAAATTCCATTCCGCGCGCAACCAGGCGAAAGGTACGGGTCCGGCAATAATGAAAATTTTCAAATTTCACGCTCGATTATCCGCAGGCCCGCATACGCCACCGCCATTTGGCGCTTTTACAATCGCCAATCCCTTACAGAGAGAACCACCCTTCCCTGGCGTTTCGCTGATCGCGACACAGCGTTCGTTCTGATGCACAGCAAGCAATGAAAAGACTTTTACGAGCGAAGATCGTTGAATTTTTAAATCTTCCTGGCGAAAATTCCCACCTGGCGTGTCGGTTCGAATAAAAATTTGAGTATTAAACCATTTTGCGACGAAAATAATGATACATACGCAGGTTCGATCTAAACATTCGATGATAGGATAATGTACAAGGTGTTTCAAAGTTGATTGATCGAACTGTAAAACGTGGTAATACCAGGAGTCGAATTTTTACTTTGAAAGTTAACCCTTTCAGCGTCCAAAAGTATCTCAATTATTTTCTGCACCAAAATAAAATTACATTATATTTAAAATTTTATACTGGTTCAAAAAAGGTGACCAATATTTCCTAAAGATTAGGTTAGAAACTGAAGTCCTATACAACTATTTAAAAAAAAAAATACACTAACGAAAGGGTTAAAAATTCCAAAAATTCGGATAAAAATTAGATCCTAAAAGTACCACGCTATTAAAAGGACAAACCGGGCAGACAAAAGAGCAACATTTGTCGTCTGACTGCCATTTGGCGAGTTCCTAATCGCTCAACCCCAGACGATTCACCCTTCATCGCCTCGTCGATCATAAACGATCGCTCGAGTCCGACATTAAACATGTCCGTGAAGTGAACGTCACTCGTAGCCTCGAATTCCACGTTATCTCTCCAAGTGCATCGTTGTTGCTGCATCCACGCGTTTCGACAGATGGTACGTCGTCTCCGGCAGGAGAGGACTATGACAGGTTGGTCCTGGGCACCGGCAGCATTTCGTGGTTCATTTGCGGTACCCAGGGGTGCCATCTATTATCGAGGGGTCAGGCAGTGGGCTCTGTCCCGAAAGTCGAGTCTCTCCTTCTCCCTTCTCCGGCCGTCCCTTTCGAAATCTATACGCGAAGGGTGGTTGTTTACACGGCGGAGAGGCAGCTCGATTTAATTCGGTGATGATTTTTTAACGAGCTACACCGCACGCCGTCCGTGACTGCCTCGTAGATTGAGTTTCTGCACTGGTATTTTGGCTTTTTCATTTCGGCCACGAGAACTTCGTTTATTGAAGAGCGGAATTGCTTTTTGGAGAAGGAACCGCCGGACCGGTGAAACAATCACCGATTAAAACGAATGATTCTCGCGTGTTGCTTGACTTCGGGGTGTTTTCGATAATGGGAAGAAAAATTTAAGAGGTTAAAGGTGCTTTTTCAATTATTTTTGGAAAAATAATGAAAGTAGCGTTGATAGAATATTTTTAGATACGTTTTCAAATGATTTTACATGTTTAAAATGTACACATTCATACAGAATTTAGTACAATTACTAAGCAAAAGTATCTTTTTTTTACGACAGAGTGAATTTTCAAAGTTTGAAATTGTTTCCTTTTTGCGCCAAATTTAGTAAAAATCGAAATGCACCAGAGTAACGTTGCAAACTTACAAAAATTACTACGGTACACTTATCTAAGGATTACTGTTCTTCAGGTATCTCAGGAGATTCCACCATTACTCTCATTTATTTTGCATATTATCATACGTAATAATTGCGCAAACATCCGCCATCAAATTATTAAGAAACACATCAGAAAACGTCAATCTACACAATTCTAAAAAAATTGTAACAAAAAGAAAATAGAGTACAATTACTAGCATCCTGAGACTGAATTATCAGATCTAACTCTATCTTCCACCAATCAGTTCAGACTTTCTTCATACGTTCAATGCTACTTATAACTCAATTTCAGCAAATTGTACAACTGCCTTCATTTTGCAGCAAATTGAACACAAGTTAAAAACAATCAAAACGAAGCGAATTGTGTACATGTTAAGCGTCCAAGAGATGGACGCTCGATCATCGAACAAGCGTGTCGAACGACGTAAATCTATGTAGAACGAACTACTCGGGGGATAATCGAGGAACGATAACGAAGGGCCAATTAAATAACATTCATCACACCTGATCGGCTACCGTAGCCTTTGTCCTGCCACAAATTACAACTCGTTTCCATGTTCTCGCGTGCTCATTATGTTTCTCTCGAACCACGCCAGTCCCGCTTGCTTGCTTACTTATTCATGGGAAAACATTCCTCGTCCACTTGCTCACGTTACTCACGCGTCAAGGTTTTCTCCTTTTACTAAATCAACACCCAGTCTCCAATACTTATCCCCCGTAATTGCCACTTTTACACCCGATACCTCATTAAATCAATATCAGCCTTATTAAATTTCCCCTCTCACCGTGGGGCAAATTTTCGCGGAACACACCAGAGAGAAACCAGCTGCCAGTCGCGGCCAGCAGCTTGGTAATCTCGATCTTCGAAGGGACCAAAAAGAAGGAGTAGGAGGAGGAAAAAGTGTGTGCGAGCTTTCAAAGTGTCGATCGCGAGCGTCGATAAGAGTGGAGTAATTAAAAACGAGTAAATTAGGCTAACCGGTGAAGCAGTTGTAGGTAGACTCTCTAGCGGTCTTATACACCAATCGCGAGCGTTAATTCCGCGACGAGATTCCACGATTCCTCCACTCGATTCTACACTTTAAACACATTGCACACGGCCGCGTTCGATCTCTCTCTCGTTTCGAGGCGGTTTTTTCGCCGCGTTCCTTTCGAGCTCGCCGCCGCCTACGGGCGTTTCATTAATCTCGCGTCTCTCAATTTATTTTGTACGTCTTGTTAGGTGCCCGGCCCGTTCTCGGGTGGTTATGTCTCACTCAAGGAGAGAACCAGCGCGCGATCCCGTGCTGGGTGATAATGAAAAGCGGACGCCAGGACAGGAGGAAGTCCACGGTGAGGAGGGAGGCCACCGCTGGCTCGGGGAAAAAAGGGAAACGAGAGGTGAGCGAGCGGCGTGCTCGCTGAAAGTATTACCACCACGATCTTCCCGTTTGCCAGTGCCAGTCGTCTGTGAGTCATATGGATTCTTCGCCGCTCCTATGAATCGTGGCGGTTTGAATTTTCACATTCGAAATGGACAATTTGTCCAACGTTCGCATTTTGAATTCTTGGTATCAAATTTTTGGTGTATCAACTTTGACTTCCTAAGGAAAAAATCAGGCAAAGTCGGGTACCTAATATATTTTTTCTGTCAACGACAAACTACAGTGCAAGAAAGATCTTCACAATCAGTAATCTCAAGTGAAGCTTGTATAATGAAAAAGAAATTTTTTTGCTTCAAAAAATTAACAGATAATACAAACTCAGGGGGAAAAAAAACATAATTTTCGGGAGGAAAAAATCGAATATTATTACTTTCGAAAGGAAAAAAACCAGGGTGCGCACACCGATAACCAGGTGCGCGATAAAACTTATCTCGCCCGGTCGGTCGATAATTCTATCATCCTCGACAAAAGTCCATTCCGCCTTTCAACTTCAACAGTCTCCGACCTAATCTATTCCACCCACGGATACCGACAATTTCCCCCTCGATCATTCGCTAACGAAGCAACATCATCCCCGAAAACACTTCAAGTCGCGACAAATCAAGACGAACAAAGCTTCCGTCGCTATGTTCGAACGGCACGAACGAGGGAATCGCGTGTAATTAACGTGTCTGATCATCGTGATCATCTCTTAACGCGATGTGGCGGCCGATCAAAAACATTCTCCTTATCGTTTCCATCGATCACCACTCCGTGGTTGCCTGTTCCCGTCCCATAGGACCGAAAAAGGGGACTCTGCTGACGTGTCCCGCTTTGACGAGCCACCACGGGGACGTTTCGTGGCCCACGATTGCGTACTCATTGTTCCTCCGTGTGGCTTTGTTCGTATTTACGTGGTTCGCTCCGCGGTAAACATCCTAATAGCAACGTGGAACATAACGGTGGCTAACTCAGCTCAAACCAACACTGCTAGCATACAGAATCACGATGATTTGCGTGTCTTGTTAGGCGTTCGCAATTTTTGACGATTATCGGAAGGGTTTCCAGGGTTCTAAAATGTAGAAAGTCTAACAAGGAAACACCTCCAAGTGTTAATCACCGATTTCTTATCTCTGTAATCAAACTTTTCCTTTCTTTGAGTCTGTACAGTGGTTGAATTAAACGCGTTAATACGCAAACGTCTCGTTTTCTCAAAGAAACCGAGAGTTTAACACTGTCAACTTTCAGAGAAGCCAAAGCCTTACTCAAGACTGAGACGATTTTTCACGCGAAAAATTGTCAAAATAACGATAGAAGTGTAGAGGTATTATCGATAATCCTGACGAAAGTTGAAGAGAGACTCGAGAGGGTTGGATAAAACGCCGGAGTAGAATAGAATCTCGCAAGTGAAAAAAGGAAAGTAACAACTGGGAAAGTTGTTAAGCTTGCTGTTAATTAGAGAGACAATCCTCATCAATCATGTTACGCAAATTCTTTCGCACGCTATGTTTTCGCTACTTTACGTAAGCATTCCGATGCACGCGTAATTAGCGATTCATTTTTCTTGCGGGCGAGCTGTCTACCGCAGAAGGAAGCAAACACTTCTTGCGACACACGGTATGTTATTCGATTCGTGAAAACCCCCTAGAGGATGATACGCGTTTATTGGTGACACGGAATCGATCACTCTTAACTGCTCGATCGTGTTTTCGCGCTTTGACGACGACGGCTCTCGAGCTCTGCGGCGAAGACTGATAGAAGACCGATAACTTCGTGGTTGTTCGACAATCTGTAAGAGATTCTATTGGTTGCTAGAGCCAACCCTCCGAAGGAAAATTATAGAAATGGAAAATCGACGAACGATCGAAACGTCGTTCTACGAAAACTTTTCTTCTGTAGAAACCTGAGAATTATTTCTCGAGAAATAATATCTACGGACGATTGAAAAACAAAAAGTCGTGCTAATTAAGTCGCTGGTATAATTACCTGTTACAAGACGATCGATTCGTACCGGAGAGAAGACACGGACGTATTAATTCGCAGCTGGAAGACCTCGGCGAGTCTCTATCACGGCGTTCTGGATATTCCATTTCCACCTCGTTGCACGGTACCACGGTGATATAAATGCTAATTCGTGACGGGCATCTCCGATCGAGACTAGAGGAATCCGTACCTAATTTTCCTGCTGCCAAGGGATTCGCCGGCGGAATAGAGACAGCTGTTTCTCCACAGGAACACGAGAAACACGTCCCACTTTTCGCGCCAAGTTTGACACATGCGCCTCGTGTAACGTTTTAATTGCATCCTCCGCGTTACTACGTGTAAATCCCCTTTCCAACAGTTTTCCCTCTCCGCCACCCTCTTTTTCCCGATTTCGACACCTCGATATTCGTAACCCTCGCCCTGCGACAATTGCGAATTGTTCCGTCTGAAACAAAAAAATGGAAATAATCGATTATTCTTATGTTCTTTCATTTCTCACCTGCAAAATTTATTCGTGTACATTTGAAAATTTAATTTTTTCCTTCGTTTTGCTCTACCGTGTGTAGCAAGGATTTGATTATTATTATTATAAAATGGACGTTGAGAGTAGATGTAACGTGTTCGTAAAAATATACGGTAAAAATGGATTTCTGAGCAGTTTAGTTTCAATAAATCAAAGAAAATCGAGAACACGTTTGAAACGTGGGCAGGATCGAGACACCTACGATGAAACACGACGACTGAAGAAACCGGAGGTGGAATATTAAGACCAGTCCGCACATGTATGTAAGTACATCGCGTTCCATACGAATATCACGGGATATCGCGTGAGAAAGAGTCTCTTCGCTAGCTGGTTGCATGCGTTAAACGTGTTACTGGTTTTGTCCACGTAAATTAATTACCCTCCGCCGTTTGTTCTGTCTCGCGAGCAACAAACACCGCCGCGAACGTGCTCCTTTCCGATGGAAATTCACCGTAATCTATCCAATTTTCAATAAACTGTACACCCACATTCAATAACGACCAATCGTTAAAAAACGAAATTATCAATAGTACTCCTTCGTAAAATTAATTAGTACTTTTTTTCATTTATCAAACATTCTTGAAAAAATATTTAAAAAAATGAATTCAATACATACAAACAGGTGCGTATTTACTGAAATGTAAAAATTCCCCGAAAACACATTATTCATCGGTTACAACTGTTTAATCCGTAAATTAACTTGCATCCCCTTTTATCAAATTTATGAAACGGTTTATCACTTTTAAAATTTTATTTATACCCCCTACTCTAGCCCCGGCCAAAACCAATTCCACGAGATGAATTTAGCAGTTTTCGACGTAAACTGATAACCCGGCATCATGTGTCCTATTATCGACCACCGTGGCGGGCAATAAATGTCGATATATGCCTACCGGCACATGCGCGCGTGTTAATCGAGTCCCGGCATGTTTCATCCTATCAGAGCTGCCATAGACGATGGTGTCATTGATAACGCGAAGACATCGTCATAGGTACGACGGATTCTCCTACTATTTTCATCAAAATCGCGAGAATCTTCGTTTGCAATTCAGTCCACGCGAAGTCTAATCTTTCTCGGTAGAGTATCTACGATTTCATTCTTTTTTTTTTTTTTTTTTTTTTTTTTGTTTGTCCTATGATCTGGCCAGGAAACCGCGTTGCGTTAATCTGACCGCGTGTCTCGTTTGATTGAAGCGATCGGTGTCGATGAAAGAGGCGGAAATGGAATCGTAGATTGAACGAGCCGACAAAACCGTGTATATAGGTGCCTACGACCTGAACAGAAATACATGTCGAGTCATGGTAAACGTAATAATACGGTGTATCGAAGGAATGATCGGTGTGATGGTTAAAATGACGAAGAAAAGAGTCGTAGAATCTTTGTTCCGTTCGATAGAGCAAAAGTTTCTTCGAGTGTAGAATGTACATTATAGTTAGAGTGACGTGACTCGAAAACACGATAGATCATTGTTACTTGGTTTTTAGACACGCAGTTTCGTAGACACACCTGTGCACCGGTGAAAACAACGATTTAGTTTTAGACCGGACAGCCGAGAATGATAGATAAGCGGAAATGAAAAGGTAGATAAAACGACACCTCGAAATGAACGTGGATAAGAGATAGATTGAGTTAGCGGCTGATAACCACCTCATCGCTCGATTATCCACTGTGCAGTTTCGAATATTCAACGTGGCGCTGCCTCGAAAATATCACGAGTGCTATTCAGCTTCTGATTAATCAAGATGCGCGAGAACTGATAAATGCAACGTAGAAATCCATGGACAGAGCTGATCGTGGCTTGTTTTATCGATACCATGTTCAACTGTAGTAGGTACGTGGAACATTTGGATCGAGGAATATTTGAGTAATGGTGGCTGCTTTGGTATCGACAATATTGAAACTGTGTAAGACTGGTTTTTTTTTTTGGATACAGTCTTGTATAAAATTCGAGATCGCGAAGAGTAAACTGATGTTGCAATTTCATTTCATTTGTGAACTGCAAATCGTACAAAACATTTTTAATTGATTTCCAGAGACTAAAACACTTTAATTGAAAAAAATTTTCTATAGCTGTTAAACAATGTAAAAATGAAATGTTTAACGAAGCAGACGAATGCACCACTAATCAATAATACCTTCTTAAAAATGAGAGAAACTTTACGAATCACTCGTCTGACCATCAACAACCCAAACTCCTTACACTCCAAAATACTCAAACTCCACCCGTTAATCGATCTAAATTAATTCAAACAAATGGCTGCACTTTTCCACCTTTCTATTTCGTGCGCATGTTACCAGCAACAAATAATGGCCTTCCAAAGCAGAAATTGTAATTTTCACCTTATTTCTATGATTCTTTCATGCATGCTAATTTTTCTCAAAGTGTATTCTTTCTTATATTCTTAATAAATGAAACCTAACTCTCAATACTTCGCCTAAAACTGTCTTGGTAATACTCAAATTACCCAAACAAAGTACACCTCCCCAGTGTAAATATTATCTAAGCAATGCAACACTTTGCCAACAACATATACATTTCCGTACATTTCGCGTCATAATTCCATAATTCCGAGGCGGACCTAAACCAGCGACGACAGGATGAGAATAGCGAAAATCGCGAGATCCGTTGAAAAAAGGAGGCAACGAATTGACGAACGAGGATATCGGGTGTCCCGAGAGCAGCTGTTAAAGGGCCATACCGCGAAACGAGGCGATTCAAAGAGGAAGGGGGTTGAACACACACACACGCACATACACACCGGTTAATTCGGAGGACGAGCGGGACCTAAAAGCGGAAGGAAGGTGGTAAAACTGAAAAATCAAGGGTCCCGGGCGCGCGCTCGCCCCGTGCCCTCGTGGTGGGGGTAATAACGTGAAATTAGGAGCTAATGTGGATCGATGTGCCCTGCCGACGTCGTGGCTCGACTGTTTTAAGAGCGATAATAAAAACGAAACGATTTCACCGTGGTGGCTTCGTCCTGCGAAACGCGGGAGGAGGAGGAGAAGGAGGGGGGAGGTACGAACGAACGGCACGCGGGCGGAAGAGGCGTTTCCAACGAACGCGACTTCTTCGTTCAACTTTTGCCCCGCCTACGCCTCCGTGTTCTCTACCCCCACCACCGATTCTCCATGGGAGAGAGGGGTAGGATCCCCCACCGTGAACGCGGTTCGATTGCCAACCTACGCGGCGAACGTTTCGCCTGGCGCAAGTCGCCATGGAAACCGACGAAAAGCGTCGCCCGGGATTGTTCGAAACAATTATCCGCCGCTCAATTCCACTCGTGCTGCTTCTCTCCTCTCTATGTATCTCCGCGGAGGCCGTGAAACGCGTCCACCCCGCGCGATATTCTTCCCAGTTGGACGGGAAATTTCTCGCCAATGTCACAACATCCTCCTTCGGTCTCTATCCTTTGAACAATTTTTCTTTTTTCCTCTTTTTCTTTCCGTCGAAGCTTGGAAAAAGAAGGAAGATCCGAGTGTGTTCGGAGAAGTTTCTTCGAGGAGATGATCGATCAGACAGAGACCCGGTGTGGCAAGGTAAATTGGTAGGTCCGGTAATGGACAGGTTTCCGGTTCGAAGATTGTTTCAATTGTTCGCTGCTAATTTGAACGTTGCTGAGGAGTTCCGCTGATGATAATTGCCGTTCAACCGTCTATAGTTTTGGCTAGCTCGAGAGCTGACTCACGTTCGGGAAGCTTCGGATATATAGAGCTGGTGCTGATGTTGGGATTAGGTGATAGGGTTAGGTCAATAGGCTTCGATTCGAGCTACGTCGCTATACATATAGACACGATGATTGCGCTCGATTGTTAAGTCAAATAGATGGTGCTCATTGTGTACCGATTCTTTGGACCGATAAGATGATACAAATTATGATTGGTACTTGTGTGATTCTACTTATGGATCGTGGCAATTTGAACAGCACTTCGGTGGAATTACATCGAGTGGATCTGATGCTTGAAACTTAAGGAAGATTGGAGTACAACGATGGCTCGTGAAGATAGACTATTCAAGAGACTGTTTCTACTAATAATTCTCTTCGGCAATTGTTAACGAAATTCACGACTCGTTCGTTCACTTGTTACCTACATAGAGAAGCAAACTTCAACGAATGAATTTTCGATAAATTCTTCTTTCCAACTAAATTAATCAGAACGTCCTGGCAAGATAAAGTTTCACAAAGAATTCTCTAACAATATTCCCCATCGGAGGATGTAACGTTACCACGTTATTTTTCTCCCCCATTATGTAAATCGGAGGAGGAACGCGTAATTCTGAAGTAAACGCGCATAAACACACCCAGACACCGATCCCCTAAATACTTTAGACGATTCACGCGGAATATGGGAAAAAGTATTCCGCGAATGTTTCCCGGAAAGATGGCTGAATAGTGGGTACGTATTCCACTCGAGTTTTACTTTAGCATATCCTCCAGCAAGGAAGATCCCGTGGTGTGTGTAAGAGCTTGCGTGGTTAAGGGTACCACGATTCGAGCAAATGTGTTTCACGCTCCGCTAAGCGACGGCTCGATTGGAGATCAGAAAGATGTACGGCATCGCGACTGCCTCCACGGAATATAAAATTTTACGTACAAGCGAAATGAAAAATTCCGTACACTCCGTCTAAAAATCACACCACCGTGTCCGCAAACCATCATTCCTATCTACTATCTTACAAATTTCATCGCAAAGATGCTTCGGGATTGAATTAAAACTGACCTCTGATATATCGTACCGTCGTTCTTCCACTGTATAATTCTCCCGGCTTTAATACGCTACAATTTCCGTCAAGCTGGATGACAGATTACTCGAATATGCAAATTTCGACGGATTCGAAGAAACTTTCACTTTGCACATTTTCACCAATCTTAATCAGTCGATGGAAATTTTAAGGGTTGATTGGAAAATCAAGAACACACAGGTACAAAGAACTTCTCTTATTTCACGTGAAATATTTTCCGAGAGTAGAGAATATAAGAGCGTTTTTACACATAGATATAAAAGAATTTTCAGCTGATCTTCTTAAAGTGGAAAATATAGAAGAGCGAGTGTTTGTCCACGCGGTAAACCAGATTCACGACGGTTTCCAGTACTTTCTACGAGGACTGTATACGTAGCCTCTGTTATTTTCGCCAACATCCAGATATCGTTTCCGCATCACGTCTCCGCTATTCGCCTCGGTTCACCTGGAAATAAATATGTTTCCCTTATCGTTCCCGGCCGACCGATCAGGAAACAACGATTCCTCCTGAAGGGGGTAGGAAAGAGGGATAAGCGTCAGAAAATCCTTATTACAAGGTGTAACAGATAGGCAGGCCGGAGGATCGTAAGCGTGCACTCCGCACCTGGACCCTTTGTTGCAGGAAAAAAAGAAGGAAAACTCGACCGATCAAGGGCCAAATTCGTATACAGCGGCCACGCTCTTTCTTTCTTTCTCTCTCTCTCTCTCTCTCTCTCTCTCATTCTTTTTCCCTCTCTCCCTGTTTTACCGCGAAGCAACTTGTAATTATGGTTATCTGAAACGAATCAGACGCGAAGGAGACGGTAATTAAGACAGCCGAGCCTTCTCCTCATCGCCTTTTATCTACATCGTTTTTTTCCACCGGCGCCAATTAACAATTCGGGGAAAGAGATTAAGGATCGGGGATCGATCTCGTAGCGAGATTACACCGGCAGATTAACGTCGTTATTAATTACACGTCCTCTCCGTTCAACTTTCCTCCCGTTTATCTTAATTAATTGTTTCACCTCGTATACAGAACCAGTGTCTAATCGTGTTTACTATATTGCCGAAACTGGGCGTTGGTCACACCGAGCTTTAAGTTGGAAAGGTTAACTCGATGCTTATCGAGAAATCGATCATTTTTCGTAAATCTTAATTTCCCTAAAATCAGTTGCTTGAATCTTTCACACGACGTCAAGTCTAGCAAATCAATTTATTCTTGAAAAAGGGTTAAAACGGTCTCAAACATCAAGCTACGGTATCCAATGTAAATCTGCGAATAAATTAACGTCAAATAGGAAGTACAACGTAAAATATCTCAAATTCTCCCTTAAAAATATCGTAAAATATGTTAAATTCTCCCCTAAAAACAGTGATTTTCTTCACGGCACAATATCTACGTAAGAATATTTCCTTAAAAATAGAAATATTAGTGCAATTCACATTTTACACCTCGAAGTCTCTGCCGTTGGTAAAACGGTCGCAGGAGAAACGAATTAAAATCTCGAGGAGGATTTCACACTCAATAACGAGCATGCACTAGAGGTAGTAACGATGTTAACGCAAAGAATATGGATTTAACGGTAATTCCAAGCACGCGGCTGCGCCGAATGATTCAGATGCTCATTGCCACGAAGCTGCAGTACCGTTCGGGCATCAATAACGTCTAATCACCCTGACGTAGAACCGATCCTGCTTGGTCCTGCGGTGCAATTTCGTCCTCTAAGCGTTCGCCACAAATCACACCCCGACGCGATTCGGGAACCCCCCGTTCGACATTTAAACTCGGCCGGATTATGGTCCAGAGCCTCTTGCGCGGCCGATAATTAATCGCCACGATCTGTTTTACGATCGTCTCTAATCACGCCGCTCAGGAAAGTGTTTAAAAAAACAGTTCCAACTGCATTTTCAAAGGCGAAGAAGAGAGAGAGAGAACTTCGTCGTGGATCGATTATCTTCTTTTTCTTCGCTTTCGAGCGATCGTTAAATCGTTCAAGTTTTTAACGCGGAATTAAAATCGTTCTATATATATTTTAAAGCATTACTTTGTACTTTTTTCTGTCATGTTCCTTTCTCTCTCCCTCTTTTTCTCCCGCCATTAAATTTATCAGTTTCAATGAGCACGCGGTTAAATCAACCACGAAATTCTTATTGTGCAATTTGTTTCTTGCGTTCGCTCGATAACTCGAACGCATACATTATATCAAAGGGGAAATATACTCCTATAATTCCTGTCCATAACTTAATTTCGGTGGTTTATAGCGAGAAAAAAAAAGGGAGAAAGAAAGAAGGATGACGTTAGCGAGCGTCTGGATCGTGGGCCGTCCCCCACCGATACTGGGAACGCTCGTAATAATTCTCGCTTAACCATGTGCCGGAAATACCGAGGAAATAACGATGAAATAACGACGACGGAAACGTCGTCCATAGCAACTCGAGATAAATATTCGCTTAATGTGGTCAGCGTTCCGCTTATAAATCGCTAACGGTTCTTCTCTCTGTTTGTTTGGGAAAACGCTAATTTTCTTATTCTTTTCAACGTCACTGTATTAATCTCCGACCGCGGATAAAAGAACCATTAGGAACGGCTGATTCATTGTTTCGTAACGATGATCGTAATCGTTTCTCGCGAATTCTTTTTTCCACCGCGAGTCACGAGGATTTTGATGAATTAAAGTAAGGCTCTTATTTCAGAAACAATATCGCGTATCTAATTTAACGCGGTACCATCGTCGAACTTGGCGAAGATTCAATTTACATAGAAGAAATCGTCGGATTACTTGCGAACGCATTGTTCGAAAATGAGAGTTTCCTGTATTCCAGCAGTAAATTCAGTTATGATCCTTCTACCTCTATATTTGCTTCCTCTAACTGTTTTACGAACGATATTCAATTTTCATTGATAATTTTCGTGCAATTATTTCCCTTACATATTTCTCAAGTCTGACTTTATTATTTACTATTTAATTACATTATTACCGTCCAATTCCTCCGCAACAATTATTAATTCCTACTTCTCCCATAAAAATACAAAATTCCAATAAAATCCTTCTCACGAACGAAAAAAATATCAACTCACAAAAAGGACGAAGATAATTTAAAGATATCAGCGTACGAAGCTCGTAAAATTTAATATCCTCTACCTTTACACTATTAAAAAACCTGCATCTTCCCTCTTCGCAACAATGATGCTAATCATAACGTTTAAAAGAACATTGCCACCGTTGCAAAAAAAAGAAAAAAAAAAAAGAAAAAAAGCGTAGTAAAGCATTTTTCCCTCGGTCCACCGAGCAACGAGACAAACAAGCTCCCGACAAACTGCACAAGGGACTCGCCTCAATCAGGCTTGGAGGAACGAGGCGGCAAAAAGAGAAGCTCGATAAAGCAGTAGCCAGAGCCGGTAGCTCCGCGAGATACACGGCCACGGATTTTCCAAACGTATCTCAATTACCCCGGCGACCATAATTAACAAAAACAACGGGCCGGCGGCGTGGCGGCCGGAAGTTCGGCTATTTTGTTATCGAGCTGGAGAAACGGTCGATGCCGGGACCGCACAATTACCCACCGCAGAATGTACAACGTTTCGAATAGCAGCCAGCCAGCCAGCCAGCAGCACGCGGAATCGCGTTGCAGATTAATTGTAACTGCATCGTGGCTACCGATTTGCCTAATTAATTCGGTTACTAATGGTCGCCGCGGAATCCTCGACTTCCGGGGGATCGAACGTGCCCGCAGCGCCATTCGCGTCGAACGCTATCAATGGAATCGGAACAGGGATACCCGGGGAATGGGAGATTCGAACCGGCTGTTCCGACGACGATGGAAACTCGGGCACACCGGAATTAAATCGTCAGAAATCTTGGCTAACCCGCCGCTCTCTTCCCCGTCGATTCGATTAATTCCAATCGATTCCGGTTACTTCCTTCCCGACTAGCCTCTCCTCGAGCTTCACTCGGTAATATCAATTGCGCCTTACGCAAGAGAGATAGCACTCGGTCCAAGGGATTTTAGATGGGCGAGGGAATTTCTTCGTGATTCACGCTGCGATTCCAAATTACGGAAATGGTTTCGTGCGTTTATTATGAAATCATTTTTTTATTTACTTTTAACCCTTTCACTGCTGATGGACGCTTTGGAAATTTTCACGCACTATGTCCTTGACGTCAACGGCGTGAAAATTTTCGATAGTTGACAACTTTTGGCGTAATTCCGTCTTAATTCAATAAAATGACAAATTTTTGAATTTTTAAAGAAATTTTTCAGAATTAATGTTATTTCACAGATGAAATAAAGAATTTTCAGTGAAAGTATATCGTATTGTATAGATTTATCCTATAAACTATTCGGTAAATGAAACGTCTAGCTAATCAAATCTTCGATTAATTAAGAAAGAAACGAAACGTGTAAAATTGGGTAAAGTAGAGAACAAGATTCCATTCGTTTCGTAATACTTTCGTACAGTATTGGAAGGATGAGAAGGAACTTTCTATCAATCAATTATACCTTTAAATAATGGCTTTCTATATTTGGTCTCCGCCTCGATATTCCTCGCGAGAGCGTTCACTTGTAATTCCCTCGTTTACACTAGCTCGAAAGCGGTTCAATTTTCATCAGGGCAGAATGATCTCGCGGGCAGAGGCAGAGGGTTTCTCGGTCGAAACGCGGCGATAATGGATTTTTCACAGTAACCGCGAAATGGCGTGCCACCAGGACGAGCGCGGTTGCCCGACCGCAACAATCATCGGCTTGTTTGCCGAACAAAACCGCGAAGACGTGACTGAGGAACGTAAAAAGAGCGATGGAACGAGGTGAAGAGAGAGAAAGGGAGAGAAAGAGCGAAGAAAGAGGACGAGTCAGAGAGAAGTCTATATCTCGTTGAAAGGAAGGTAGCCGATCAAAAGATATCAGCTTCGAACGTAGCGGAGCTTCGTCGATGTTTCGAAGACCAGAAGCCACCACAAAAGATCCCTGCACAGATATGAACGTGGCGTGCTCCTTTTTTTTCCTCTTCTTCTTTTCTTTTCTTTTCTTCTCGTCTCCTCTCTCTTTCTCTCACTCGCCTGATCCTCGGTGAAATCGTTGGCCCCACGATTTCACGTCGTAAATGGTTGCTCGAAGGAGATCGACGGGTCCATTGAAAAGCTCCAAGGAAGAAGCGATTGCATTATAAATTGAGATACAAGGTATCGGTAAAGCGGTGTCTGTTTGTTTCTACAGCGACGATCCGCCATTTCGACGTTGCCCCGCGGGTTTTAATTGATTCCTTCGAGTAGCAATGATTTTCTTCCAATTGTCCAGCTACTTTTCATAAGAAGCTACTTGGCACCTTTAATCGTGTCTTCTCCTTCCAAGGAGATTCTTTCAGTAGAGAATTTTTGTGAAATAGAGTTACGTCCATGTGTGAAAGTAGATCAGTTTAATTCAAGGCTCGCTGTTTAAGTTAGAAAAGAAGGTAGAGATATAGGAAAATTGAAAGATTATCGTCCATTTGCTAGAAGAGTAAATATTTCCAAAGAAACTCCCAAAATTGCACAAAAATTATGCTTCACCTTAAAATAATTTCTTAAGAAACATCTCTTCTCAAGAGATCAACACAGAAATTTATCTTCGTCAAATCTTTCCACCAATTACAACACTACTTTCGTACTAATATATTTCTCCGCCCAAACCGTTCCACCGAACAAAAATCCTACGTCCTAGAACAATAAGCATCGCGAGGACACGATGGAAATTAAAACTAACGACGACATCAGCGATGGCGTGCTGTATCTAAACCACAACCCTCTTTCTCCCATCTGGAAAAATTAAAATAACGACTTGATTTATCGTCAAAGTTCTCACGGTCGAGGAGGAGCGAAAAAGTTTCGTTAGGGATGGGGTAGAGAAAGATTCTGGCCGGTGGTGGTCGTCGTCGTTGTCGTCGTCATCGTCGTTGCCACGAGAAAGGAAGTTTCCTCTCTTTCTTCGACCGGTTAGCACCCCCTCCGCGCGTTCCTCCGGCGCCGTTCTTTATTCAAAGTTGTAATAACGTTTGGCAGATGTTTCTGATATAGTGGCGAAGCTCAGGGCCGCTTTATTCCGCGAACTTTTATCGACTCAATTTAAGTTGCTGCCAGGGACTGTGGCTCGCGCGGTCTGTTCGCCTTCCTTTTCTCCTTCTGTGTTGTCCACCCACACTCACTCACTCTCTCTCTCTCCTCGTTCCTCCGCCACAATCACGGCCATCCCGTGGCTTTCTTCTGGAACTTCGTATTCGTATTCATTGTGAAGCGTGTGGCTTCTTTTCGACGGGAACTTTTCGACCCCGCGGATAGATTTTCTTAATTTTATGCCAGCCAGAGGCGCGCAACTTTGAAATTAGTTCGATGCAATGTCGGTGAAACGGCCCAGGCGAGAAGTGGAGCCTTCGTTGCTCGTTTATGGCTGGGAATAAAGCTCGCGTCGCGTGCTACTGTTTTCAACGATCACACTTTGCCACGATTCTCTTTCTTCCTCAGAATTTACCTCAAATATTTACCATGGTTTGTGTTTTCTTTTTTTCTTTCCGAAATGTTCGTCAATTCTTTCGTTCGAATTAAATTAATTTTATTTCATAAATAATTGAGTTGGAAAAAATCTGAAGATCGCTCGAATTAACTGTCTCCATCGGAAAGTAGATTAAATTGTTTCACTCAGACGTTCTATTTTACTTCTCTATTTTCGACTGACAGGTTGCACGGAATAAATATTGTAACCCGGTTCGTTGCACGGTTATTAATTTTATGAATGTCGAATATGGAGCTTCCTGTAACGAGCACCGTATAAATTCTGGCACATGTATTATGCCCGGGGTATCGATACGTAGGCCAGGCAAATATAGCGGGGCTTAAACCTGCCGATGTAACTTTATTTCAGCTCACGTGCGAATCCAATCCAGGCATGATTTTCCATTTCAAATCGAGCGTATATCAAAAGTCAAGCCGTCTCATCCATATCAATCGAAGAAGGGTACCGCCTCGTGTAGCTGAATTACTATAATTCTTTGAATCTATATAAAAATTGTCAGGCTGCATGAAATATACATGTCTGAGGGGAGTTGGATACGATTCTTTCTCGAACAAATCCATTCTTACAGGAAGCTATCAGTACTTGCAGAAATTTCACGATTTGTAGAAATATCAGAATACATCTTTCACGAATTTTTTTTAATTAAACGAATTAGTATAACTAATAAATAAAAAAGACAATAATAAGACATTAATAAAAAGTAATTCGATGTTAATTTTATCATTTTCTCTTGTGAGTACGAATTTTCTTGCAAGAGTATCTTTCACTACTTGAAAAATGATTGAAAAAAGAGTGAGAACATTATTGAACGAAAGGAGATATTAAGTCCTCCCACAATTTGATTCTGATTCAATTAAATACGATAGATTGTAATTTTCTTTTTGTAATATCAATTTAATTTGTTAAAATAACATAAAAATGCAAATACGTTCTACAGATCAGATGAACAAGTAGAATCATTCAGAAAAAAACAATTTAATTCACTCGAATATGTGATTTATATATTGTAAGTTTAGAAAAAATATTGAAATTGCAAAAAAAAAACTGTATTTTGTGAAATATATTTTATCTTTTATATAGTTTCTATTCCGAGTTATACTGATTTATAGATTTCTTCCTTTGCAACAACTGCTACGAGAGCCAAACCCCCTTCCTTCTCAGCGATCGATGCATAACTGACTTATTCGTCGCTGGTATAGTAGATTTTATAGAAACTACTGTGCACTGGATCACAGACTAGATACAAAATAAATCTGTCACCCAATATATTTTTTAAAGACACATTAAAATTAGCATAAATCAACAATTCCCATTAATGACTTCTCTTTTACTGTTAGGTTTCTCAAATATGTTTAACTGACATTTTTTTATCAGAATTATTCTCTAAATTAACTGACAAACATTAAACGTATATAATTATAGAATTCTGTATCTCGTTTGTGATTTATATTTACGTTTAACTTCAATTCCAACGACTTCCATTGCTGTAATGTTATTCCATGCTGAATCGATAACGTTGCCAGTGACACGAAAATGGTAACACACTTTAGGGTCCTCAAATAAAAAATAAAAAAAAAAAAACACCAAAGAAACATAACTTTATATGGGAAATAAAAATCCCGACGAAGTAATTAAATATTGAATGTATTTCAAGCTGTTTCAATTAACAGGGAATGGCCCTTTTACCCAGAAAGACACCGACTGTTTCGTTTAAGAAACCCGTGGACGGTGAGTGGAAATCTATGGTACATTGCTCGCATACCAAAGTTAAAGTACTGCAGGTGTTCGCATTGCTGAGCCACAAACCAGCAACCTGAATGATACATTAACATAGAATAAACTAATGAAGCTATACATTACCACACCTTTTTAAAACAACAACCACGTAGCTCGTATGTCCACGTTGAATCTTTGGAAATTCCACGAATTCCTATCTATTTCTACGCGTACCAATTCACGACTTCGATAAACTATCCAAACTATCAATCACTCCTGTCGATTTATTTCAATCGACAAAAACTATTACCAAAAATACCACCTCGATAAATTAATTAATTTATCAATTTTTTACTCCTCGAATGATCTTTCTCCGGAGACACACAAAACAGAAAGAAATAAAAAAAGAAGAAGATTCCATCCACACGTCGCATTAGCATTACCCATTTCCTCGATTCTCGAACCAAAAAGGAGAGACCCCACACCGTTTAGTGAAACACGTGCTCGTTGGAGAGACCCGGTTCGAGCAAAAGTGAAAAGCAGCCTGTAAAACCGACCACGGCCCCTCGAGAGTCCCGTACGAGGACAATGGCCGCCGATTAGATGACCTCTTTGGGGTGTTCCTTTTGCGAAGCTGACTGGCTCGGTGTGTACATTTGGGAAACGCAGCCAGACCTGGTATGCACCTGCACACACCTGCGACGACGATCGACGGTCGTCGGTGAGGGCAACGACAAGAGTCCTGAACAGGTAAAACGTAAAGACCGTGGATGGAAGGCGAGAGGGGGATTTGCACACGAAGAGACCACGAACCACCTGTAATGTGTGTAACGGTACAGAAACAGCGTACGGTGGCGCCGTTCGCTCGCTACGTGAACTAAAAGTCTTCTTAGGCGAGGTCGAACGGCCGCATACCACGATCCGGAATCGCGTTGTGAACGCAGTCGGTGTCCGGTCGTCCGGGAACGCTCGAATTGCCAAAGGGAAACGAGACGTTTAGAGGCGTCGGTGGTAAAAACGCCGACGTTCACCGTGACTTCCGCTTTAAAAAAGCAAGTTCAAGTGACAGAAAACATCGTGAAAATACTGTTGTGAATTCCAGGATCGATCTCATCGATCCTCCTCTATCTATATATATATACACACACACCGGTTGTGTGCGACTACTCTTTCGTTTTCCTCTCTGTTTCACTTCTCCTTTCCACCATCCTCCTTTGTTCACCGCGCCCCGTTCCATCGTCGATCTCCTCGTGGCTCGTGATCGCACGTCGTCAAGTGAACGGAACACCATCTCCTGTGCTGAAAAATCGTGACATCGTCTCTATTCTCGAGGGATTTCGTGGAGAAGTTGCACCAGGGAGAGCAGAAACGCGAGGAAGCTTCCAGAGTGAGTAGAAACGTCGTTTAAACGAGCACGCCGCTCCTCGGGAGACATCGATGCGCGGTCAAGACATGCGTTTCTGTATTAACTGCTCCTCCTCCGTACCGCGTGGAAGGACTGCTTTCGTTCTTATTTCTCTGTTCTCTCGTACATCTCGTTGACATCGCGAATGGTACGTAAAGTGAGTACACAACGACCAGTTTTCGGTCGATCCATTTTAAAATGGCGCGGTGCACCGTGACACTCGAGCTACGCCAGATATTCCCGGTCGTTCGGATGCTGTGAGCGGCTGAATGCCATTGGACGTGCCTCCCAGGCCCGTATCCTTTCGCTGCCATAAACATGGAGTTTCGAGGCACGCTCCCCTGTGTCACACGTTGTCGATCGAGGCAGACCAGTTCCTCTCTGCGTTCTACGGAGGACAACGGAATTCTCACGATTTCGCACGCACACACCGAGTCTCGGATGAATTATTCCTTTTTACGAGAGGTTGTGTGTTGTGTAGAAAAAAAAAATGCTCCAAGAGGGATAAAAGAGATACGAAGGAACGAAGTCGGAGTTGGTATCGATGAATAAAGATGCGACTTCGAGACGGTGAAAATAATGCGCGATGGTATTTTCTTTTTTTCTCTTTTTTTGGAATATAGCCGTAGGTAGTGTAGAAATGAGGATGATGATAGGCAGCGATGTTGAAGCAACACTCGTTAGTGCAAATAAGAGATGCTGTTGCTTGCCGGATAGGTTATACTGTTTATATGAACGGCTTCTGAGTCATAGTTAATGCACGCCGTGGTCATGTTTATTTATAATGATACCTGCTGGACGGTGAATTTCGAATTTTCCCGTTTTTTGGAGGGGAATCATTTAATTAACGCTATTTCAATGTTATTTTAATCATTGATTTGAAATACATTTCAATATTTCTACCTGCTGGGATATTTAATCGACGTCCTTTAAATGTGTTCTTTTTCAATATGAATAATACTCTTTTGTAAAATTCCACGAGGATATTTAAATTTCTGTTTTTCAAGTATTTTCACGCAACTTTTCCTTAAATCTGAAAATTTGAATAACACTCTTTGCTGAAATTTGATCAGGACGAAACGGATACGTGAAAATTTCTACTTTTTCAATATTTTTAATTAACTTTTCCGTAGTGAGATCAGGATACAGTCTGATCTAGATGCCCGATTAGGCGAAAGTATTCAAGGACAGCGAATCGTGTGACCTCCCGCTGTTGCTGGAGAAAGATACTGTCCCGTTATTAACATTCATTCATGTCACGCAAAACATCGAACTCATTGGAAAGATACTAGTTAGCAGTCGAGTATTTAATGAACTTCGATAACCATGAAACAAGATAACACCCAAAAAAAGACAATTTCTTAAAACATCCCACTTTATTCCCTCTTTATCGATGTACTATTAAAATCTCATTAAACGGCGTTACATATATTCACTTCTTCCTTTTAAATACTCTGTCAAGACACGTTGAAATTATCGATCGTATAACGCAACCTTGCCTCGATGAACACTGTTGCAGTTTCCCGTTGCTGACAAATTTTATTGCTCTCAATGCGCGTGAACACGCACTTTACGTAAATGGAGAAATCAACATGAGCCTGCGCCTAGATAATTACTAAATAAATCAACCACCGGTTGCAAAAATGATAATTTACAGCGTACGACGTTTCCATCTTACGTCTCGAGACGCACGATTAAGAATCTCGCGTCGGTGTTGTTAATTACACCCTCTCGCTTTATCTATCCTTGTCGCTTTTCAAGTTTCGAACGGTTGCACCGATAAGAAAGCAAACTTTAGGGAAGCACTTTCACCGTGAAATTCAACTCGTTTCGTATCACTCGCGATCGAACTTTCGACAAACCGTGCATAGCGACTTCTTCCAATTACAAGCCAGGCCACAAATATTTGCACAACCCTCGACAATATTTGCGAAATAATCCCGCGGCAATGGAAACCTCGCTCGAATTAATTGGAAATAAAACCAGACATTTAGAACGTTTCAGCGTTTTAACAGAAACTCTCAACTATATATATATAGTATGTACTGTTAGACTAATTCGTTCGGTTCGGCTCGTTAGAAATCAAATTCAACAAACACCGTTTCGATTTATCCAATGGAACATCGATCTAATTCAAATGATAATTTAATAGTAGTTGCAATTCGATAAATAAATGCGCGAATTTTAAACAATCTTGAATATCAAGCAAACATTCTCGTATTAATTTTCATACATTCAGCTAATCAAGGCTCGCGTTAATTTGCCTCCAATAAATTCTGCATGTTTTACAAAGTTTTTTACAATTATAAAATTCCACTCTATTTTACAAATACTTTAACCCTTTGAAAAATCTTTCCTCTCGAAATTTGTTTTATCGAATTAAGGTGGAAATGAGCAAAGGATAAAATTCAGGCTTTCAATTAAGATGCATAGGCTCTAATAGCACGGTGTGAACAAATCTTCAAGGTGTCAATAGCAACGAAAGCGTTAAGCAACTCGTCTTTCCTTTAAAGAAAAAATTGCCGCGAATTTTTGCGTGTTATTTACAATGATACGAGATAAGTAATCTCTCGCGTGTCTTTATATATCGATAAAGGAGAGGTGCGATTATGAATTACATAAGATCCTTGTATCACCGTAGTCGAGCTGCTGCTTTCTCTGTCTGACCTCGATACTTGCTCGACGAAACCCTGATTCTCTTCGATGTTAGATTCGGCTTCGTGCCTCCGTCATGGAAAAAATCTCCCGTTCATCGATTCTTGCAAACGTACCATTCAGCCTCTCGTATAGTTGGCGGAAGCGATAATGTAGCCGCACCCAGGCTCGTCCGTCATTTGTCAATTCATATCGACAATTTCTGCTCGCAACCTTTCATTCTAAGGTGCACGGTATTAAATTTCCACCTCTCGAAAATAATTGCCACATTGGTAAAAATTAACCTGCAGCTGTTAAGACGTCGACAAATTTTTTAAATATTCTGCAATGACGTTGAATCATCCGAATTATGTGTATTTTGACGGCTGATTGATTTTACGAGCTCGCTGTGTCGCTTCTATCGACTGTACCCTCTACCTTGCAGAAGGCCTTTCATTTTCTCAGATAAATCTCGCCTTTATTCTGCTGGACTTGCAATTACAGACATACCACAGTCTCTTATTCTTCCTTGAGTGGTTACGATAGTAATGTCACCGCTCGGTTATGAATATTGACGAGTATAGTCGGTGGAAGAAATATGTCATTTTCTAGGCCGCGTCTACCGTTTCACGTGAAAAACCCTTTGATTCTAATGAGATTTAGATATAAAGAGATATCAAGAATTTTCCGTGACAGGTGATAATTTTCAACAGAAGGCAAATGAAATTTCATAAATATCGACTGATGGTCAATGAAAATTAAAAATTTTTAAATAAAGTTAAGAGTGTTCCAATAAATATAGATCGTACACTAAAGTTTCAAGTAGCGACATCGATTGGTACAGTAACACTTAGGGTCAAAGGTGGAATTTTTCATTTTTCAATTAGGATCACACTTCAACTGAACTAATAAACGAGGTAAAAGTACGTTCGAGAGAAACATGTGAAACTTTAAACAATTCAAACACTATGCAATATTCCACGTTACCTTAGCTTTAAACATTTCTCAAGCTATTCAAGTGTGAAACAAAAGCAAACGCCGTAGATATTCACCGATCGTGATCAGACCACTTCACAATTGATCGTTAATAATTGTATCAGATATGGTTGCTGCTCGTGAAGCATGAACTGCACAAGTCCGCGACGACTGTGTATCGACGAAAGGAAATTTAGAAAAGTGACGATTCCTCGAAGGACAGTTTTCTGTCGGAGAAAGTACGGAAACTATGTTTCCGTGAAAAGGACATCTGTATTGTATCAGGAATCATGGGCAGATTTGCCAGCGAAACTCTTCGACGAGACAGAAGAAAAACATGCGACGCGAAACGAAAAATAACGAGCGGCTACCACGAAACAATGTACCAACGAGAACGAAACAGCCGAGCATTTTTCTTCCCTCTTATTCCTGGCAACGTTCAAGTATTGTGACGCACAATTTGTCTTGCTGAACGATTTGACAGGAGCAAATTATCCATTTCAACGAAATGGAAGGCAATTTATTCGGTGCCCTGAAAACTTATTTCACCGTATCGTAGCTGCAATGACGATTTGTCGCTGTAATTTCCTATCATTTTCTAGGGCGAGTCTACCGTTTCACGTAAAGACCCTTTGATTCTAATGCCGGGAGGTCATGCATATTTAAAAAAGAAAAGAAAGATCATTTTCGTGATAGAAGAACAAATGAAATTTCGTGAAATTTCAGGAATTTACAATATCGACGGTGATCGATGAAAATTTTGCAATTTTTATAGGGAATCCAATTATTGCTCCAATTTGAAATTTCAGTTACTATCAGGAAATATCACGCGGAATATAAAAAGTACAAAGAATGACGTTTCAGCTGAATATTTGTTGCATTTTCTACATCGATCCTGTGACCATGAATAACAGTTATCATCAACCATACAGGAAATGGGTGTAATAAACTGGTAGCACTATATTCAGAAGTCCAATCCACCGTAATGGATCTGACGATATAAAGTTCATAATTCACTCCTGGCAATTTTCCACCACGCACACTTTTATTAGAAATTATTAGCTCCGTATCAAACTTGATTCGCGTAATATTTTAATACAGACTTTGAAATTTTTCTGTGTTACACTTCGTTCCAGAGTAACTTTTATGTTTTGTATCTTCAGTAAGCCCTAATTCCAAAGTTATGTTCAACCAATCACATTCGTCATATTTATATAGCAAGTCTACCCTTTCAATGCATCTATTAATTTTAATTTTCAACTATATCTTACTACAAGAATTCTTCCTTACAAAAAGAAAATTGATCACTATCAATAAATAACATAATACTTCGAAAAATATTTAGTATCTTCACCGTCAATTTCTAAAGAAAGCTCAAAAAAATATTTTACACACAATATTAAGTAATATTTCCCCATAATCCATAACGTACCATAACAACTCCAGCATAATCACAGATATCTACAATTCTTCACCTTCAGCACCTGTCTAAACAATCTATTCAGCGTTGATTAAAAACTTCGAAAATCGATAGTGTTCACTCCACAAACATAGGAAACAATCAAATATCACTATGGTACATATATGTATATGATCGAAGTGTTACCAAAATCTAGTATAACTTGCAGATGCGTGTTCATCGATCATGCGAATAAATCGTCGAGTAAAAAGTACTACCTCCTGGCGTCCTTCTGCTGTACTCACGTTGGAATGTATTTTGCAATCTTATGCTAATTTGGTTAGTCACCCTCGGTTCTGCTCGATACGCCATACTCTCGCGACGCGGAATAGGAATAGGCGTAGCTAAGAAACGAAAGAGCGTAACAATGGCGATGGCAATTTGGCCTTTCGACACCATCGATTGTTCATTGTCCTTTCCTATCCCCGAAACGCGTCCCATTGACTGCGGGAAATGACGAAGATCGTTAACTGGCCTCGTGTAACAGCTTTTACAGTGACATTGAAATCTTTATGACGGATCGTTCTGTAACCCGATTTGCCCGCCAGTAACTTCTAGTAATAACAAGGAGTTATTGATGAACATAATCAGTGTTACAGTAGGAAAATCGATTTTACATGGCTATGAATGGTGAACGGTTGAATTGAGAAGAAAATGACGAAGATGCTGTGAAAAATTTATGTCGACGATAAATTGATGAATTTTCTTATTTTTCTGCAATGTGAAAATTGACTTCAAATTTTGTGAAGTGTAGTGTTGAATGGTGAACGGTTGAATTGAGAAGAAAATGACGAAGATGCTGTGAAAAATTTATGTCGACGATAATTTGGTGAAATTTCTTATTTTTCTCTGCAACGTGGAAAATTATTTCAAATGTTGTGGTTGAATGTTGAACGCTTGAATCAAGAAGAAAATGACGACGATGGAATAAAAAATTGGTGAAATTTCCATGGTCCAATTAGGTAGAAATTTGGTGAAGTGTAGTGTTAGAAGTGTTGCAATATCAATGTTGAAATTTCATATTCCAAGTAATTAAGGTACAGCTCAATTTGTTTGTGTAAACTTTTTGAAGAAGTTAGCTTCTGATTCTCTATTACATCAACGTCGGAATAATTTGTCGATAAATTGAAAGCTGGTTTAAAAATTTCATTTTACACTAACAGAAGTGCATTAAATTGGCAAGGGGAAACTTGAACGTTCCAGCCAGCAATGTTGAAATATTCTATCAACGTATACAAATTTTACGCATCGCGGGTTAAACTTTTCTCTCACTTTCTCCCGAACAATAAACAGGATCGAGCATTTTCAACCGTTTCTCGTTCACGATCGCTGGACACAGAAGAACGAACGATCGTTGTTTCTACATCTATCGTTCGCGGAGATTAGTTTCTTGCGACAGTTCCGGTATCTCGGGAACGCGAACCAGTCGATTTCAGTTATTTCTATACTTGCGATCGCTTTCCAAACGCGTCGGGAAAACTCCAACTGTTTTTCTTTTCCCTTTTTTTTTCTCCATCCGTCGACGTAGCAGCTCCGTTTCCAGCAGGAACAGTGAATCATACGAACGTGAACGTGATATCTCAATTTTCTGAACCGGGGAGAAGTCATTTCTTCACGCAAATACGGAACACTTTGCGACATTTCCGGTGTTTCCGAAATCGCCACGCGATGGGTATCAATGACTCGCCACGCGAACGATTCATGTATATTTTCTGTAGAACCGTGTCAATCTTGCGAAATTTCAGAAACATTAATACCGCGAGTGTCAAATTCATTTCGATCGAACACAAAATTTAGATCATTGCCGAGTAAAAAGTCTTATTCTTGGAACTTCGAATTTTACCGAAAATCATATTCACCGTGTAATCAGAAATCTAATTTTTTATTCCACAGTGAACAAGATTTTGAACGAATAAAATTTTTTATTCCACGATACATCAAAATTTCTGATTTTTCATTCCACAACGAATAAGATCTAGAAAGAATAAAATTTTTAATTCCGTAATAAATAAAATTTCGAATACACGACGAATCTGTCAATCTTTAAAATTTCAAGACACGTGAAAAATCGTGTTTCTCGAAGTATCAAAAATTCTCCAAAGGTAGGATTCATAAAATCCGCATTCCAGTTGCTTGGATATGACTCAAGGTCGTCGTGAACTGACCAACATATTGTTCTTCCCCGTGGTAAACACCATGTCAAACGAGCATATCGCTTTATACACCTATCACGTTTTAGAATCTAAAAGACACGACCGGTGTACGTAATTATTTTTCCATCTCGACGGGAGAGATGGGAGAGAGTTCGAGAATCGATATTGAACTTTTCATACTCAAGTCGTTACACGATAGATTGTCATTGATACAGGAAGTCGAATAATAATCAGCCGGTGCATGCTGCTTCCGGTACCTAGAAACGCATTACTCTTTCTGATCACGTGTCTGCACAGTTTACGACGTCGACTTGGATCGTTCATGATCCGTTTTATGCAACGATTTAGTATACAACTTTTGAGTGATGATCGATAAAGAATATGTGTATATATTCAACCCTTTCATTGCTGTTGACGCCTACAGGCGCTTTGATCCTTAATTTAACCTTTAACCCCTTAAGTCCCGATTTTTCTTCGTTCACAGTAAGAAAAATTACGGTTGATTACAGTTTCGTGTTTCAATTGGAGAAACAAGAATTAATAATTTTAAAATGATACTATAAAATGATCTATCATCTGCCTCGCGTGTTACCAAAATCTGCCGCAGCGGAAGAGTTAAACGAGATTTAGATAATCGAGGAATTTCAGGTTATTTGAGAAATTGAATAAGAGATTGGTGCTAATTATATTCCTTCATTTATATTCGTCAATATTTGCCTGATTTTTCATGACGTATACATTATATGGTTAAGTGGACGTCAGACTGAAACGATATCTTGCAAATGGAATATATTATTGGGATTTCGAGTAAACGATAACATGCGTCGATCAATTAAACTTCAGTTCATTTTATTTCGTCCTGTCAATTAAATTTACGATCAAGTTTATTTCATTAACAGTAATTGCTGGTGACTCTTTCCTCTTCTTTTTTTTTTTTTTTTGGTTTTAAGCAAAGAATACAGTTAATGATATTTTATCTATTCAGTTGTACAAGCCGGTAGTCCCGCTGAGTTTATTCAATCGTTTGCACAGGTTAATTAATTTCTTAAGAGTTTACACGCTAATCTAATTTTCTTCCTCGCGAAGGCTGAAAACAGAATTGACTTTTTTTTTCAGCAAGCGGGAGACTAACAACCTCACCTGCCCGTGCAAAATGAGGGTAGCTCGTTCTCTTTCGACGGTTATCTAACATTATCTCAAGATGTACGCCGAGTGGCAAAAGGTGAGTCAAATTTATCTTCTCAAATTGACCTAAGCTCACATTTTACACACACTAAGCACCAAAATCTATCATACTTCTATGTCAAATCTTCTAATTTAGACACAACTCAGAATCATTCTTTTAATAAAAAAATGAATGAAAGAAGTTTTCACGATGAACGAGAATTTTCATGATTCAAATTAACCTAAACTCACATTTCACATATACTACACACCTAAATCTATTTTACACACAAAGGACCAGAGTCTATCCTGCCCCGAATTTTATATCGACCCGAAAAAACTAAAAAATTAGGAACTACTGTGAAAAATAAAAAAAAAATTTTCACGGCGGAGAAAAACGAAATAAAGAATTTATTAAAAAAAAAAAATGAACAATTTGCGCGTGTGTGTGCGTGTTGCATGGTTGCACAATGTTTACGTGGTCAGGATCGTACAGTGGATTGTTGTGTGGTTGGAGTCAATGATCTGTGCACACGCAATTGCGTCGCCGTGCAAGCCAGCCACTTTCGAATGCCTCTGCGCTTCGCGTTGCCTCGTCCGGCGACCTAATCGCGCTCTATTCGCCAAGCGAATAACGCTATATCCACTATTTTACTTTTCGCTCCGTTGCTTCGGAGACAATCGGTGAAAATTACGAAGAAGAAAAACAGAAAGAGAGAGATTGCACGAAATCGCGTGCAACATTTCGAGGATCGTGCACAGTAGGACTCTAAAGAGAGAAATGGTTCTCACGCGTCACACTATGAGTACCTTGTGTAACTTATAGCTTTCGGTTAGCGAACAAATGGAACTCGATTGTTTTTAACGAAGAATCCAGAATTCTCTCGCCCCTCTAAGTGAGAAACATAATTGAGCACTATGTTCTGTTGTAAAATAGCCTATCGCAGTTTTCATTTTTAATTCATCCTCACATTCAACCTCATATTTTTAACGAAGAATCCTGCGTTCTCTGATCCTTCGTGAGTAAAATAACGAAGCTCGATTAAATCAAAATTCAATCTCGAATTGAAGAGTTTCTTTTTTATCTTACACATGAGCAAAAAGGCGGGAAATAATTCGAATTGAAAATAATCACACCGGAACGCTGGAAAAAAGAGGCTAGCACATCTGCATACCCCTCATACAAGGAGGAATTCATTAGAAAGTAGACCGCATTGAAATCCGCGATAACCCGTACAGTATTCAATAATCAGAAAAGGAAATGTGCCGCATTAATTATCGAGGCTGAAGCCAAGTGTGTTACATTACTTCAATTTTCTATAATGCCGGTTACGCTGCCTCGGAGGCGATGTCTTCCTCAATTATTCTCCGGCTCATTACTCGTGATTGGACCCGTGTAATATACCGGCTCGAGTAAAAGTGAGATCGCGGTCGAATCTGCCTAACCAACATATTTCAAACGTTTACAACCATTCTTCATTGATTTCTACCTCTCTCTCTTTCTCACTGATATTCATCCCTCCTTTCAATCCACCTAACCTAACTTCCACCGTAAACATTCAACTACGAAATTACTCTCAATAAATCTCGAAGAACAGCAAAAAAAAAGAAAACTACGTGGAAATGATTTAAAAGGGAGATTAAATGAACTTAATAAAAACTTCACAATAATCGTTCTTTTCACTTCGTTTACCATATATACCAAACACTTTCTTCCTGCACCGAAATACTCTATACTCGACGAAACACAAATTACATCAACCAGAGCAACAAATCACGAAAACCATTCGATATATCGACACATTTAGATAATTTTTCTAAAAAAAATTAGTCAAGACCAATCTCGATATCGGCGTTTCGCCAAAGTTCGACTCGTATGAGCGCGGTTTGGACGGTTCTGCGAACACAATCGGTTTTTACCATCGACAGGCGAAGCCGCTTCTGCAACTCGCCACGGTGGCTAGTTAGAGAATCGCTTCCCGTTCGCCGCTGCCGCAGCCTATATCCAGCCAGCTCCACGTAGGCGTACGCGTATTTAGCGCGTAATTTATATAAGAAGAGAGGCACGCTTGGTTCCACCCCAAAGCACTTCGATACACTGGCGCCAGCACCGTTTCTTTCCCTCCTTTCCGTGGAAAGTGGGCGAAAAGCTTCGATTCTAACCTCTCCGCTTCACGATTTTCCATCTAACCTATCGACAGCCTGGTCGCACAGTCTCGGATCGTTCATCGACGGGCAAATTTATGGAACAACACGAACACACACAGATGAAACAAACTGCATATGCAGTGTCACGATTAAAAAACGAGTACGCCACTGTACATACACAGCAATTGTTGCGGAGAAGAGGCGTATAACTTCCAGTGTTGCATCGAACATCCTCGCGTCCGGATCGCGGGACTCGATTCCTCTTCGTCCAAGAAAACAGGTTTCTTTTTCCCCCCTGTTCGCCCGAGAGAAGGACGAAAACACCACCCTAATTTCGACACCTCTTCGTCGTTCTCGTTCTAAGTGCTTTTTAAATCGGCGCGAATCGAGAGCAGCTCGCGTTTGACCCTGTTTTCGAGGGATCGAAGGAGGAATCGTGTGGAAATGTTTGCCGGATTGGTGAAAGGATTTCCGAAAAGCGGTATTTCGGATATATTCCGCGGTGTTCGTTCTCGATTACGTTGGAACGTGTTCGTACGTGAAACTAGCTTGTGAAACGAGTCGAAGGACAGCGGGGAAGAGGAGGAAGCAAGGAGAGAAAGAGACACACGACCTGTCGCGGAGGAGTTGTGAATAGAAAATTCCTAGACGTTATTAAATACCGAAGGAGCGGAGTTTCTTTTTTTTCTTCTTTTTTCACTTTTGTTTCGCGATCTGGCTGGCGTGAATTTGACGCAACTGTTGAGATTTAACGACGGTGTAATTGAAGATTTAATCGGTGGAGCACGGGTAAAAGTAGCTTGAAACAGGACGACCAGGCGGCTAAATGGATTGATGGGTATTTAAATCGTCGCCGATGTGTGTACAAAGGATCGCGAGGATTGACAGCCCGGCAAACTACGTGCAAGTATTCCCGAAACGTCTCGTCGAGTGACCGTTAACGCATTCTATGCGAGCAGCACGGATTTTTCGAGACTGGTGACCCAATGTGCTCAATAGTAAACCGTCTCAGTGGCCTCCTAACTCCTTTAAGCTGAATTTAAAATGCGTGACAGTATTGTGCCGAACGATTGTCTCAAATCTTGACCGAACGTGCTCAGCTTCTTAACGCCGATCTCGACCATTCTGTGACCATTCTCGTTTCCTCCGATATCGCTTTTGACTCTGTGAAATTGATATTCTACCAACGATGAAACTCTCGCAGAAACGATGAAAGGTTTGCAACGACACGAATACATCAGGAAGATCGATGATCGTTTGAAGAAAGGACCTTTGGAACTCGGAAAACAGTTAAATCACGCGGATGATGCTGGCACAAAATGATAGCAAGGTCACCAACAGTAGTTTCGACTAAAAGACTCATCTTCGAGAGACGAGTTTACAAGCCGGGTCATGTTTGCACAAACTTTCTGTAAATAGAAAGAATATTGATGAGAGAACGGAAGAGGTGTTAGCTGTCTGGTCACTTTGAACCTTCGAGCACTTTGTGTGAACTTTATTTAACCAAGTTAATTTCTTAATTTATTCAACGTCGAGAAATAACCAGGTGATAAGACATAGATAAAAGAAGAATCAACGACGAGTCTATGTTACGTAAAAATGATACCAGTTGCAGGTGGTTAGTTTCTGGTTAGACGGGAAACTGGTCCCTGACAAAACTCGCAGGAATCGAGACCGTTAACAAGGTCAGGTCTACGCGTGTTTCCAGTACCCGGTGTTAATTGGTGTTAAATGAAACAGGGACACGCTGAAAACCCCGGCAACTTTGCTAAATCGCGTGCTTCGTGGTCTGTTTGTGATTTAATTGACGTTACCGTTAGTGCAGTTATTAAAAATGTCTTCAACAGAACATTCCGGCATCGTTCGAGTATCTCTAGCTACCTGTCCCAACAGACTGATAAATCTTATCCAACGATTTACGATTCGTCGCCACTTTTCAAGGTAGAAAGTGGCCGAGCAGATGACTCACCGAAAACTCTTTTTTCAACCCAACGAACGCCTCCTGACGAATCTTTGTATAATTTCTGTATCACGGATTCGTCTCACGAATCGTTCGAATCGAACAGATACAAGAATGTCCGTTGAAAACAGCAGCTGAGCCGGAGCCATTGCAACGATTCCCTTACGACGTGATTTCCGCGCGGTCACTATTGAAGAAAGTCAATAACATCGATTAAAATCGAACGCTGACCGGTATACACAACATGGAGTCCGCGATAGCGTGCAGCAAGAGAGTCGAGCGCAGGTCTACGCGATCGTCGACCTCGAAGAATCGGTTTTCGTCACGAAACACGCGCTCGGAAGCTTTCTACGCCGGCGTGGAACCGTTATCCGTTCGACGCGCATTGCATAATTCCACCGGCCCAGACCCAGATACAAATTCCGCTCCAAATTCCAGCGGATCGGCGGAACGCTCTAGGAGGCACTACACTTCCGGTCGTCCAAGGTACCTGGACCCAGGAATCCCTTTAGAGCACACTACCAGAACCAACAGACTGTCCGGTGGTCAGCAGGAGCTGTTTCACACGGTTCCACGAGACATAGCAGTGTCTCGAAGGGAAATCTTGCGAAGGTACAGCAAAGAGAAAGAGGAAAATCCTTCGAAATTCAGCGAGGCTTTGCGCCATCGTTGGAAACGATCGGTAGACGTGGAGAAAGATCTGCAAGAGAGACCGAGAACCCTTCCATCCACGTCGAAGAGATTGCAGAAGGAGCAACAGGGAAAAGTCTCTCAAACCGCTCAGGGATTCAAAAAGATCTCGAGACAGGACATACTACGCAGACGAGTAAGCGTGGACGCGCCGGTAGGTATCTCTCGTGGAAAAGGCCGCGGAGAGGAGAAGCTAGAAAGTTCAGAGGCGAAAGGTGGCACGGTGAAGTCCTCCTCCAGTTTCCAGAAGAACGTCCCCAGGCCGAGAAACCATGGGTGGGGCAAAGAGGACGAGAGAGAGTCCAGGTCAGTCTGTGATTTCCTGGCAGTCACCAGTAAGCTACAGGACATCACCCGCGGCCTTGTGCCGAGACCGTCGACCTTGCCTAAGATAATCCACCACGTGTCCAGATCGGCTAGGCTTGCAGAAGAGTGGGCCAGCCATAGGCTGGCCAAGGATGTCGTGAGAAAGGAACCGCCAATCTACGGAAGGATACGAAGAAGAAAAACTTCACTACCGAGCAGCACAGGCACCCTAAGAAATTCACTCACGTCGCTGAACACCTTGTCGAGGTATCCCAAACCCACCAACCTTCTGGTGAGAGAAAGAGCAGTGGACGTGGAGTTTAAACCAACGACGAGACATCTTCGCGACCCGGTTCCCGACACACCGTTCTTCGCAGCCACGTTACCTCTCGTTGACATGCGATCGAATCCCCAGAGACATGCGATTTACGCCAAAGTGTCTCGACGAACGTCGAAGGGTCATCAAAGCCACGATAACAAGACTGATTCGAAAGATGGTGTTAACGGTAGGCTCGAGGCTGAGATAGACTCCGGGCATAGAACAATGTCGCGCAAAAGGATCATCGAGAACATGAAGGAGAACTACGGAGCGGAGAAGAATAGCTCGAAGACGGAAGAAGACTCTGTCGAAATTCAGCCTGAATTTCAGTCAGAAAGTCAGTCGTATCAGAGCAAGGACTTGGACCTTCGGATGAAGAAGGAGCAGAACGAGATGGAGGTTGATCGATCGAAGAAGAAGAGCGCGAGCGGGATCGACAGGTACGATTCACGATCGGAGGGCAACCGGACCAAGTCCAAGGAGACGATGAAAAACAAATCCAAGTCTCAGAGCAGGCTGATCGAAAACTTTCGCTCGACGCAACGAGAGATCGGTGCAGCGACCAGGTTGGCGACCACTCTTCCCAGTTATGTGAAAAGTTCGAGAAAGTACTCGACCGAAAGTCCGCCAGGGATCGACTGTCACAGAAAATTGCCCAAGGAGACCGGTATCTCGTCGAAACAGATCAAGGAGAGATCGAACTACGTGAAAAAGTCCGCCGCGAACCATGTTAGAGCTTTCAGCGACGCGAACAGCGCTCGTTCCAATTCACCGGTCACTACATCCTCGATCTTCGGATTCTGTACCGGCAAGAGGAAGGTTCAATCTTCGTCAAACGGTTCGGCGAAGGTTCAAAGTGTTTCGACATCTCCTACGTGGAACGTGAAAACGGTTAGCATTGCTTCGAATCACTTCGACAGGGCCAGTTGCAGCAATAGTTATGTGTTCTTGTTAACTCCTACCCAAGCTTGTTGTACAGAGAATTCCTGCGATTCCTCGAGTTCTGTACGAGTGCAAGAATCCTACGTGAACGTGGAATTTCTCGGAGTTTCGAGAAATTCTCGATAAATCTATTTACATTAGTATCGTTGCAATTTCTTGCATTAAAAATTCTCGCAAACTCTATCGCAACGCATATTTTTACACACGTACTTTCTAGTACAGAATCTTCATAGCTCTACCGTAGAAAGTGGATTGTACAATGTTCCTTCTGTTAACAAAAGTGTCTCTTTTCGCAGGGTGAATTGGTGTGGTTCGACCCTGGCGTCGGCCACGTGTTACCAGGAGAGGTTCTCGAGTATCACAGGGCAGCGAACGTTCTCTCGGTGCAAGCAGTGATCGCTGGCAAGGTATGAAACATCGATTAACATTTTCCCCCGTGGAAAATATTCCGTTCTCAATGAACGCGTTCATTCGACGTCTGTAAAAGGGGGACACACGACACACTGGAACGCGTAAATTATTCGCGATTCAAACGATCGACCGGATAACTTATGCAACATCTGTGACACAACCTCGATTATGATGCATGAGGCAGAAACGCGTTCCTCTCGGGACGAACTGTCCGTTTTCTTTCCCGGCTGGAATAGAAATCGTACATGTACCGTTCGAACCCCCCATAGACGGATCAACAATGAAACCGCGTAGCGTTCTATTATCTCCAAGGGATAGAGCAGCACACGACAAGACGTGTGTTAGAGTACGTAGCCAGTCAACAATGTGGAGTTGGCCACTTCGAGGCCAAGGAACAACCGGTTATTCTGCATTTCCTTAAAGCGAGCCCCGCTTCAGGCGGTCGGTCGACGTTCTTACTATGTTCCATTGACTTTTTGCTAGCGCAATTTGGCGCAGCAAACAATGCCACAGCCGGACGATTATCGCGTTGTGGCGACTTGCCTTGGCTACGTGGGTGGTTCCAAGTATCGCTCTAATTTCTTCTATCTTTCCGTGAGCAATTTTTTCGATCAAACAATTAAGCTACCACGAACACGATCGATTAGCAAAATTTCTTCCTACGTGTAGAATACGCGTGAAAGAAGAAGAGTTGTTCGTTAAGGTGACGAACGAACGCGGTAACCATAAGAAGCTGAGACAGTCCCATAGCTCAGACGTCAACATGTCACAGGAAGAGGAACGAAATGCATTGGAGGAGAAACGAGACTTCCGTCGTGGCCACCTAACGGGCTAGTCAAATGCGTCGAGTCCCGGCTAGAAAGTCGAATCGAGCATCGAATGCCGCGCATTCTTCGCGAAATACCGTGAAATACTTCCGCGAAAGTGGCCTGCTGCGGTACACCTTGGAAAATTACGTCCACCGGCTGACAGACCGATGTATCGATTCCCGCGTGAAAGTGCATATCGAAAAGGGGCAGCGTGCCGGTCGCTTGCAACACCTTCGTGCACTTTCAAGCTCCAAGGACACCGTACGTATTGGCAACAATCGTGTCCCCGAGTTTTTCGCGTTCCCGTCTTTCACTTTCGCGAATTCGCGTCTCTTCGCTCGCCTCTTGCTCCCCTTTTAAACCAATCGTTTCGTCCATTTCGATTGGATAACTAGACCCATAATCCCTTGCAAATATTCAGCTAAATTCCAAGAATTTGCACACACCGCTTCCAACATTTTGCGTAAAAATCGGTGCAATGTGAACTGGCAGTTACACTTCCGCTACACTTCAACCATAATACACTTCCCTGGAACTCTGAATCTTTGCATTCAATCATAGCAAGCACAATCCAATGGAAATTTCAGATTTGATCTTCCTCCATGTACAACTCGTATTCAGCGTGGCTACACTTCCTTAAATTGAAGTGTAGAAACGCGTGCAACAACGATAAAACGAGATTGCCAAGTTTCTCCTGAGGCAAAAATTCCACCGATTGTTCGTCTTGAATTTTACTCGATCTCTTGCCCAAGCATAAGAGAAATGCATGACGAGTTTAAAGAACTTGTTACGTCTGGTTACAGTGTATTACACTTCCGACGGTTGCGATGCATTTTCTAACAGAATGAAAAGAAAAAAAAAAGAAAAAAGGTGGCATCGCGTTAACGTAACATTAGTCGACGAATAAAATTACGACCAGGCTCGCTCTCGCAGTTTTATTTACGTGACAAACGCGAATCGAACGCGGCTCGAGTTAGCATTGATCATTCCTCTGTGTGCTGCGCCTGTGCGTCTTGTATTCGATTTCTCGATGCATTGTCGTGCATTGGTAGCGGAGTCTAGTTCAACGGTGTCCCATTATAGATGACGGTGCACAGAGGCGTAGAAATGAGACATTTAACAATTGTATTACATTAACTTTGCACAATGCTATTGTCGTACTTAGGTTTCAACAACTGTGCAAACACTACTCAACTCTTATTAGCAGTAACACCTATTCGATAAAAACAATCTCTGACAATTGACGAAGTATCTTCAATCGGTAATTTCGTTTAAAATTGTCAAAAAATGTATTGTTCGAATAAAAATTATCCCAGCCGTTGGATCACTCGAAGAAACTAGTTTTGCAAATACGAGAATTACCGGATCCATGTTTGCGCCTAAGAAACAGCTTGAAATTACCAGGTGAAATAACGCTTTCAATTCATCGTCATAGTTCCATGAAGGATTGGAGAGTTCATTAAAATCCGGTAACGGGATCGCTTTCTGTTTACTACAACATAGCAGGCCGGCAAAACGCTCATATCCTTCCGTAAAATCGCGCCTTCTCCGTAATCGTAACGCGCCGACGCCAATGGAATCGCAACTGCAAACTCAGGCAACCCGGTATCCGGTTAAGTCCCACGTTAGTGGCTTTCGCGTCTTATGTGAATTCGCGTGAATCTTCCTTTTTTATCGCGCATTCTCTCCGGAGATCGGGTCGCAACCGTCGAGAAAATCAGGCAAAAGCCGCCTGAAGGAAGAGAGACGCTGTTGGGAAAAGGATGGATCAGGCCAGCCACTTTTGGAGAACCTTCTTCGTCGAGCCGTGAAGAACGTGTGTGCGTGAAAAACCAACAACACGAAACGTCGATAATTATTCCGAAGACGACTTCGTGAATAGTCGTCCAGATTTCAAGATAGTGATCCTATTTTTAGAATCTTCCTTCGACAGCCTAGACTTCTTCGGCGCATTTCAAACGAGGACTTACTTAAACGCGTGGAAATACATTGGCACGGAAAAAAGAAACGTCGATAAATATTCAAACTAGTGATCCTATTTTTAGAACTTCCTTTCAACAACCTAGACTTTACTCAGACTTTACTTAGGTCTTCTAAGATATTTCTCTGGAACAAATTCTCGCAGAAGCTTTCATTTTCTTCCTGTCTGTAATTCTAAGCAAGATTGGCCGTTTATCGTTGAATAAATCATGGCCACAGAAGAAGATCATCACTACGACGTTCCGACAATTCGTCAAGGAGTGGAAACATCGTGTTCAGACGAGGTTAACTCAGACACTCAGAGTGAGAGTAGCACGGACAAGTTTTATCCCGATTCAAGGAGCGAACCGGACAGATGTTTCGCGGGATGTCGGTGTCAGAAATTTGCCACGGACTCGTCCGGCTACGATGTTCCTGTTCAAAAGTCAAGGCTACGCTCGAAAGAAAGTATCTTCGGATGCAAGGACGATGATGTGTGCCTGTGCGCGCCGCAGCAAGACTTCGTCGAGTGGCATTACAAAACGACCAAATCGGTGCTGAAGAATTTAAAGTCGGCCTTCGACGCGCGTACCCTCGGCGACGACCACGACTACTTTCTTCAAGAATCCGTGGATGGTTCGACTGAGTTCTCGACGACCTCGTCCACGTCCTCTCGCGAATTTTTTCGGGTCTACCCGCGAGAGGATGGAGACAGCGACTCTAGCGGATACTCGAGGAGACAGGGTACTGTGAGGAGGACGAGATCCAACGACGCGACCTTGAGGCCTAAGACGAGGAGGACACCGGAACCACTGACGTACCTCTGTGTCCGTGTGATCGTCGAAAATGTAATGTGGTGCGAAGCAACGTCCTAGGATCTTCTTGAAATAGCGTAGAAATTGATATTCTACTTGCAGCGACATTCTGTTTAACCCTTTTAAGATCGGCGATTTTTAGAGAGCTCGGAGGATTTTTTTAACGAAGAAAATCTATGAAATTTTATGAAAAATTTGGTAAAGCAACAACTCCAGGAACTGGCCGAAATATAATGTGAAAAATTGAGAAAAAAGCAAAAATGCAAACTGCAAATGTATTATCTTGATTTGCAAACGATTAAATTTGCCGATAGCAGGCAATAAAAAATGATAAAAAACGATAACAATAGACCGTTACCTTGAGCCTGAAAAGGTTAATACAGAGAATCCTAAATACTGCTGAAGAATTATCCAAGATAACCAAATTAAATGTTCTCGAAAATCCAGTTTTGTGACATTCCTTGCATTCCCCCTTACCTTTAATTAATTATTTAAAAAAAATGAATATTGATATGTGAATTGATCTCGTTACGTTTCAGCCACAAATCTTCACCCTGACGAACCTAAGCGGGGTGAAACCAAGACAGGATCTTGGCCAAAATGGAGTGGAAGATATGATTCAGTTAACGTAAGTTTTCTCCTTATCATTTAACAAATGAATCCTATTATTTTCAGACATTGTTAAAATTACAGCGACCTCAACGAAGCTTCGTTACTATGGAACCTGAAGATTCGATACGACAAGGAATTAATATACGTACGTCTCCTACACTTTTAATCATTACTTAACAATCAACATCTTACCGCAACATCAATTAACACAATTAAAAAACGACAGACTTACACGGGGAGCATCCTAGTGGCGGTGAATCCTTACAAAATGTTCGACATTTACGGCTTGGACCAAGTAAAACTCTACGAAGGACGAATACTAGGCACACTACCTCCGTGAGTTTCATAGTTTGAAAAAAAAAAAGAAAAAAGAGACGTGCATACATAATGAGAATGTAACGCAACAATGCAAGCTTCCCGTTTGTGTAACACTTTTTTCCACAGTATATTCTCTATTAATGGAACAAATATTACCGTGCAATTCCAGTCATCTGTTTGCCGTGGGTTCGTCGGCGTACAGTCAAGTAACTGCGGCAAATAATGCCAGCGCGAATCAAGTGGTTGTTATTTCCGGCGAATCCGGTTCAGGAAAAACGGAATCTACGAAACTCGTAATGCAATACCTGGCCGCTGTTAATCGAGCACCCAACAATCTCGTCACGGAACAGATTCTCGAGGCGACTCCATTATTAGAGAGCTTCGGGAACGCGAAGACGCCGAGAAACGATAACAGCAGCAGATTCGGCAAATATTTGGAGGTTTATTTCAGGGAGTGAGTATACGATCCTTGGAAGAAAGAAAAGAATTCTAATTAGCAAAAAAAGAAAAGTCAAAATCCTCTAATCGGTCGATCGAAGTGAAAGCTTGAATCCAGATCTAATCGCCAGCTAATAGGATCCTCGAGTTTAAATTAATAATTATTTTCAGCGGAGTGATCGTAGGAGGAAGAATAACCCAGTATCTCCTCGAGAAAAGTAGAATAGTCACGCAAGCCTCGGAAGAAAGGAACTACCATGTGTTCTACGAACTATTGGCGGGTCTCGATCAGCAGCTCAGGGACAAGTACGGATTGCTGACCCCAGACAAATACTTTTACCTGAACCAGGTTACTAGAACCTTCGAAACCACCTACCCAACTAATTCCAACGAGTAAATTACATTACTGTTTCCATTTTACCAGGGTGGAAACTGCGAGATCGATGGAAAGAGCGACACCCAAGACTTCAAAGCCCTGCTATCAGCGATGCAAGTGTTGGGATTCACTTCCGAGGAGCAAGACACGATTTTTAAAATACTAGCTAGCGTGTTGCACCTTGGAAACGTGTATTTTCACCGGAAACAGATGAGGCACGGTCAAGAAGGCGTGGAGGTTGGTTCTGATGCGGAGATACGTTGGGCAGCTCATCTTCTGCAGGTCAACTCCGACGGAATTATCAGAGCACTCACGACCAAAACGACAGTACGTGGGGGGGAAAGAATGAGAAATTGCTACGTTCGGGGATCTGTGTGTCGGAGGATAAGGTAAAACGAGATTTGTTCGCAGGAAGCGAGAAACGAGAGAGTCTTCACGGCGTTGAATATCGATCAGGCTCTGGATGCCAGAGATGCCTTCGCCAAGGCTCTGTACAGTTCCCTGTTCTCCTGGTTGGTCGCCCGTGTTAATCACATCGTCTACAAAGGAACGAAGCAGACTGCCGCGATCTCGATACTCGACATATTCGGCTTCGAGAATTTCACGGAGAACAGCATCGAGCAATTGTGCATCAATTACGCGAACGAGAACCTCCAGTTCTACTTCAACAAGCACATTTTCAAGCTCGAGCAACAGGAGTACGCTAAGGAAAAAATCGATTGGACGACCATCAATTATACCGTAAGTGAAAGTTGCGCCTCGTCAGGGGGGGATTAATTGGCTTAATTATAACCGGACAAATATCACGATGAATTTCCATTGGGAAGATTTACGAGAGATTAGCTTTCGCGAAATTGATATATCGTGTGCAATTAATCGTTCGCCACTTTGTCCATTATTACAGGAATTAAAATAACTTCTGCTTTTGATATATAGGACAACCTGCCGGTGATACATCTGATCGCAAAGAAACCAGTTGGAATTCTTCATCTGTTGGACGACGAGAGCAATTTTCCCAAAGCGACAGATCTGTCGTTCCTAGAAAAATGCCATTACAATCACGCCTTGAGCGAATTGTACTCGAGACCGAGAATGAATTCCGCCGAGTTCGCTATTAAACACTACGCAGGCCAAGTTTGGTACAACGTCGAAGGATTCTTGGATAAAAATAGAGACACACTGAGACCGGACGTTGTGGAATTATTGATAAGTAGCAAAATATCTGTAAGTTTTCTGCCATTTTCAGAGAAGGATTCATCGTTGAAATTCTCCATTAATCGATCCATTCCTTTTCTAGATGGTCAGCAAGATGTTCCAGCATGTAAGGACAACCCACGAAGCGAATAAAACAATGAACAAACCGAACGGCAGATTCGTCACCATGAAACCAAGGACACCAACCGTGTCTGCTCGATTTCACGACAGTCTACAACAACTTCTCGACTCTATGTCTCAGTAAGAACATCGCAAATTTCTCTTCGAATTAAAATACTGTGTCTGTGTCAATGCTCTGATTCGTAGACAAGCGCGTCGAACTAGTATGTAAATTATGCCATTTCACTCCAAGTGTCAAGTGTTTCACGCAAAACGAGGAAAAATGAAACAGCTAATTTCGTAGCATTCAATGGAAATTAAATTTTAACGAAGTTTCACTTCTACGAGACATCCAAGATTAATCTCCGGAAGAGATTAATTTTCTCCCTGACGTACGTTTAATTATTTTTCTCCAAGGTGTAATCCGTGGTTCGTGAGATGCATCAAACCGAACACAGAGAAGGCGCCGATGAAATTCGACATGCCCTGTGTTCTCGAGCAACTTCGTTACACCGGGATGCTCGAGACGATTCGCATACGAAAAACTGGTTATCCGGTACGACTTCTTTTTGGACACTTCGTCGATCGATACAGATACCTCGTTTCCACGCATCTGCCAAGAGGAGCGCCGAATAAAGAGCTTTGTCGCATAATCTTGGACAAAGCTGCACCGAAGGAAGCGCAATCTCAGTATCAGTTGGGTCTGACCAGGGTATTCTTGAGAGAATCCTTGGAAAGAACTTTGGAATACAACAGAGCATTGATTTTGGAGCGAGCTGCCATAACTGTTCAAAGGTATGAATAGAAATATGAATAGAAAAATAATTTAAATAGAAGACTAATTTGAATAGAAAAATTGTGAAAAGCTCAAAAGAACTCGTATTTCGATACCATAAATTACTTTTAATCGCTTCAAAACTGAAGTTTCGTGTCTTCAGATGCTCCAAAAATTTTCTATTAAAATTTAACGAGAATTTTGTAATCGTCTGAATGCAGATATACCAGAGGGTTCCTCGCGAGGAGAAGGTTCCTCAACATCTCACGAAGCACAGTTCTAATTCAAGCCGTTTACCGAGGTTATCGCGAGAGGAAGAAGTTCAAGGCGTTGAAGAAAGGTGTGCTTATGGCACAGAAAATATACAGGGGGAAGAAACAGCGTGAGAAATTTAAGGTATTGAAAGAGGAGATGGCTAAGAGAGCGGAAATTGAGCGTGCCAGTAAGGAACGAGCAAAAGCGAAGCAACAAAGACGGTAATTGATCACGCACATTTTATTTTAATTACTTTACTCTCTGCTGTAGAAAAAATTATCGATTAATTTTTGAAATGTGCTATTTATTTTTGCAGATTGGCAGCCTACGCACACAGAAAGAAATCTACTGAAAGTAGTGGGTCAAGTGATACCCATGCACCACAGTTACACTCTACCAAACGACATAGATCAACACCAGTTCTCCAAATTCACCAACATTTACTTCAAAAGCCACATCTTCGGGATGAAACGAGAACCCATAAAGACACCATTCCTGGCTAAAGCTCGCGACCAAGATTACACAGACTCCTTGATGATCTTCAAGATGATCCTTCGTTTCATGAACGAGAACAATTTAAGTGGCAAACGAGAACAAGCATTAGGCGACTATATCGTGAACAAAGGAATTGTCAATGAAAAACTGAGAGACGAGATTCTATGTCAATTGGCCAATCAAACGTGGAAGAATGAAAACGACGCGAACAAAGAACGAGGCTGGTTATTGTTGTCAAATTGTCTGTCAGCTTTTCAACCCAGTCCTACTCTATTCAAGTATTTCCTGAAATACGTGTCTGACCACGCGTACGACGGCTACAAGGCTTATTGTCAAAGGAAGCTACTGCAAGGAGAGAGAACAATGTTCAGAATACTGAGTAACAATCAACAGGTCGTTCATCATATACCCAGAAATTATCCTCCTTGTGTACTGGAATGGAGAGCAAACAGAAATCGCGTCAATATGGCTCTAAGCGTCGGATTTTACGATGGTGAGACATTTCTCAATAAAACACACGGCATTGTTTCCAACAAAATATTTAAATCAACGTATTCTCTATTGTTTCCAGGTGAGACGATCACCTGTGCAGTGGATTCTTGGACAACCTGTGAAGAGCTAGCCAATCTCGCTGTCCACAATCACGGCGTGGACAATTCTGGATGGACAATTACCTTGTGGAATCAATTAGACGGCCCTGATGCCATTGTAACGGAAACGAATGGTTTCGACTATGTCTTAGACCTAATTTCAGAAATGGAACTGGCTCCGGCGTTCCCCGCTGCCAAACACATGTTCCTGGAGCAGCGAAAGAACAGTTTCCCTCCTATCAAAAAGAGAGAAGTAGGTACACTAGTATTCGGAACGAAGAATTTGATGGCAGTGAATGATATAATAAAATTCTCCGTGGTTTATTTAGCACGCGCAGATAATTCGAGAGCTAGAGCAGGAAATAGAACCACCGGTTCTGAAAACCTTCCAACCTCTGGAACGGAAACCAGTACCTAAGATTGTGGACAAACCTGTCGAACCAGAAATTCAATCGCCAAGGCGACCTGCTGTTCCTCCACCACAGCCACCTGTGACGAAGCCATCGGTAAGTTAAATTTCTCGCTAATCTTTTCTACCAACGTTAAAAATTTTTGCAAAACGAAAAAATTCCTTTTTAACACGTTCACTGCCACCGGAAAATTGATAGCACGCTGTGCAATGCATTCTGGACCGCATATGCTGCGTCGGTGGCAGCGAACGTGTTAAACAAAAATTCCAGAAAATGAGATCCACTATTTAAAATATGTATTTTATATTTGTTGCTCAGGTGAGGAAGCAATCTCACGAAGCAATGTTGGAAAGCACAACAGACACTGGTCTGTCGCGAAAATCTGCCCTGAACGACAGATACTTCGAGAAAGAGAAGCAACGTAGCCGTAGTTTGGACAATTTGCTTCAACCCGAAGTGGTACCACCTCCGGTGAAATTAGCGAATCTAGGATTATCGTCGTCGAAATTGAACGAACGCTATCACAGTCTCGAACGAATTGGCGAGACGTCAGCTGTCAGTAACGTGGAATACATGACGAGAAGTGAAATCACGCAGGAGAGGAAGTACAGCAGGATAACTAGGACAACGGAGCCGAACATCGAAGAGGAAGACCTAACGATAGACTTCGAGTATCCTGATATTCAATCGGTCAGTCAAACTGGAAGGTCTGAAGATGACAAGAGCAGTTACATCCGATCACAGACGAGATTCATCAAATCTCAATACCCTGGTAAGTATTTCCACAAAAAAAAAAAGATAATCGATCTAATAATTTTCACACCTAACTATCTACCATCCTTTCAATTCAAAGGCAAACGAGCACTGCCAGGCAGTCAATCAAGTCGTGCCTACATCGAGAAGAGCGAGTACGGCGTGAAATCCTCGGCCATGTCTGACACGAGCGAAGCTCCTTCCCTGGCGTCGCATGTGAGACGAGTTAGGGTACCTAGTCAAGCTTCAGATGTGGATCAGTTCCTGGACGAGCTGTTTATGCCAGTTCTGGATGGTAATTTAGACGAGCTATCCGATGCTAGAAGCTTGGCAGCTAGCATTAAGGGTACGAAGGGCGAGAGATCACAAAGTGGTATCATAATCCTCGAAGATTTAGCAAAGAACAGTGATCTCGAAACTATGGAAGATTTCATCGAAACGATGACCAAGAATACCAGCAACGAAAGGATCACAGCGAAAGAGTTATCCGAGAAGATCAAAGGAGGAGGCAACATGGACATACCGAATCAGAACGCGACTTTTAATTTCGGTGCTATTACACCAGGAATGATGTCACCGCCTATGATGATGCCGATGTTCAGCGCAGCTCAACAAGTGCCTCCAGCTCAGAGTACCAACATGAACATGGGTCCTGGATTCATGCCAATACCTATCTACAATATGCAAGGCTTGAATCTTCCTCAGTACCCAAATTCACCGCCTAATCCCAACAACGACATGATGGCCTATCAGCAGAACCTGCAACGAGCTTTCCTGCAAAGCGCCATGGCTCAAAATATACAGATTCAACAGCAGCTGTTGGCACAGAATCAAGCTCTTCAGCAGCTGCTTGTGCAGAGCCCTCAAAACTCGTCGCAGCAACCGGTGAGAAACGATCAAACGATAAATCGTGAATAACGATGACATCGACAACATTGGGACACGAAATATTTGCTCGATTATTTTTTGGGACGTCTATCGACGAATCTCGCAAGATTTCACTTGGTCGAACATTTTGCAATTCTCCTTTGATTCGCGAAAAAAAAAGAAAAAGAAAATACAACGTTTACCAACGGTTATGTCAAAACTAATTTCCTGGTGCCTACGATGAAACCGCAATTTATCCTCTCTCTGTTTCTCTAGTCCCAGAAAGTCATCGAGATACCAAAGTAAACACACTTTACCGCGTATAAAAATCGCGACACACACACTCACGTAAAGACATACGTGTACACTGTGTAAAGAAGACAAGTCACACTTCGATATTCGATTGAATTCTTCTTTACCCCGGACACACAGCATCATTCCTTATCGCACAATAATACTCGACTCGAATTTCGTAACGTCTATACATAAACTGAGAAACTGCATGTTAAATGTCATCACAACGAATGGATAGCCGTCATTTCGTGCGTCACTTTCACGATCACATAACTAAGTACTAACACGACCGGTGTTGCGCAACACTGCACCAACAGCTTCAGTGTTTGCGATCGCTCACCATAGAGAAAGAGAGAGAGAGAGAGAGAGAGAAAATGTCCTTCTGGACCATCTCCTGTAGGCTTCTGAGCCGCATCGCGGCATGGGTGTGTGTTTCCAGGGCACGGTGGTGTCCGCAGGCCCCTCCAGTATGAATCTTGTCCCCCCAGCCCCTCAAAATGGTGCCCAAATGGGGCCCAATGACTCTATTGGACGCTACTCCAAGGTACCTACTGATTTCATCTAACAAGTAAAGAAAAAAAAGAAAAAAAAACAATGAACCGTCGAACGATTCACGTCAGTGATAACTTCGGCTTATTAAAAGACTTATCGATTATTTTTCCATGATCAAATTAGACAGAACTTGTCTAAATGTTGTAACATATGTTCGGTGAGATTAACCGGTTATGGGAAGAATTTGCCAAGTCGAAACGGTACAGTGGTGTGGGAAAATGTGGGTTTTTGATGAAACACACTTTGCTAAGAACGTATTACGAAGGATAGTCGTTTACGGTTGACAATCGTTTAAGTGGTTAATGTGGCTCGACAACGGTTTATTACCAGGAGTAATCTGTAATTACTTGTTGCTCATATTAGAAGATCGTATTACGTCAATAGAGGAGATAAAGGACGAGCGAAGATGAGTCACTTTCGTTTGAAATGCACACACACGTTATGTTCACCTTTCTCTTATGCAAAAGAACGCAAATTAGCGGGAAGAACTTTGTCGTTGAAATAAATCGATACGAATCTGCAATTTTTTCACAGCACTGTACATACATATATATATATCAGCACAAAATAAAATCATTTCGAGCATGTTTGTAATATCGTTTATGTTTGTAAAATACCTTTATTATACATATATCACTGAACTTAACTTGCGAACTATGTTTAGAAAGTTGTAATATAGATCTGTGTGAAATGTCAAAGGGAATTTGGAATATTGCTAGGTATCATTCAGAGAACCAGAGGATGATGAACTCTGGTCGACAGAGAAACAAGCTGCACCAGCTCAAACAGCGAACAGTCAACGTCAAGAAATGACGGTGAAAGCTCAAATTCATCGATCTCAAAGTCCGCCGAGGAAAAACTCGGAAATAGTTCGTAAAACTAGCGTGGAGTATGCAGTGAGGAAAGTTAGTGTCGAGAGAAAAACGGGTGATAAAAAATCAACCGGTCTAGCGGATTCTAAGAGACCTAATTCCAATAAGAACAATGTACAAAGTAACTTTACAAACGTGTTGAGTGAACTGAAAAATCGTAAGAGCAGCCTGGACAGTAATTTGTCCAACTCGAGTAACAACAAGGGTGTGCCACCCCCACCACCTATGCCACCACCATTGGAGTCCCATGATCCATCGGAATCCAGGCCTTTCCTTGATCCATATGGCCGAGCAAAGACAGTTCGAATTGGCAAATGGAGGTGAGTGACTTAAATCGACAGGAATACACTGAATACCAAAATTTTGATACCATTATGCAAGGTATGCGAGAACTTTCCGAAAAATATTGAAAATTTAACCCTTTTAAATCACATAGATCGATTCTTCGAGTCAGATTTTAAACGGAAATATTTCTGTTTTGAATTTCATCGAAATATCTGAAAAAAAATGTGACGACTTAAGTGATCCCAAATTTTTGGCAAGTATCATCAATTTCACTGATAATTTTGATCGTTATTTTAGATGGCCTCCACCGAGTGACTCGAACGAAAATCAGAGTCAGGATAGTTTCATAGAGTTCAAGATGCGCCAGCAGCAACAGCAACGCAAGATCACACCTCAGTATCAGGAATACAATCAGGGTGACGGCGAGCCTAGCACAGAGGGTGGTGTGGAGTGGGAGGAATTTGAAATTGAGAATATCGTTGGAAGCGAAGAGAAGACCTCTGTATCTCATGCACCACCGCCGATAACTAAACACGAGAACGGATACAAAGAAGAAGGAGAGAAGAAAAAGAAAAAATCAAAGTACCATCATTTTCACACTCCTACAATTTTCTGTAAAATTGAATAATTCCCTAATATTTAATCTACCTTTCTTTAGGTCTGGATTAGAAGTAGGTGCTCAGAGGCCATCACCAGGAAGTATAGGAAAATTGAAGCTCAGCTCCGAGATGAGACAGAGATTAGAAAAGGTGACAGCGAATCACAGTGTGAGATCCACGAAAACAACCGAGAAGCCTGCTCTTCCACGCGAAGACGGTAAAGTGAAGCGTTTAGAGGACAATAGAAAACTTCTGCTCGAACAGCAATTAGGTAATTTTTTATCGATTACTCTCCAGCATGGAAAATTAACAATGATTTGGTAATATTCTATGACACGTTAAAGGAGGTCGATGGGATGATTATGCATCCACGGCCGATGACACACAAAGCGTGACTTCGAAAGGCACGACAGACATGATGACTCAAGCACAAGTTGTCAGAACGCAAATTGAAAGGATGGAGAGGCCTGTGCCACCTCCGCTTCCGGTCACACCTCCGCAACCCCCTAGTCCTAGAGGTGGAAGCATATACAGCAATAGGTATATTCTTTTCTTTTACCGCTGCTCATTAGCATATTACCTCATTCCTCCAACTATTATTCCTCTTCAAACTTTTTAAATATACACATTAGCTTCGAAATTAATTACTCGAAAAGTAGAATACAATTCTATTTAAACGTTTCTTCCAGTCAATCAGGAGTGCCGCAGCCCAGATCGCCTCCAGCCCCGGTGGAACCAAAAACCAGAGACTCCTTCCGAACATCCCCCGATTCAGAAGCATTCGAACACTTTTCCAAGAACCAGCGCGACATGTTCAGCCAAAGTCGAGACATCTTCGCGTCCCAGCAGCACCTCCGAGAGAACCACGAGTACAGAAACGACTTCGACAAGCCTCGCTCGCAGGAGCAAAAATCCAAAGACTTCTACGGTAAGGACAGCACGGATATAGGCAGTTCTGCCAGAGACAGAAGTTCGGACTTCGATTCTCGCCGCGACTTGAATTCCGACATCTTCGATCCGAAATACGCCAGAGACATATTCGAGAACTCCAGCTCGAAACGAGATCCTTTCGGTATGACCAGAGACGTGTCTCCGAAGTCTAGAGACAGTTTCGGCATGCCGTCGTCGCGAGACTTCGGCGTGATGCCGAACACGAGAGAATCGTTCGCGGTAGCTCGACAGAGTTTCAAGAAATTGGATCGTGACGTTGACAGAAGATCGAGCGTTGCGTCTACTCATCGTACCGATAAAATGGAGAGGATTGAAATCGAAGAATGGCCTGAATTTCTCAGGCCGGTAATGCCACCGGCAGAGAAGCCAGAGATAGAGAAGGTCCAAGAGGTTGTGAACACCAAGCTCTATCCTCAGACATCCACCGCTCACTTCACGTACAACAGAGTCACCTGGACGTTGAGGGTGAAGAAGGAAGTGTTTGCACCCAACGAAACACTCAACAGTCCTTTGGCGCTTCATCTGGTGTTCTGTCAAGTAGCCTACGATGTTCTCGCCACGTCCAGCATCAGAATTACGAAGGAAGACAGGCAGAACATGCTGAAGATGTTGGACAATTACGGTGTCACTTTGGACAATTTGCAGAGTACTCAACACAAAATCACCATCAAGAAGAACGTCGTAGACATGGCGAAACAATGGCCCCTGTACTTCGCCAGGATATTTCCAGTATCGGTGAGCCAGCCACCCTTTCGCAATTTACTATTAATTAAACCGAGCTAAGCTTGCCACGTTCGTTTCGTACTTTTTGCATTCGGCTGCGGCTAGTTGCACGTAATAATAGGTGTTTATACATGGCTAATCACACGTGGCATTCCCGAAATGAAAGTAACGTGAAGAAAAATGCAATGGTTAAATTAGAATCGCGCGCTCGAATGGTGGAGAACAAAAGTTTTATTGCTAGTCCGACTCCGAGACACTAAGCAGCGAAATCTTATTGTCGTCCGAGCTTAGAGTAACGAGATTATCATAGTACTTAACAGTTCTACTCCTTTTCTTGTCGTTTTTATGCATATCATTTAGCAACGACTATTTTGTTTATTTTTATTCGTTTTCTCGCTCAGATCGGTCCGCAACACCCAGAAACCCAACACGTGGCTGTATCTCATCACGGCCTCCGACTCATCAAACGCACTCCAAGCGGCGATTTAGTCATCCTGGAGACTTTACCTCTGGAGGAAATCGTCTCCGTGAGTTCACCGAGGGTTGGTGTGTGCGTGATGCAAATTGCATCGGGAGTCAGGCTACCCTTGCACACGAGTCGAGCTCCGCAATTGACAGACATGATTAGCACATACATCAGACTGGTGAGTGAAACCCATTTCGAACAACGAGACATTTACGACCACGTAAAAGTGTACGGTAAAACGCGACCCAACGTCTAATTATTCCATATTTACACCTTTATTATCGCCGAATCGCGGGCCTGATGTCGATCACTTTTCCCTCTGGCGAACACCGGTGGAAAATATGCAAAAAAAAAAAAAAAAAAGAGAATCGATCAGAGGAAATCGAAAATTTTTATGGTTAAACCGTGATTGACCGACTTCCACTTGTCGCTTCCTTGAGCAATCATTTCCAGAAAGTTAGCAGGAACGCTCGGTAACCGTTACTTGCATCAATCTATTCATCGTACAATGTGTACTTGTACACGTATTCACAAATAATCCCGTGGCAGCCGCGCGTAATTCAATAGAAGCTAATAGCAACGAACAACTCTCACGCGGTGTAATTACCGTTCGTTTGATCCTTTTCCGAGTATTGCACTCTATTTAGTAAATACCGAAACGCAGCAAACAGCTACCGTACCTCTTGGCGTAGACCCGCTAAATCTGGGTTAATTCTGTTTCAATAGATCAAACAACGTTTAAATCTCTCTCGATTAATTACACATTTATTCCATCCGTCTAATTCTGAGCAAACTACAACAACCTCCGCCTCTAATTCGTCACACGAGAATCTCCATCTCTAATTATCACACGTCACTGCACCGCGTTAATTAGCTAGCCTAATAAAATTCATCAGACAGGCTCGTTTACCTGCTGAATTAACGACACGTGCCTCCACTCTATCGATCGATCGTTTCAATTTCCCACGTCTCGTATCCCGAAGCGGGCAGGATCCACGAAGGTCGGCAGCTGCGTTCGCAGATCTCTTACGCAATTAATCGCGGTGAGGTAATGCGATCACGAGTGTGTGTGGAAATCGGTACGCGGCTGTAATGAACGCTAGAAACAGAGGGATAACGACGAGGTGGGGCATAGAAGAGAGCCCTGTGGCCAACATCAACTGCACATACGTCGGATTCCATCGAGATAATGCGTGGGTAGCGGAAAGCAAGCCCACGATTTCCTCGAGAAAAGACGATCCCGGGTAACGTCGTCCTCGGGGAACCGTCCACACATGTCCCTGGATGAGAGAAAAACGGACTGGTTGCCCCGAAGCAGGGCGTAATCTATCCGATAGCTCCGTTAGGATACGTTTTAGCCAGATCTAATATCGCGAGGCAAGTGAACACTGTACCAAGGGATTGATCAATCATTCCTCCAACGAACGAGAGATGGTCTAACGTTTCCTTCTTTTCTTGTCCTTCTGTCATTTGCCTCGCGCTGATGCGTTTTCTCTGCTTTTACGCTCATTCGAGGGGATAATTTACGCGATTAAATCTGCGAAACTTGGGTATAGAACGGCGAGGATCTACTTGTCGGGGATAGAATGTATGGAACTTTTCGTTAATTGGGAATTAATGCTACAGGAGCACATATTTTTTTAATGATTATATTTCTTCGTCAAAATGTTTGGTTCGGATTTTTCCAAATGAGAATTCTTTTATTCTACACGAACGAAATTTTGGATATACTAACAGAGGAGTACTGTAATTATAATACTTGGACTGGTTCTAGTTTGGGTTAATAGGTTAACTAAATCTTCAATGAATTTAATCACAATGTATGAGCAACAATTACTTGAAGATATTAGGCTAAGGAGAAAGGAATGTTTCGATGGCCTGGTTAGATTAATTGGTTCGAGCAATAGTGCATCAAACGAAGGATTCGTCTCGAATCTTGTTCGAACGAAATCGACCGATTTTCTGCTACCATTAAGAAGCTCGATGTTATAAATCCATGAAACGAAATTGAGCAATCGTGGTTTTTACCTGGTTCGGTACTACTCGAAAGGCACTTACGTATCGGTGCTAAAAGAGAATGACCAAACACGATGTAAATGAGAAAGGAACACACAGCTAATGAGACTCATGTGTGTTCCAATTAAACTTGAACCTTACAGTCGAATAGTAGAGCTGAATAGTCTCACAAACGAAACAAACTTTACGAAGGAAACTTACAAAATCTATCCTCAGATTTTTGATGAGATCTTTTTTAAGTATACAGCAAGTCACCTGAAACAATCTGGAAAAGTAGTAAAAAGCAACTTTCCCTCGTACAAATTTTTTTGCATCAATGTTTCCTGATTTCTCAATTTTTTAATTTCTCAAAAACAAGGAAGAGTTACTTCTCGCTACTTTCTCAGAATCTTTCAGGTAACCTCCTCTAGACCTCAGAAAAATTTCATCAAAAAATTCACGATACACTTCGCAGATTCCTCTAGTTAGCTCTAGGACAGCATACAAAACGAAATAGCGGAGTGTGAAATAAAAGCAGCCATTATTCGTTGCATAAACAATTGCGGCACGTCGCAGACTAATCGAATTCGTTCCAGGATTAATCGATCAACGCATTAACATTCTTACCAACAACTTTCCACCAGGAATAAACCTCAATTCCAATCGCTTCGCTCGATTCGACCAACTTACTCGCCTTAAAACACCGTGTCGTGTTAAAACACGAAATATTTCTCTGTCTATTCGATCGAATATCAAAGCTGATAATTCCAGACACGATTCCCGTTACGAAACACAAGACACCGTTCCCTAACAAAGGTTATCAAACGTTTTAAAAGAAATGTACGGGGATAAGGAACGCCTGGCAATTGCGGAACCAGAACTGTACGCAACAATGGCTTGTAATCTTGTCAGGTGGCTTGAATGGAATCCCGATTAATTATCATAAAAGACGCCGAGACCAGTAGATCCATTGCCGAATGTACCGAACAGCCGTATTTTGATGCTTCGTTTAACCGTTATTTCGAAACCCCTCTCGACCTCGATCCATTCTTCACTTTAGAGACACTATCTAAGAAGAATACTTCTGGTGCCTAAAATTAACATCTATTGTAGCCAATTTATATGTAAAGATTAGGAAGTTTCCTGGGTTTCCAATTCCGTTATTTATCTCCGTGAAAAATAACGTTCCTCTTCCTTATTAACCCTTTCATTCCTATTGGCGCGTATAGGCGCTTTCCACCTTAATTTAATACTTAATTTCATCCTTCGTGCACTTTCACCTTAATTTACTAAAAATTCAATCAAACAACAAATTTCGCAGCGGTGGTTAAAAATTCACCGTCCGCCGCACACGTTACGTATTAAAATCCACCGCAGCGAAAGGGTTAAAAAATGAATCTGGCATTGAATACGAACAGCGCGATATTCGTGCGACACTTCTACATTGAATTCCCTTACGTTCTCTGCGAACGTGGGACCAGTCAATCGATCAGTCCTATCATTTTACTTCGACGATCAATGGCGTAGCAAGACCTCGTAACTCTGTCAATCGAAAAGACAACACATAATTGCATCTCTCTAACCAGTAATAGAGAATGCACAAATTTTTCTACCTACAATTTTCACTTTCCATCTTTACACGATTCAAATCACTCTCTATTTCCATAGAGAGAAGTCTCGGTAAGGTACTCCTTTAAAAAACAAGAAAAAGTGGATCGTAATCCCTTAACGAGCCACAAGCAATTTTCAATCGTTCGTATAGAAGCATCGTTGATTTTTTACCAAAAAGACTGGTGTGAGCTATAGTTAGAAAATCTCGATCACTATCGATATCTATTCTTTATCAGAGAGGATCGAAAACCGTCTACGCTGATGATAGGTCGTCGATACCTTCCCGGAGAAGGAAAAGAAGAAGGAGGCATTGGCCAGCATATATGACCACTCACTGGAAACGCAATTTACACTAGGCGTTGCCTCGAGGTTGCCTCGTTACATTGCACAGTATCGTGCCGTTAGAATTTCCAAGCCGATCGTCGCTAATTGGTCTTGGCCGATCGCTTGCGGTTCAACCGCTTGTGTGTGCAACAATTTCAAGAGCAAAGAAGCCTGAAAAAGAAGGTCCGTTTCTTCTCTATTCAGTCATGAAAACAAGCACACGCGAAAGAATTCTTCTCTCTCTCTCTCTCTTGTGACACATTTCACAAGGACGATTTTATTTTGAAAAGTTTGACGAACGTTGCACAACAAGCTCACCGTGTCGAATAATATTTATTCACACTGCAACGCCTTTATGACAGACGGAGTTTCCAGATTGTTACCTTTTTAGCTCTGTCTCACCACTACGGACTATATCGTAATAAATTTCAGGACCATAACTGTCTCTTCTAAAGAGGGAAAAAAATTTATTGACCGTAGTACAACGGTTCGCTATAAATTTCTGTATAAATGAATGTATAAGTGGTTGCACTTTGGATCACCTTTCTGATTTAATTTATCAAAGGAAATAAATTCTCGGTACTTGGAAATCTAACCGAGAACTTTATCGATCCTTAAAATGATAAAATAAGAAGAATTATTTCTCCTTGATATTTGGAAATTTGGTGACTTTGGTGATGGTAAAACGAGAGGAATTATTGCTCTGTTCGAAGAAATATTAAATAACGTATTTAATTAGCAATGGAGACTCGAATAGAATAGATTACTGTATTAACGATATATCGTAACGATCGCACGTGAATCACGAATGATAGATTGATCGTCAATTACCAAGAGTATATCTGTACGATGTTCAACAGGTGGTACGGGGCAAGATGTTTATAAAACATCGGTGTTCGGGTTGTTCACGTCGAAATTGAACGAAAACTTTCTTCCAGTGATGAATGGTCCAGGATATATTAAGTATTCCTAAATGAGAATTTGCAATTCAGAAGAAAGATTTACGGCTGTATAATTCCTGGCGAGATATCGCAATTTAAATTTCTCCATTAATCAGATTTACTTAATACAGAAGTCGCTTTAGCAGTGCATAGATCGCTCGATTGTATTCACTTTTGAAAAAAGAAAAAGGAACATCTGATAAAACATCGCGATAAAACTTCTAGTCTTTACATTAATCATAAATTCATAAGGTGTGGAATTAAGAAAAAATACAAATCTAACGCCAGAAATTTTAGAATCTCTGTTGTTCATCGTTTATAACACAATTTTTTTGTTTTAAAGATTGATAAATATAATTAGATTCATTAAAACATGTACTAGTGGGATCACACGTTGGGCGATGAGAATAGGAATTTAATTGACCATTATTACGGGAGATTCGCGGAATTTGCGTTTAAAAAGCAACGCGTAGAAAGGCTCCGAAGACGCCGCCGACTTCTTCCGGCCAGCTAGACCATTGTAAATACGCAACGTCGCGGTTCGTGCACGATGTCGTCACTTGGCTCGTGACAAAAGAGGCAAACAACAATTTGTTACCTGTTTTACACCTTTCGAATGTCTCTTCCAGTGGTGAACACCGTTGGATCGTCTGGTGCAAAACTTTCACTGCGATTCTATGCTCATCCTTTCGTATACGTACATATGTGTCGTAATTTGAAAACTTTGTCACGAAGAAATGGAGTATTTGGTGAAAAGTCGTTGGATAAATTGATTCTTCGAGAATAACTCGAAAAATTGTTTCTCGAGAATTACAACAGTTACATTGCTACCTTCGCATTCAAGGTGAATTTCCAACATACGTGTAATTTCGTAATGATTTACGTAAGTGAAGGTTTCGAACGTAGAATAGCGAACAGGTATGCTCGATGAATTAAAGTTGTTCGAGGAAGGAGTATAGAAAATGACGAAATCATGAAGCTATCAGGGCAAATGAAATAGATTTCGATGCAATGAGGTCTCATCTCTATGTCCAGTAGGTATTTCTTCCCGAATAAAACAGCAGTTACGACCTGGAGTGCCGTTCCATGGTTACGCGATTTACGATGCAATTCTCAGTCGCATTATATACCAATCGCGCGTTTGCATTCCGCGTTACGGGCGAAGAAGAGAAAGAAAAAAGGAACTCCCGTCGACACGGAGAAACTATCGATTCGTCTTGCCGCGAATGTCTCTTCTTCTTTGAATAAAAGAGGTCCGTCCGTCGCAATTGTAAACACCTGATTCTTGTGCACGGGTGTATGGGTGCATACGTTATTGGAAATCCAATCTCTCCGTTTGTAGGTTTCTCTATCTCGGAAAAAAATCGAGTGTCATACCAGCGGTGTAATTACACGACGAAGAAAGGAGCGATCGAACCGGTTAGGGTCAAATGATTCGCCATCAAGACGAGAAGAAAGCTACTTCTTTATTAGGTATAGTTCTTGAGACACCCAGTTTGATCATTTAGTCTAGCTACATTTTTTGCCTTAACGATCTTTAATCCTTTATCTGCAGCGGAACATTGAGACTTGCTGGATTTTGTCTTTAATACATTCTCTCTTCTCGTCTATTTTATCACGTTGAGAGTTGCGTGGGTCATCGGTGGGCCACCGTGAACTTCCGCTCAGGGAATTTAATAATTTCGATAATATAAAGAAGTCGATAGCAATATACGATTTTTACGAAAACCCGAATATTCGGTGATTCGAATACTCGGCACGTTCCGAAATTCAAACACTGAATACTCGGCACATTCCGAAATTCACACATTCCGAATATTCAAATTATCCAAGAATAAAGAATTCCGTGAAGAAAACTATCACGTTCCACCAATAATATTGCACTTACCGCGGAAAGTGTTAAAGAAGAAAAGAATCAGAGTAACGTTACGCATAAGCTTGCCTCACTATTATCAAACGACGAACTCAGAAATTAAGTGAGAACCGTGTCGAAAGGAACATTTCGATCCCAAGCCGATGTTCACCGGCGAATATGCGTTCATACCGGCGTATCGAGGGAATCATTAGCTGCCGGTTACTGGTACATAGTCAATTAAGAGCCGCGAGAAATTTCTTTTTAACTTTTCTCTCTTCGTTTCTGCGAGGCATTTTTGCGGATCGGATGCACACCGTTGCATGCGTGGCAGCTCAGCTTCGGTATATACATATAGTATGTATATTCCCCAGCTGAAAGAGCCGAAGCCACGTAACGTTCAGGCGCACAGCTACTTAGGCTTCTTTCAAGCGATTCAGAGTTCAAGCAACTCGTGTTTACCGGAGGCAACACCTTCCTTCTCGCGTACACGATGCCAGCATGGAGACCGGAAGCCGTTTGAATTGCTAATGGCCCTGGCAACGATCGTTATCTCCCTCTGGCGCTCGTTGCTTGGCCTAAATTCTCCCTCGCGGTGTCCTTCCCGATCTCGAACGCGTCCTGAGGCTTCACGTGCCGCCAATGAATCACCCTTATGGCTTGTTTAAAAGGGTTACGTGCAACGAAAATGACGACGATAGAGTGAGTTCACCGTGCTTTTTGCATACGATATCTTTAATTTAAGGGCGGAGGATCTTTCTTTGGGATTTAACCCTTTTTCTTTTTTTACCAGTGAAACGTTTGTCTCACCTGAGTACTCTAATAAAAATTGATCTCGATTTATATAGTAACGATTACGGACGTGATGATCGGTAGATAAGTAAGAAATTCTTAAAAAAAATTAATTCGGTAACGAAAGGGTTAAGGAGGAAGAATTCTCCTGAAATTTCACTCACTAGTGTAGCGTAGATCTCACTGGACTGCTCAAATGAAAATTGATCTCAATTTAAAAACGATTACAGACACGATGATCGTTAAATAAATAAGAAATTCTTTTAAAAAAAATTAATTCAGCAACGAAAGAGTTAAGAGCAATTTTCGTGAAATTTCACTCGCTACTTAGGGAAGAACATCTGTACACCGTGTATAGGAAAGTTCGACGGAAGTAGAAAAAACGTCTTACTTATGAATTTAAGAAAATTACAGCTGTCTTATCGTGCAGAAAAAATTTGAACTTCGTTTTGTATCTTCCTTACGAGGAGAAATGTCGCAACTAGACTGACGTCTGAGTTTCGATTTCGTGGCATGTGCAGCGTTTAGGAAAAAGGGAATTGCGACAGATAGGTGGTTAGAAATGGAAAATGCGCGATCGCGAAACAGGGGAGAGTTTTCTGAGACTCGACTGGTCTTTCCGGTCACGACACACTCCTTTTACAGCCGTACAGATCGCGTTCAGGGAAAAAGATTTCGCCTGGATCGCGTTCTTTTCCCGCTGAATCCCCACGACGCAAGCAGAGAGAGAGAGAGAAAAAAAGTTGATGAAAAATGCGACCCGTTAGAAAATTGCCTGCAGGAAGAACGACAGGCGAGAAAGCGTTGAAAACGTTTCACGATGAGTCGAACGGAAATTGGATCGAGTTTCCTTAAAATGGAAGCCTCTGAAATCGCTGTTTCATCGAAGTTAAAGGAAGCCGCGAGAAACTACTCCTTTTAAAGTGTGTAATTTCATAATTCGTCTATCATAAAAAAAGTAAACCTACAATTTCTGTTTCCAACCAAGCTATTACTAGAACAAATTATTCTGTTCTTACTAAATAAATGAATTTAATAATATTTCCAAATCTTCAATTAAAAATTCATTCAAGACAGCAAAATCCTTTACTAAATCATCACTAAAAGCTAGTTGAAAAAGATCTCGATGAACACATTAATCGAGCTATATTTCAAAGTACAATTTAAACAAGAATATTTCTGCATCTTCGATTAAAAGTTTACACCAAAAATTCATTCAAGATGGCAAAATCCTCTGTCTCATCATGGTTACTAAATCATCAATGATATCACAGAATGGAAGAGGAGAAAGATGGAGGTCGTAAGGTCGTACGTGTACGTGGAAACGTGGGAACTTGACTTGAGACTTTACACGTGCAAGGATCCTCTGTACTTCCGGTAGAAAATGATGACAATCGTCGCACAAATTGTTCTCCAAGGTCCGCTTATCGAAATACTTTCCAAATTAAAAAGAAAAAAATCCTTCTAAATGTCGTTCACTTCAAAAATTCGTCGAAATATACCTGTTAAAATTATTTCGCGCACATCAGTCGAATTTCCATTTAACTATGTATCGAGGAAGCTCTTTCTCGAGGAGGCTCGCTTATTATGGGACCCTTTTCAGGGTCCCAAGTGTAATCGTTCGCTTCCGTTAAAGACAGGTGCGTCTGCTGGTAACACGAACACGCATGAATCACGGATCTTTTGTGTAGCTTCTTTTCACGAGCAGCTCTGATCAGGAATTCAATGTGACGGGGGGCCTGTTTTCATGCACTCAACGAATTTGTACTGTCTCAAAAGCCTTCTTATCCCTTCCAGTTAAATCTCTATCTCTTCTTTTTTCTTTTATTTTTTCAAAAACACAGTTCCTCTCACTGTAGAATTTAAAGAGAAAAAAAAAAAGAAAAGAAAATCGTTAACTCCAAGAGATCGCGTTGATTTCAATGCCAAAAGGCACGCAACTGGCTACTTTCACTGGTCAAGGAATTTTCATTTTTACCAGACTGTGTGTATATCTATCGACAGAAGAAATTACAATCGTTCCCGGTATCCAACTATCACTTCCGACTTTGATTTCTATTTTATTGCCGGTCTTTTCGTTCGCGTGGTTTTTACAGGGAATCGTTTGTCACATTCGTCACTCTCGAGGTGCAATCAGGAAGTCACCACGACGATTATCTTAACGATATCGAGGTTTCGAACAGCCGTTAATTATTTCACCAACGAAACAACCCTGCGTGATTGTTTATCGACCGTAGGAGTGGAAGAAGAAGAAAAAGAAACATCGGAAGAATTAATTTTCCATCAACCAGATTAATTTACTTCCTGCTTCCTCTTTGCGGTTTCTCCTTCGGCCTCTCAACGTTCACTTATTACCAACAGCAAGAGCCATTAAGCGGCTGTCTCCGATAAGAACTTATGGCAAACCCTTCGTCTTACGTTCAAACGTAAATTCTATCCTTCGAATAACTACCCTTTCAACGCGGAAATTAACAATCGCCTATTCTAAAATCAAAACCAAACGCGTGCAAAGAGAACCGAATAAATTACAATTTCAACTCATCTATCGTAGAAAGAAAGGAGAAAAGAAGCTACTCGAAAATCCTTTCTTTAACCGACAAAAGCTAAAGACGTCTAATTAATAAGCATTACGAAAACGTGTGGATGAATATTAACGAGGGCACGTTTCCTCGGTAACTCTCCGTTTCGAGTAAAATCGACGGTGTTTAATGAAACAGGACGAGCAGAAAATTTCACTTGCAAGTTACGAAATGAACGAGCATTCCCTGCATCAAACTGGCTGGAAAGTTTCTATTCTATAATACATTCCCAGTTTCTACAACGCGCCACAAGGGAGAACTTCTCGATTGGAACGAGCCGACGAGAATATATATTTTCGTGGGTCGATGAATGATTAAAATCTCGCTCTATCGACCGTACAGAATATTAAAGCAACAGCAGGTATCAATTGACAGAGATGCATTGTTTCGACGGCGACGGAACGAAAGTCTCGTTGTTATGTCATAAACATCACTGACCTATGTTAATTGGCTCTTAAGCTGTGCGCTCTTACGCTGACTGCTAAACAACGTCGACCAGTTCGCGCGCAAACGCACGATGCATTCGTAACTAGAAAACTGTATATCCAACGCTCTTCTGTCATACCAATCGAGGGAATAACATCTCCGAAGGAATATTCGCGCTTGTAACACTCTCTCGCGAACAATTCCATCCAAGTTCAACGAACGATTCTCAAATCTTAACCCTTTCGAACGCCACGTGGCAGGTTGCGCAACATTTGTTTACATTACCGTTCATAAGTTTAACGCAAAAGTACAGCGTAATTCGTTTTAATTCGTTTCGTTCGACTAGATGAAATTCTAATTTTAAAGCAAACTCGACAAAGTGACGTTTATCATTCTCGCCTAATTCATTTTTTTTTCTCCTACAGTCACTTTCAGTTTTACTGCATTTCAGCGGAAGCGATTAAACTTCTATACGGTGGTGTATATTTTATAAGTCTCGTTAACTCCTGCTCCTCCTATCAGAATACAAAATTGCATTCAACCATAATTTTTCCTCTCGTGAACGAAGAAAAATTTCCTTCTCATGAATGAAGAAAAACTGGGTTATTAATGGCTAACACGCTGTTTGAATAATTTCGTGATAAATTGTTACACGAGTTAGCCACGAAAAATATAGAGGTTTCTCGTGTTTTACACATTCGAAATTTGATAGATATTCGTACACCGATCTTTTTTACCCGATTACAACTATCGAAGAATTTCCCAACAGATCGTAACTCTATTTCTATTACGAAATTGCTAGAAACAGTGTTACAATCTAACCACCACACGATGTCCTTATTCATTAGACCCACTTATTGGCAATCTGCTCGTTCTTCCGAGAGCACGCAGAGGAAACCTTTTTACTCCACATTCCTCACTTCATTATGCGCATTCCGATCGGTGTGCAATGAGAAATAAAAAAAGGAACGACGTGGAAGAGAGAGAGAAGAGAGGCTTTGGAACAGGTCGTCGGCACTGGGATGTTCTCGATGCATGGAATCAGTGATGGGAATGAAATACTTAGATGTCCATACATTTCAATGCATCCAAGATTACAAAGTATAAATCGATCGAAACCTTTTATCCGTGAAAACTATAACAGCCCTGCGTTATCTCTATCGTTTCTGTTCTGTTTGCTTCTTTAATCTCGATATTTTTAGTTCACATTATGAGCTAGGTCTTACATATTATCTATTTTGCGATATGCAAATTTTAATAACGACTGAATCCATATTTCCTTAATTGTACATACTTTAGATAAAGTTCTGGTCTAGATAGCAGAAAAATGGAAATTTGCACACCTTTTCCTTCTCAAATTTTCGTAGAAAATTAGAACTGCAATACAAAAAATATTTTTCCCAAATTTCAGCTAAATTTGTCAATTATTTCCCAAAATATCAGGTCCACTATTTATTTCCACTAACTTATTTCGTTCGAACCCATGTAGTACCTCTAATACTTCCCATTCACATCAAAACAAGAGCTAAAAACCGTCTCAGAAATCCAATTCTAACTCTGAAAATCTCAATGCAATTTTCAAAACAACCAAACAGATATTGCTGCACAAATGAACAATCTCTATTCCACTTAATCAACGACTTAACTAAGAAAGGCTAGTGTATCATAAATTAATGAAATTTTCCAATCTTCGCTTTAATAAATGAAATAAAAAATTGAAATTAATTTTTCTTACTGACACAACCATTGTTATCAGATCTTCACAAAAATCTGTGGCACGACCCTAACTCGTTATTACACGGCAAGAGGTTTTAATCCCAGGAACAATTTGAACAACAACACGTTCGATGAATTTTCCCCAAACAAAACCGTCTCATCAGCCAAAGAATTTTCACACCTCGACGTGGCGACACGTAACTGACCATCCAACCTTCCCTCCAACTCTCTATCGAGCGATTCACTTGGAAACGCAAACGAAACCGCGTATCGTATGCCCATTGCTGCGCGGAACGTACGCAGGTACACACCGTGTGGAAAGGCTCGACCCAGATATCGGTGTTTCGAAGGTGCCGGCTAGCCTGAGCGCAGCCAGCGGGGAACAGCGCTGTCTATCGGAAGCCGCACGGTTCTTCAGTTCATCGACTGTCGTCGTGCGGTGCACTAACGCCGCACAAAACACCGCACAACACGCTGTTGTGTCCTCCCGTATGTGCATCGCGTCGCGACTTTTGCCGAACCACTTGTGCCCTAATCGCGTCGATAACGTGCGCCTGAGTGAGTGTCGGTGACCGAATCCTAAAGAAGAATCGACTGGAATAGTGACATGTGAGACTTCCCCTACGGTTCGTTTCGATTATTCCTTCAAATTCTATCCTGAATGTACCGTGAACTGTGAACGACTTTGCTGAGAATGTCGAAGATGAGGATGTTCATCTCGAGAGATTATACGGAACTTGACGAATTTCTTCGTGTGACTGACAGAGTAGCAAGCTTGACGAACCGCAATATGTTCATCTGAGAGATCATTCTTGTCCGTGGAATTTGACGAATTTTTCTCCGAGATTCATAGAGATCTACTAACACTGAAACAGCAAATTTGAGGAGCTTCGTTGATATCGTGACACGAGGATTAATCAAGAGCGATATTTTCTGGTCACTTCCGCTTTGGCGCGCAATTATAATATTTGTGGTCGGCCGCTGTCATTTGTTGCACACCGCTTAATACCTCCGGGGAGTAATAGTTTAATAACCGAGTGGTAATCTCTGTACAACGAATTACGTTCGCGTTACAGAAGGATTATTATCTCTTTCGGAGAAATTGTCTGTTCATAGTTGGCTGGTTTGATATCGATGTATCTGATTGTTCTACCTGTTCGACGGAACGACGTGTGGAAAAAGTATCGAACAAGTGTGTTGCGTAACTAACAAGGGAATTCTACGAATGTGCTACACTGAGTGTGACGGGTAGAAAAAGGAAAGAAATAGCGGCTGTTCAGCCTGTCAAATCAACATAGCCAATTTCTTATCCCAAATGGTGCCCATTTAAATGCGCATCACCGCTTTTTCTCTCCACTTGCGCAGTTTCGTTTGCATTAGTCATTCCAACTTCGAGTATTTTACGTAATCCACCGCTTCTTCTTCCGTTTCTTTCGCATACATAGGTTCAAGTTTCAGCGAGAATTTACATGTAGCTTTCGAAAAAAAAAGCAGTAATTATCATCGACGTTTTCTACATTTGTAACTTGTATCAAAGGTTGAAAAATAGAGCCTTTCCTGTTATCTTCCCGCCGCTCCGTCGCATTCACTCCTAACTTATTAATTTATCAATATTTCTTCTTCTTATACTCTATAAATGTTTTTTGCACGCATTTCATTCAAAATACGTCAGAACCGGAATAAAAAGGTAACACCTTCCACGTTTTATTTTACGAAAAAGACAAAGTGTCACCTTTTCGTTCCATTTTTAACACATTCCGAAATTCTCCAAGAAATATACGCAAAAAATTTATCCGCTATCTAAAAAGTGTCGCGTTATGCGCCAACAAGAAGCTATGCAAATATTGGCGGGCGAATAACAGTAGAGATTCGAGA
>NW_017100509.1:622710-634999 GCF_001263275.1 Habropoda laboriosa | reverse complement strand
AGAATCGAGAGAAAAAAAAAAAAATGAAATTCGTGGAGAATAAAGGACGTGGAAGAGAGAAGAATAATTTCAAGTGAGAATTCTGGCTTTCGTGAAATCAACCGGTCTCCGAGAACTCGTTGCAATTTTACCGAACAACACTTGAAATTCGTACGATTCCCACGCTACTTAGAGAATGACAGACTCGTTGTTCTGTTACAATCGGTCTTCGTTCATCGTCGCCTGGAAGAGGGGAACTCATTAAGGGTGCCTCTTGCTCGTTCCTCGTCATTCGATCACACAGATAATTATCGCGATAGCGTGTATCATCCTCAAAAGAGCGGACTCCGTATATATACGCGGTCGTATAACAGTAACTGTACGGTAGCGTGAAATCAGCAGGCGGTCTTATAATTAATAGTGCATGACTCGGATAAAAAAAAAAGAGAGAAAGAGAGAAAAAAGAAAAACATATGCCGCAAAACACCGTGGTTGAACATCTGTTCTACGATTTGAGGAAACGAATTTTTCACCGTGGAAATTTCAATTGCTACCTGCATCGATTCGCTCTTTTCGATGTTAATCACGTTCCGTGTAGCTCTGTGGTGTACACGATAGATAGTTTCCGGATGTGCAACTTTCGTTCAGCGAAAAAGGATATTCGTAGCTGTAGACGAGGGAGAATTCAACACTATCGCTAGCTTTCCATAATTTATTCCGGAAATAAATAAGAAATAATTCTAGAAAGAGTAGCTTCATTTTACGCGAGGTAATTTAAAAATAATAGAAGTGTCCAACGCTTGAAATAATTTTTTAACATCCTCTGGAAATTCTGTCGGGTTGTTGCTGTTGAAACTTTTAACGTGGAAATAATAATTGCACGATAATCAGTTGAATGTTTGATCACGATCCATGGTTCACTTTCATGCACAATTTGCAAATTTAATAACAAAACAATCGATCCTACCATTTCTAACTAACTTTAACCTTTCGATCGATGTATAAGCGCACATTTAACCCTTTCACTGCTGCTGGCGCCTAAAGGCGTTTCGAAAATTTCCTCTCACTACACTTCCACCTTAATTCAATCCTCTATTTCATCCTCTGCACACTTAATTCAATAAAACGAATTAAAAAACGAGAGCCAAAACAAATTTCACAAAATCTGCCGCAACGAAAGGGTTGAAAAGAAAATTCCAAAAACCTGCCGCTGAAATCTTCCATTAGATGTGCAACAACCTAATGCTACACCGAAGTTCTAGTACACCAAACTTTCCCATGAAGCACGAACGTGTTTCAACCGAGTGTTTTTTTCCTTTGCTCAAACATCGTTCATAATTGACCCGAGGAAAATCATAAAGCATACGGAAATCCTGTAACACCTGATACGATCAACACGCGAAGGCTACTCTACCCCGGTTCCCGAGCAATGTCACGTCAGAGACGCAGCATCAGGCTCTAACGGTCTCGATCTCGATCGGCGATCGTGTCGCAATAAATCGGTTTCGCCGCGCCAGTGTCATGGCGAAATCTCGGTATTCGTGTCGCAGGACTCAATTACGACTTAGCAAACGTTGTTTACCTCGCCCTGGTGCTGCAACACAGGCCTTTCCAGCAGCAGCCTGTTCAGAGAAAACGTTTCCAGAATGCACGATCGATGGATCGTGCCTCGATCGTAACAACGCGAGAAACGATACCTTCTTAAAATATTTTATTACCACTCGCGTGCAAACATTCCGCGCGTTCACCTGACTAGATTGCGCGATGCAAAACAACGGATGACGCGATATCCATAACTGATCGGCTACTGGGCGAGGTCGAGAGATCGTACTCGAGAGACGAACCTATAGATCGATGTCTTGAAATATCGAAACTGGGTCACGATACGCCTGGTGTCTTTGATGAGAAGATATTCAGAGCTCTTGTGATCTTCTTGGTGTGTAATTAATAACTCGAGCTGTTTCGCGAGGAATAATTTAGAGGAATGATAGATAAGCGAAAAAAAAAAGAAAGAACGACGATTAAGAGTACAGTTATGGAAAGCTCGATGTAATTATACGATATCTGAGAGATCGAAAATTCCTCGTTGAAATTCATTATTACCATTTTAATCACTATTTTTCCGCAAATTGCCATGTTTACTCTTTCAGTCGACCCTTTCACGACCAAATTATATATTTCTTAAATTTCTTATTTCACTAATGATCGTCGTATTCATAATAGATACTAAATAAACTTGAGGTCAATTTTTCTGATCACGAAAGGGTGAAATTTCGAGATTTATTGAAAGATGTTTTGAATAAAATATTGTGAGACTACATCGAACGATAAAAATTAATCGATTCTGTGACAAAATGGCACGAAGTAATTACCGTAATCACTTCTAACAAATAAATTACAAATTCTGTTAGATGCAAATGTTTCGAAACTCGTCTCGAATTAGCCTTTCAACGCTAGACACCGTCATTATGGAAAATTGCGAAGAATCGCGCGTATCCTTTATTTTCCATCGTTTCTCGATGAAGAAGCCACCACGGGAAAGGAAAAAATAGGCGTGTGATCGTGATCTTCCTTACGCAAGCCTGCCAACTTTGTGCGAGATCGTTAACGATCCTTCTGTACGCAAGTTTACGCGTTCCATGAATAGTTGCGTAGCGGCTGCCACAGCATACCGAAGCAGCTTGTGTCCGTAGATATCGGATCTACCGATCGAGCCACGAATAATAGCCATTGATTATACATAAATTCGTTTCGACACCGCTGACATCCAACGATGTAACGTAAATTAACGATCGATTATTATTACTCCAACGCGCGTAATTGCCGCTCGGTGAGAAATAGAAATTATGCAAACCCGATAGATTTTATGCAAGATCATTTGTCGTCGCGTCGAGAGAAGAATTCAGACGAATTTCACGACGAAAGAAAGTCCCTCTCTCGAGAGAAATCTCCTCTTGCCTTATTAACATTACCATTACTCCAAATCATTCCATTTTCTAACAAGCAACAGACTTTTAAAAGTCTAATCCGCGAAAAAGAAAAAAGGAGGCTTGTTAACCGAAACATCGCCTGCGCAAAAATATACGGCCTGTCATTTAATTAGAGCCATGCAACAGAGTAGAACGAGACAATGCTAATTAGCTGTTTCTTCGCCGATTGTTCTGTATCCTTTCGCGAAACGATTATTCACAAAGATTCTTCTTTTTCTCTATTGCCAAACGGAGACGAAAAAAACAAAAGAAATCCATTAATTCTGTATCCTCGAGGAACCAAGTGTCTTCGTTTCAAAAGCCCGTTTCGCGAAAATCATCTTACTCTCGAGGAAAACATTCGAATTTTGTGTATCCCAAAAAGTTTGCTCTCCGGAGAGAAACAGGTCCGTTTAGGAATAAATTCAACGTCAAACGAGAGAAAATATCCGCCTGTTTCGATCGTTTCGCAAAAGTCATCCTCCTTTCGACAAAAACATTCGAATTTTGTGTCCTGAAAAGTTTGCTCTCCGGAGAGAAACAAGTCAAACGAGAGAAAATATCCTCTTGTTATTCGAAAAGCAGCCAGCTCTAACGTTTGAAAAACGAAGGATAGAAACGAAGAATCACCATGACAATTACTATACAAGGTTGAAATTATAATTTCAAATGATCCTTCGGAGACGAGAGATTCGCGACAATGTGTTACACGCGTCTCAAAGAGACAAATTAACATCGATCGCGGCCGTTTATCATCTCCTTCGTGCACCTTCACAATTGAATTCAAGCAAAACGTTTTTGTGGGTCAGCTGATGCAGCTCATTCCATTAGTATAGTGACATACTGGCTAGCAATGACTGGATTCTACTTCCTACTTTTTCCTCGACCGTCGAGTTTCCACCAAGTCTTCTCCTCTGTTCGAGAATCTGGGTTCATCGACGATCTATAAATTCTTGAAAAGTAATCGGGACGCTGTAACATTCTTCTCGATGCCTAAATAACTTCCAACGATACAAATCGAACACTGTAAACAAGTTAGTAATTTCGAAAACAAATTCTTTGTGAAATAATGCAACGTTTTAATTCTCGTTAATTAACGGAGAAAGTTAGATTTTTTTATTAAAAGTGAAGACAGCCCTTTTCAACTCGAAACAAGAGCGATAAGCCGAGTTTCCAAGAAAGCAGAGGCCTTTCTCGTTCGCTGATGGAACGAAGGAGAGTTTGTTAGCGCGAGATAATTGCAATGAAAAGTGTACATTGTTCCATAGTCTCACGTGAGGCTTCTTCGTCGATTTTCTCACGAGGCCCTGAAGAAGGTCCTTCTTCTTCCATGATCCACATTTGTCTTCGCGTGTGCGACAACGAGGACAATTCTACAGTTCTTTTTTTCGCGAGTACGCGTAATTTCGTCGAGATAAAGCCAACAGCTAAAGAATATCGAATATCTTTCAACGATGGAAAATTATGGAAAAATTTCTACTTTCTCACTTTTATCTTCTTCAATACTAACGCTGAATATTTTTGAACCTTTCACGGATACAACTCGCTGCTTGTTTCTTCTACTGACGATTCGTGAACCTTTCTCACGATTTCTTTCCCCTTTCTCCACGGAATTTAATCTGTTGAAATTTTATTAACAATTCCAAGTGAGAACGCGTGCCATCGAACCTTGGCATCGCCTCTAATGTATACGTTTTAATCGAGTTTCACCGTGTATTTTTGATATTGTGCTCGCTTCACAGAGTTTCCTTTTCTCTCGTTAATTAGTATTAAAGGTCTCGGCAATTCGTGGCCGAAGAAAGTTCACGGTCGACATGCGTAAAAGATCGTTCGGTTTAGGGGAATCAGGGTCAATTATATTCTATGAAATGTAATTTCTGTGCACAGTCGTTGTGCTCGATGGCGTGTGTTACGCGCAAATCGAGTTTGAAAGTATTCTTACGAAGGCCACACACGATACATGCTTCTTCGGAGCTCGTGTTGTTTAAAAATAAAGCGTGCTCGTGACAAAAGTATGCTTATGTCAGCTGATATTTTTATTTTCGCGCCATCGAGATCAAAAGAAGATTCCAGCCGCTTGAGAATACTTTGCAAGGCTTTGTACGATCGCTAATTGTCTTTCGACCAAGAGAACACCTGACTAGAAGCGTTGCGATATTCTTTTGTGGAAAAAAAAATGATACTTCAGCAATATTTAAGCTTCTTAGAAACTGTCTCAATTTTTGTACAAAATTCTACTCTCGTTCTAAATTGTGTTTAATATTTGTTGAATACGTTCCGTCGTTTGTCCTCCAAATTCTATTCGATATTTCTTGAAATGAAACTCGCCGTTTATTTCATCTTTTTCTTCACTTAAAAACATATATTTAAGCTTCTCCTCAAAATTCTACGCTGATTGTAAATTCTATTTAATATTTCTCGAATAAAACACACTTCTTCTTCACCGACGAACATACAATCCTCAACATTCGAAAACCTGACTTTTTCGACGTAAAAAATTTAAAAAAAAATTCTCGATAAATTAAGGCAAGAGTGAACAGTGCACGGTACATTCAGAAGCTGATTTCCTGAGGGAGCGATGAAATAAAAACGCTAATTATCCACTAACCAGATCGACGTCTGAAATTCACGGATTTTTCATTCGGAACAATCTGTGGATGTTCAACCACCAGGATGACGGTACCTCGATTACAGTGAACAGTATCATCGAATGACCCAGATGTGTTCACTCGAACCGCAGAATAAAGTGTACACCACCGATTAACAAGAATGGAGAGAGAGGTTTCGGACACCGAGGGGATCTTCTCCAAGAGATTGTCCAGCAACTGGGCAGAGCTGCCGACGACCCTGAGAAAGAAGCCTAAACATCGCCCGGAGATCCTCTCTCAATTCGTCGACCCTTCGGAAATCTCCGAGAACGAGTCGAGAAAGCTCGAACCGAGACCGTTCAACAACGTCCAAAGAATCGTCCGAAGATCCGAATTTCTGCGCAAATTAGAGACGATCGAGAATGGAAAGAACGTGGAGCATCGACGAGAGATGAAGATCGAGAAGAGATCCACGCCGGATTACTCGTTCAACCGCGTGGAGGAAGATTACAGGAAGCATTACGAGGATCACGACTCCAAGTTAGGTCCACGAAGGAAAAGTCTGAGCAATCTCGTCGGCAAGTTCGATCACAAGAACTTCTCCGACGAAGATCGAAAGACCAACTCTCCGGACAGCCTCCTGGTCAAGTCTTCGGAGTCAGACTTGAGCAGCGACGAGTACGGACAAACAGACGACTCCGGAGCTTTCTTGGAAAAAGCTTCGAACCGTGAGAAGGGACCGAAGAGCGATCAGAGAAACAGGTTCATCAAATTCTTCGCGAAAGACGAGTGCAAGAGGAAGAAGAAGCAGGAAGATAGGAAAGTATCTCCGGATTCTGGTCAATTGGACGTGAATAAGAACAACGTGAAACAGATCTCGAGGAGTATCGAGCAAAAGAAAGACTCGAAGCTACTGAACCAGCAAAAGTTCGAATATGAAAATATACCGAGAATCGACGTGTCTAAATTAGACCAAAAACCTTTCCTGAACCCTATCACTTCGACGATCGTCTGCTTAAACTCTCCAAACACTGATCGTTCTCAGTCACAGCTGACGATCGAACAATTAAGACTGGAAGAAGGTTGTCTGCTGAGAAATTCGAGGAACTCCAGTCCATCTGGTCAATTGAGAAGTAACGAGAACCCTATGGAGAACAAGTATCGAGCTCAATCTCCGGCTAGACACAACCAAAATGCTGAAGATGTCAACGAACTGATCCACGATTTCTACGACAGCGATCAGATCGTTGGTAAAATGAACGGAGAGAGGAAAGTCTCGAAGATGGAGACTATCGCGGAAGAGAATAACGCTGACGGGAGTAAACTGAGTGTTCGGGAGATCTTGAAGAGGTTCGAGGAGCTAAGGACGCAGAATGAGGCGCAAGTGGAGGAGAAGTCGAACGACAAGACCCTCACCACGATACAGGAGACCTTGAAGAAACTCGACGAGAAGGTTAAGAGCTACCAGGTCACGATCCCGATAAAAATTCTTGTCCTCGATTAATAAATACCCGGTAAATCTTGCCGGGTTGTAGGTGAGATCGGTGATTCGAGCGATCGTAAACTTTTACTACTTCGTTTCGCGGGTATAGTCCCCCGAGTGAAAATCATTATCTACAGATTGCACGAATTGTTCAGCAGTTTCTTTTTTTCCTCGTTTTAGGTAACTATCGACGGTAAAATTTGTACGTTCAGAAACTCACGTTCAATTAGCTACGAGTAATTAGCGGGAAAATTGGACATTTCGTTTAATGAAGTTGCGTGTATAGATTTCGTGACTCTTTTCTTTCTAGTTAACATACTTTGCGTCAATTACTTCTCGGTTAACGACTTATTTGAAATTATATAACACAGGAAGTCTAGAGCGTATTTTAATTACGCAATAACCTATCAACCAACCGTGATCTGCTATTTTTACCGAGTGTGCATAACAATTTTTTCTTTAAATTAAAGAGATAACAAGGAAACCAATTTTAAAGAAACAAAAAAAGTCGATTCTATCTAGAGTGCAATTATCAAGTTTTCCATCGAGACGATTTATGCTCGTCGCGAAAAACCTCGTCAACTCTTCCATTTTACGACCGATAAAGTGTCTGGTTCTTTTATTTTTTTTTCTTTTCATTAATTTCAACCACGGTTGTCTTCGACGCACGCTCGAACCCTATTTACGTTTGCTGTTCTCTTCTTCCTCGCGACACGTGGAAATCAATTTTCGTACGGTTAGTAGCGTGGAACGTTCAATTTCCATAGGCGAGAAATCGCCGGGGATGAAAAAGCCTTTACCGTTAAACGTACGATATTAAGCACCGAAAAGGAATGCAGAGGCTACGTTTCGAGCATGCTCGCATAATCGAGCCTGTTTACGTCGCCTGTTGCGCCGAGATATTAGTAGAATGTAGCATGATGGTAGGAGAGGTACCGTAATTGAAGGCTGCGCCGTGTGTAACGAGCGGAACCATTAAAAAGTTTAAAGAGAATTAATGGTGCCACCTTAGAAGGGTATCGTTCGTCGACCAATTAAACTTTAACGAACAACGAATTGGAACTTTACGACGCCTAAAATAGCCAGTTGACGTTTCTATCGCAAACTGAATTTCCCCCCGTGGAAAATTTTCACGCGTTTTACCGCCAACCGGGAAGTAAGAGGAAGAGGAACGCAAAACGAGCATCGATCACGAGACACAACAGGTGTACAGCATAAATTTTCAACGGAATTGCAGGAAACGAATCGTTCAACCTAGATATTTACGTTAGAATTATTATACCGGAATATATAGCTTGATAGGAGTCGCCGCGTAATTTATTTTATAAACAGGCCGGAGAGAATCAACGTGGATGGTTTGTGTTCTTATTAATACCATTAGCGTAACTATGTATGCTCACGTCTACAACCGTATCTGGATGCATTAACGATTATGTAGGTCAGGGTCAACATCTGCTTATCTCACTCGCTCAGGTACATTCAGGTTTTGTCAGCGTGGTTGCAGCTATCGATATACCGGGTGTTGCAGATGCAAGGACACTAAAAACGAGGAACGTGTGCTTCGAAAATATCGCAAATTTAAATCTACCGTATATTCTCCACAAATGTCTGACCGCAAGGAAGCTAAACCTGACACTCGTAGAGTCAGGGAATACGTTTTCGAGCCTCGCGCGCGCCTTCGTAGTTTGCCAAACGTAGACAAGGACAGCGAATAAAAGATAAAAATAAAACGTGAGTCAAGGCAACCAAGCGATTTAAATATCAAATTCTTTAATTTTACGTTTTTTTATCCCGAAATTTTTCTTAACATATTAATGAGATATTTCTGATGAAAATGACATAAAACACGACATAATTTGAACAACATTTACTTATTAACACGTTCACTGTCACGCCAGATTTACAGGTTGCTGTCAGGCGGCCAAAATTCTCGTATATATTCCGAAAACCGATTTTTAATTGCGAAACACTACTGAGACGGTTTAATTTGGGGCACCCAGCTCATATTTGAGCTGGCAATACACAATACAACTAACTACTAAACCAATCACCAGAAAAAAACCCATTTTTATAACTCACTGTTCGCTGATTAAACAGCTGAGCTCTGCAACGTAGATTTGACTGCATTTTCTCCTTCCTTCCTTCCTTCCTCACAGTTCCGATCGATTTTGCAAGACTCACAAACTCATAAAGTGTGAGTCACTGTGGAATGGTCGACGCGAAAAGTACTTCGAAACGTGATTTATTTCAGTTTTATTCAGAAAGGAAGAAACCGCGAATTTATATTATTTCCAATATTATTATTGAACTAAACTTTGCGACGAGAATTGGGGAGAAGCATAAGTTAAACGCGTAAAAATATTCAATAATAAACGAACGAGGGATGAAGCTGTTATTTCAATAAGCGATGCACTGACTCTAGTATTTACTAAAATTCAAAAATTCTCGTATAAATTCCGAAAATAGATTATTAATTACGGTAAACTACTGAGACGGTTTAATTTAGGGTGGGCATAGTGCACTCGTTCCAAATCATCTCACAATATACAATAATAAATCAACTAACCACTTAACATGCAAATTCCTTGGATGGTAAATTATTAGTAAACAAAATAGCAAGTCATAAAATAAATTCAATATCAGAGAAACTATATGAAAAATTTCAAATTAATTTCAACTGCTGGAAGAAAAGTACATATTGATTGTTATGCTGTAACGAAAATGCAACCTATTCGACAAGTCTGAAGAACAACGATGACTAAAATTCAAATGTTTATTTCCCTAAACCTTCAAAATAATTTCGAAATATTTTATTCGAAGCGGAGTATTCCAAGTCAGTATCGATAATTGAAGAAATTATTTGATTGTATTTAAAAGAACCGAAAGGAGAATATTTAAAGTCTGATATTAAATGTCTAGCAAGTACCAGTAATTGGTAAAATGATTTATATTTGTTTTAAAAGGAAAATTTCTAATAGGTATTAGTTAAAATGAATTGTTATTCAGTCTATTGTATTGAAATTCTAATTGATTCTAATGTATACAAGTGTTACAAGAAGGCTGAGTGTGTACAGGGTGGACACTGACTCTAGTATTTACTAAAATTCAAAAATTCTCGTATAAATTCCGAAAATAGATTATTAATTACGGTAAACTACTGAGACGGTTTAATTAAGGGTGGGCATGGTGCTGCTTTAGTTTGAAATGATTTATAAACACATAATTAACAGAGGAAAAACCGTGAAACGGCAAAACGTCTACATTCTAATTGTTATAACATGTAAACAGAACTTTAAATTTAGTGTAAACAGAAAAAATATATAATACAATTTATTTCACGGTATTGCAACAAATAAACGTTGAATCAATATTTAATTCGTATAAAAACAATTATTTAACGTAATAATTTTACCTTCACTATGGCTATTTTTAATCTACGACCACAGGTCAACCTGATTTCTAATCCTTACGAACTTTAAATTCAGTCTAAACTGAGAAAATATATAATACAATTTATTTCACGGTATTGCAACAAACAAACGTTGAATAGATTCTTAATTCGTATAGAAACATTTATTTAAAATAATAATTTCACCTTCACTATGGCTATTTTAAATTTACGACCAAGGGTCAACCTGATTTTTAATCCTCCGAACTTGATTTCACAACGAGAAAGTAATAAGATCGTTGAAACGTACTTATTTGTCAAAGAAACTTGCAAAAATGTATAAATAATAATATGTAATGTTTTAACAAATTTTTGGAAGTATAAATTAATAATAAAATTGTGAAAATTAATAAATTATACGTTATTATAACATTAATAGAATTATGACTAAACCGAAGTTCGAAGTCGAGTATTTAAAGTCTGATATTACGTGCCTAGCGAGTGCCGGTAATTGTTAAAATTTGTTTAATAATTAGTAATAGAAATTCTAATTGATTCTAATGTATACAAGTGTTACAAGAAGGCTGAGTGTGTACAGGGTGGACATAGACTAGCTAGTAGCCCCCGACCACTCTATTCACATCTCAGAACCTTCAGGTCAAAATACGCCGCGAAGTGTCTAGGGCCCAGTATAAAGGGTAAATGATTTCGCGGGACATCGGCGGGTCCTTATATACCTGCGGTACCCTCTCCCCAAAGTCATTAGCAAAATCGTCGGTTAGGTCAGGCGGGAAATTTTCGCGGGAGATTTTCGCGGGAGATTTCCGATATCGTAACACGGTATAATTTATCAATTTTCACAATTTTATTAAAAATTTATACTTCCGACAATTTGTTATAACATTGCATATAACAATTTATACGTTTTTACAATATTCTTCAATGGAAACATAGGTTTTAGCGTTCTCGTTACTTACTCGTGGTTAAATTAATTTCGTAGGGATTAAAAATCAGGTTGACCTGTGGTCGTAGATTAAAAATAACCATAGTACAGCTAAATTTATCGTGTTAAATAATTCTTCTTACACGAATGAAAAATGTATTCAACGTTTGCTTGTTACAATACCATGAAATAAATTATTTGTGCAGTTCTGTGCATTTTCTGTGCAGTTCAACCTAATTTACTTAAATTTACATTGCGAGACAGTATACTGTAACAAGTAGTAACAAGCAAACGTTGAATAAATTCCTAATTCGTATTAAAAAAATTATTTAACACAATAATTTCAGCTTTATTATGATTATTCTTGATAAATGACCACAGGTCAACTTGATTTTTAATCGTTATAATCTTTAAATTCAGTGTGAATAGAGAAAATGTGTAATATAATTCATTTCACGATATTATAACAAACAAACGTTGAATACATTTTTGATTCGTAGGAAAAGAATTATTTAACACGATAATTTTAGCTGTACTATCACTATTTTTAATCTACGACCACAGGTCAACCTGATTTTTAATCCCTACGAAATTAATTTAACCACGAGTAAGTAACGAGAACGCTAAAACCTATGTTTCCATTGAAGAATATTGTAAAAACGTATAAATTGTTATATGCAATGTTATAACAAATTGTCGGAAGTATAAATTTATAACAAAATTGTGAAAATTGATAAATTATACCGTGTTACGATATCGGAAATCTCCCGCGAAAATCTCCCGCGAAAATTTCCCGCCTGACCTAACGGACGATTTTGCTAATGACTTTGGGGAGAGGGTACCGCAGGTATATAAGGACCCTCCGATGTCCCGCGAACTTATTCACCCTTTATACTGGGCCCTAGACACTTCGCGGCGTATTTTGACCTGAAGGTTCTG
>NW_017100509.1:613588-621454 GCF_001263275.1 Habropoda laboriosa | reverse complement strand
ACCTGTAAATCTGGCGCGACAGTGAACGTGTTAATAAGTAAATGTTGTTCAAATGATATCGTGTTTGATATCATTTTCATCAGAAAAATCTCACCAACGTGTTAAAAAAAGTTCCAGATGAAAAAAAGTAAAATTAAAGAAATTATATTTTTCTATTATGATTTGTGGAGCCGTGTAATCTCGTAAAGGAAACCGACTGGTGTAGCGTTACACCCATAAGGCGTAGGACCATCTATACTGTCAATTGTAGAATCCAAACTTACTGACTCTTGTAGAGAATTTACTGTACCTGTTGATAACGAAAACTGAGAATCCTCTCTACTTTTCTTAACCCTTTGATAACTAAAGGAACTCATGTGCTCCACTTGAGCATTCGAAAAGAAATGCTACGGAAATATTGCAGATTTAAGTCTACCTGTTGATAACGAAAACAGAGAATCCTCTGTATTTTTATTAACCCTCTATTGGATTATGGGAGTTATTGGTTGTTAAATAATTAATAATCCTTATTAATAATCATTTATATACAGACTGAGAATGCTCCTACGCAACGCCCCAATATTGCCTACGACCCCGCTTGGGACCGAAGGGTCTTTTGTCATGTATCATAAACATTTAGATCTTTACTAAACAGAGGTGGTAAGGCTAAACGGATTTCTCCGGACGTATACAAAAGAAATATATACTTCCTAGTCAGGCTTTAGATTAATTTTTGCTATATCTAACTGACTGATAAATCTAACACCCTCAATGCTACGCTTGAGTATCCTTGTGAAACAAAATTAACAAAATTTAATCTACCTACTGATAACAAAAATTAAGAATTTTCACTACTTTGATTGGCCCTTTCACGACCAATTGAGTACTCGAAGAAAAATTGATCCGAATTTATCAAATCCCGAGTAAATTCGTAGAGACAACCTAAATTGTGTCTAACGATAATTTGCTAGATCTAACGTCTCAAGAATCCTAACGTTGATTAAGTAAAACCGAAAAAAAGTAGGACAAAGAACGACAGGTAATTTTCTTTCTAAGGCAATTTCTGTACGGAGGTAAATTACCGTGATACCTATAAAAATTGACAACGCGCTACATGTTCCTTTATTTTCGGGTAATAGCCACCGCTTATTACTTGGAAAATTACGTTCAATTCAGCGTTGCGTTGTTGCTACATCATTCGAGCAATCCGCTCCGCGGAAAAATTACAGATGAAAGAAATCACGATTTCCTAAATATATATGTCAGCTGCGGAGGAATATAATAATAGCAATCACACGAGAGCCTCTCTCTAAGACTTTCACGGCATTACCAGTCGGAAAAGTTTGTGGAAGCCGCGCATCGCGGATGCCATTGATTTTCTTTCATAAATCACGCTATCCTCCGCGAAATATTTTCCAAACGGACTCTTACACGCGATAGAATCCAGTTTCGTTCATCCTAGTTCTCTCTCTCCGGTCTTCTCGTGAAAACCAGTTACGCGGATGTAACAGCGGGAAAAGAAGGGAAAAAAAAAAGCCCGGTAGAAGAAGTCGGACGTGAATCGTGTCGTTCGCGGATTATTAATCTCTCGCTGATTTCGTACGATGATTCCCCAAGTGGAATAAAATGGAGAAAATGAGACTGGCTCTCAAAGTTAATCCTCGAACAGCGTATTCTTCGCATTCCTTACGTTGATTCTGGATCGCGTGCAGGGAAACCTGTTTTCTCGTCCGCGAGATCGATCGATCGGCGCGAGATATCCGCGACTATAAACGCCGGTGAAAAGCAGGAAATGCGAGCCGAAAGAGAAAATGAATAATAGGAAAGGTCGAGAGACCGTCGTCGTGTAAATCACTCGTGAAACCGGGACGACGTGCCGCCCACATACAAGGATTTTATCATTCGATAGGTTTACGCGCTCGGACGTGATTTCTTCGGATCTTTCGATCGGGATAAAAATGAGGGAAGACGCTGTTCCTACAGGAGGCAGAAAAACAATTCTAGACGTGCTCCGGAAGTGAAAATCATTCAGACAGCGACGTATATTTGCCTTCCTTTTTGTCGTTCGCCGTACCGGTGATCTATGAAAATTTCACGTAACTTGTAATTGTCGTTTTCTCGGTAAAAAGTGAAACGATTTCCTCTGCTCTAGATCGCCGCTTTTCCCACTTGAGGATCCCACGTGAAAGTTCAATTTCGCGTTTTAGAATAAATGATATCGCGAGGCACGTTAAAAATGAACTTTCTCACTGCTCGAGATATTTCGCTGCGTCGTTATCGGTTTATCGGAGTACTTGCAATTAATACTGCTAATCACGCCACTTTCGCGGTGCAAGTTACACCTGTTTGAAAAATCTCCAGCTTCAACTGGGGCACTGAAAACAGAAATTCCAAAAATATTCCAACGCGATATATATATATTTCTCCTTTTACAAAACTATTTACGCACGTCAACGTGAATTTCGTCGAGTGTAAACAAATGAACAATTTAATACGACACAACCAAAGGTTTCCTGTTCGATGAATTATTATTACCTCAAGCGTTAAATTCTCCAAATTCATAAACTAAATAAAAATGACGGCATATGCGAGATTATATGAAGAAAATGGTACGTTCACGGTTGCAGGTCGACCAGAAGCCTCTGCACAAGCCGAACCATCACGAAAACCACGTCTCTCAGATCACGAAATCGATCCAATCACAGGCGAACCACAGCACGTCGAATCACGTACAATCCCACGGTCAGCCTAATCACCTTATCTCGAATCACGAGAACCACGTGTCGGCGAGTCGTGTGCCGAACCACGTGTCAGCGACGAACCAGACGAATCATCAGAAAAACCAGCAGAACCAGCGACTTAGCCCGAACCAGGAATGGCGGCAACCGGAAGACAACGGCAGATTGCAAGAAGATGGCATTTACGAGAGCGGGCCGGTCGTCAACGACGGCAAACACTCTCTGCTGCAGTATGCCATGCTAAACTTCAGACAAAGCACGGAGAAGTTAGTATTCTCCTTCACTTTATCCTACGAAATTTAGCTGGCAACGTTCAATTTTTTGAAAAAAAAAACTTCCAGTTCGATTCGACGCAAAACATGGAAGAATAGAATTTTCTATTTACGTTAGAAACTAAGTTGAAGCCTCTCTCATCTTCTTAATAAACATTTACATTAATAGATCACAACTATAAATTGCAGGTAAACGCGGTAGCTTTCTCGCTATTATACTATTACAGATCCTCCTAATGTTTACCTTTTAATTACACTTAGAAAGTACACCGTATCTTCTAATTTCTTTGAACATGTTTAATTGCTACATCTAAAATGGAACATTGCAACGTACTCTTCTTTATTCGTCTTTTTTTTCCAAATGTTACACGCTGTACATTCTAGACTGGAATCAGTAAGTACCAAAAGTTAAGAAAAAATGGCATGATATCGGCAAACCAGAGATACGAAAGAAAAACACTTTTACCAAAACAAGCCACCGTAATAAAAGAGAAATTAATGTTAAAGACTAATTGGCGTCTCTTACGCAAGAAAGACAAGCCGGCCGTGTTGAGAAAGCATAACGCACTGAGGTTCTCAGAGTAACATCGACCATCTTGGTGAACGTGCGGCTAACGAGTACGGCTCGTCTTCTTTTGGCATTATTCCGCGAGTTACCGTTTCAAGCCACCTCGGTATCGCGTCGAGAAAACCAGAATCCGATCGTCGGATCATAGAAGTTTCTATAAGCAACGACAGAAACTCGTGTTTTTTTTTTTTTATTTCTATCTCTTTTCGTCGTGCAGAATTATGCCAGACGGGAGGAAGACGACCTAGTTCGAGTTTAACAATCGCCGATGAACAGATTTCTAAAAGCTATGTACGTTTTAATGTACTGTTGTTTGAATCGAGCGAGCAAAGTTTCCATAGAAAAGATGGGAATCGACGTTGCAAATGTATCTTGGCTTTTCCATTCGGTGCCATTAAACTGTACCAGCGTGTACAGCTAATTAAATTTAATTGGAACAGTTTTCACTATTCGTCGGGATTTGTAAAGAAATATGTAGCAGTTTGCACGGATTTGTAATCGTTGGCAAAACGGGAGAGGACTCGAGACAAAAACCAACAGATAACTAAGAGACGAAGTCGAAGAAGAATCGTTTAAACGCCCAACTAGAGTGGAGACTTCCTAAACATGACTTTGACAAGTGACGACCACCCAGCCAGTACTCTCAACCAGACTTTTTCCTACGTCTGTGGCAACATCCTGCAATGGAAATCCCATTTACGATCGCGTACTCCTCCAACGAGACGTCTTCCGTTTTGGAAGACTATTACTTACGTCACCTACGAGTCCCGTTTCTTCGATAAACCGATATACCAACAGTCCATTTGCGCAATTACAACTTCCTATCACCGTCACAAGGTTTTTATGATATTCAAGTTTCAATGGAATATTCATTTTTAATAGGTTCGAGATGCTGAAAACAGCAGATGGATCCATAAGTGGATCACTTAAGGTGATCGAGTCTTTGAAGAGTAAGAAGAAGAATAAGAAGAGCAAGGGTCAACAGGATGGTGCAGAATGGACTTGGAAAGAGCAGGTGGATCTTGTAAAGTACTCTGCTGTACCAATAGAACAGAGTCTTTTGAGACTTGATGGAGATCTAAGTGCGTTGGCAGTGGAATGTTTCTTATGCCTAATGAGATACATGGGTGATCAACCTTTACCACCGGATACCAGTGAAGTTAAATGCGTTTATACCATTCTAATGGTGAGTAATAATACTATTTTTCCTCGCTGGACGAATCTTCTGAAATATGTGGCATTAGTTTTGATGATTTTCTATCTTCTTTTTATCCACGTTTCTATTTTTTTTAATATCTTGTGAAAGCGTACCATTATATGTAATTATTGCATGAAATATGGTGAAATTTATTGAAATATCTTCTATTTAGGGCAAGAATTTAATAATAGTCGGATAGCCTACTTTTTGTAGTCAAGAAAAGTTATTTTCATCTACTCTCGGTTAATACTTTTTCTTACTGAAGATTTCTCCTAAATGATCTTACACGATGGAGTCTGTAACAGTCTCTTGAGGCAAAACACTGCACAGTTTATAAACAGTGCGTTAAACATTTGTGTTTTAGTTATAAACACACAAATGTTGTTAAAATACCTAAATATATTCTACTGTTAAAATAATTATCAGGGCAGGGGCATAAATTTCATATCGTACAAATACTTATTTCTCCCATTACCAGTCTTTATTTCCAAAAATTTCTTACATTAATAAAATAAAAGTAATACTTATAATTAACATTAATTACCTAAATAATTATAGAAACTATCACTTTCTCTTCCTATAAATAACTACCTTTCTTACCCTTTTCAATCTCGTTGCAGCATTGTCACAAGTACGAACTACTTCGCGATGAAGTTTACTGTCAACTAATGAAACAAACCACAAACAATAAGAGTCCAAATCCTGATAGCTGTCAACGTGGCTGGAGGATCTTCAGCATTGTTGCTGCCTACTTCACTTGCAGCGACGGTCTGAGGCCTTATCTAACCAAATATCTGGAAACTGCAGCCTACGATAAAAGGAGAGCTTACCATGGCACAGCCACAGTGTGTCTACAGAATCTCAGGAAAACAGTGAAATATGGAGGAAGGAAAAATGTGCCAAGTGTGGATGAGATTATGGCAATTAGTGCTGGTAGAAATGCAAAGAGGCAGATTTATAGACTACCAGGTGGGACAGAAAGGGTGATTAATACCAAATGTACAACTGTGGTACAGGTAAGCTCATTTTTTTTTATTAATATTGATAATTGTAACATAGAGGATCAGATTTGGAGAAGAATAAGCTAAACAAATTAGGAAGTCTGTATTCTATGGATCTTAACACTGAGGATAAACATTCGTTAATAACTAAACACTCAGAAGCAAAAAAATTGCAGAAGAATCCCTTAATAACACACTTTAGTAAAAACTATGCAGAAGCAATATTAATAACAAAAGCTTAATAAATTAATCAAAACCCAAATTAGCATATTTTAGTTGTTTGAGATAAAACACCAGTTGCAGCAATTAATAATAACACAACCTAACAAGCTGAGCATTCGTAAAGCTAATAAAAGTATCATGTATAGCCTACGATAAGTAATTAGCTCTGGAATACTCTATACTTAAAGAATTAATAATTAAGCACCGACAAGTAAAATGTATAACAAGCAATTGTAATGCAGTAGCAAGTATAAAAATATGAAGAATTTAAACAATTGATAAAGTAAATTACAATGAAAGTTAAAATAATCAAAACAGAAAATAACAGCAAATAAATTACTTATAAAATTGTTTAAAAATGTTCTTTACACTGCATTTTAATAGTACAATCGACAAAATGAACGAACAAACCCAGCAAGGAATGAACGATTTAAGGAATACTGACAATTCATGACACAATCTTTACGTTAACGATGTAAAACTGTATTTACTAATGATTTTTCACACTATAATTGTTAATAATTCATTATTAATACACAAAATCATAGCACAAAGCATATCGAACTCGCAATGACGCCATTTGGCATGACGCAATCCCCACCCATATAATAGCATGCTCAGCGAAGGCACAAATATTCGTCTGAATCTCGTTAATTAAGCAATTGACAGTAAAAAAAAACACTTGGGATGATAGCTGAATTATAATGAATTAAATTAAAACACTTACCGGCTCGAAAATACTGCTATTTTCTGCTTTTTTCCCACTTTTTCACAGAACTACACTATTCACACGCGTCACTCTAACTTCCGACCGGCAAATGGCGGACGACAAGTTCCCAGCCTGCAATGCAATACAAATTCCCGCGCTTTAGTACAAATTCAAATTTAAAAATTCGAAATATTTGAAAAATCAATTGTAAATGTAGAACGAATAGAAAATTAATAAGATAATTGTAAAAATTGAGTATAACTGAAATCAGGAAAGGTATTAACTATCTAATTAAAGTACTACAACAATGATTAATTATTGATAACATGTTAATTTTCATTAACAGGATGTCATTGAGGAGATGTGCAATATAATATCTGTAAGAAATCCTCACGAAATGGACGAATTTTCATTATATTGTATTGTTGATGGTGATGCATTTACAATGCCTTTGGCTAGAGATGAATATGTATTAGATGTAACTACAGAACTTCATAAGAATCATCAGGTCTTTTATCTAATATTCTGCAGGTACACTTTTTTGTGGAACTATTTAGAAAATGGACAGATCTATTTGTCTTAAAAGCAGAAAGGAGTGCAAAGAAAATTACAAAAAATTAATAGGATCCTTTTAAATTTAGATCTGTGTGGTACTACCCTCTCAGACTGGATGCACCATTGTATATAGAAGTTGTCTTCAACCAGATTGCTCCAGACTACTTGGAGGGGCTTTTATTAGTTTTGCCTGGTGAACATTTACCTCAAGAAGTTGTAGTGAGTCTCTCCTATCTAATTATGCATTATATATACCGTTAGAAATTTACTTGGAATTTTAAACTAATGTTTTCTATTTTCCTTTAGTATGATATGGCACAAATAGCAGCTCTTTTACATAGGGCAGCAGATATGAATCATGAACCAACTACAAAGGAAATTAAATATTTATTACCAAAACCAGTGCTTAGTTTAAGAGAACCACGACCACAGCAGTGGTCAAATATGGTCCAACAAGCATGGAATAATGTACAGCATAATGCAGTAGCTGCTTGTAAAGCACAGGTGCTTGGTAAGTATCTTAATATGTCTTTAACTATTTCTATTCTATTTTATGAAATGTATATTTAATTAATAACATTGATTTTAGAAATTTTATGGAAGTGGCCATTATTTGGATCTAGT
>NW_017100509.1:594073-613522 GCF_001263275.1 Habropoda laboriosa | reverse complement strand
ATTCTAGCATTGAATAGACACGGAGTGCACTTTATTGATTTAATCACACATGTAAGTGACTTGACACCTAAAGTTTCCACTTTAAACAATAAACAACAAAAAAGTTGCAAAATATATTCTAAATTTTCAGGAAACCTTGTATCACTATCCTTATTCTGAGGTAATCTCCACTAGGAAAGTAAAATCTGAAGAAGGAACTCTGTACTTAGACATGAAGTGTGGCAATTTAATGCAACAACGCATCACAAGACTTCAGACTGAACAAGCTCACGAAATTTCGCGATTAATTAGACAATATATCACCATGGAACAAAGAGCCACCAATGCCCAAGCAGCTGGCATTGGATTTGGCATGAGATAAGATTCTCAAATTAAATTCTGCATATAAATGCGATTATATGGGCCAAAACACTAGGGACATACACTCCTCTCCCATTGATTAATTGAATAAGAAATGCTGTACATACGTATTTAAGAAAACTAATTACAGAATGAAGAAAAAAAAAAAAAGAAACAAAAGAACGATTTTGTTTGAATAAAAGAGAAGACATTCTGAAAATTTCAAGGAAACAAATTCTCTTTACATCTTTAAATGAATTTCTCGAATGTTGTCGATGTTTTTAGGTGTGCTTGAAGGTTAGGACAGAAAATAACTCGTCGAATAAACACAATTTCAATAATCACGAATGTTGCTCACGATGTTTAAGTGTTTTCGAAGGATTACCGCCTAAAATTACGTTATTCTTTTTTCTTTATTAATTTATTTATTCAAGAAACAAGAGATTGTACAAATTTCTTACAACGATTCGAATTAGGATTTCTTGAAAGCAAAATGCAGACTAGATAGAGAAATATTGTTCGAGAGTCCTTCGACTTGTAAATATGTCTAGTTAGAGGTGAGAGAATAATAAACAGAAATAGTGATCATCTGACGATACTATTTGCTTACAAATAGAATCATTCTAACCGTCTCTCCAATTGTGACTGTTGACAGTGTCTCGCACTTTTCCCTCCTCGTTTCAACACAAACATTTCTCCACAACCTCGACGATTACACCAAAATATAATAAACTTAAGAGATAAGTCACAAACGATCAAGACTATACGTTGCTATAAAATAGAAATTCAACACTTCAATATTCAAAATACCATTTCATAAAGTAATAAGACAATCTAGTTACACGAACAGTGTTAAGAGTGTGAAAATATATCTCGTATCTTCGTTCATTGACGTGAATCGAGTTTCCATGTCGATGTATAGAAGAGGAAAGAAAGGAAAAGAAGAGGAACGAATGCTCAAGTATCTAAGCAATTATTCTCAGCTCTGTAAATACGCGTTTAGAAACGTTTAGAGAAAGAGGAGGACTACGTGAAAAAAGAAAGGAGAAAAAAGCTGAACGAGAGGACGACGGTTTTGTGAAATGAAAAATTTCGATAAATAGCTCTTACAATAGCTTCTCAAATAAAATATTCATAGCAGAACACGTCGATACTCTCATTGGCTGCTGCGTCTTCCGGTTGATTTCTTTTTCTTCCAGTTCCAGCGAAGACATATTTCTTCCTGTTTCTTCAATAATCGAAGCAATTGTCGATTGCGTTAAGCGATAAAAAAAAAGTACACGATAAGTCTCTGCATTGAGTAGAATCGATTTATTTATACAAAAAAAAAAAGCGTAAGAAAAAGAAACGATACGGTACACGTAAAGAGTTAAATGTAAATCCGATTAAAGACTAATATCTTTAACGAATACGTTCTGATGGAGACTAACAAGCTGCGGTTACATGTTTAACACAAGAAGACATTATTATTAATAATTGTACGTATGCGTATCGATGTGAATGGAGGTGTTAAAACTTTATATTAAAAATTTCTACATATACGAAAATGATCGTGTATCTCTGAAATTTTCCTTACTCCACTAAAACACTCCTCAATTTCAAAGCAGTAAATATACGATGACATAATCAGGAGAAAGTAAAGAATATTTTATTCCACATTGATAAAAAATGTTATGCAATTATTTCGAAACTATCTAGGTGAATATACACCTAGATATAAAAAAGGCAGTGAGTAAAAATAATAGTCTACTAATTAAAAAAAAAAAAGAAAGTGTACAGATTGCATAATAAATGCAATGAAATTTCTCAATTGCAAAACGTAACAGGACTTTCAGGAAGTCTTCTCCTATACCAAAGAAGAAATATTCTAAACAAAAACTTTGCGTACCATTGAAATTCCTGAAAAATCCCGAGCCTTGCAATATTAATTATCTTTTCATGTTCAATATTTAAAAAAACAATGCGTTACATCCCTCTTTTTTTCTGCAAAATATGCTAATTTCTCGCGTGACTCGGGCTCGAACCCGGCGTTTTCGTTTTCATCTCATGAGGCCAATTACTCGCCGTGTGTCGAACGTATCCAGGTTCATTAGCCGCGGACGGTGTTCGAATATTAGGCGTCTGTGTTCCTGTGCTCGACGTTCGAAGCGAGTGAAAACACTCCTCCAGCATCTCTATATCGTCCTTACTCCTGTCCAATTCTTTCCCGTAACCCTTTGGCGGCGGTGGAACGTTGAAGGAGACGTCGCGATTCTTTTTCCTACTTTTCGGTGACATTCCCCTCATTCGAACTGGCACATTGTCGTACTGACTCGTGTCGGAGTATCTATTACCGTGAAATGAGAAAAGAGAAGCAACGAATAAAATTGACAAAATTAAACCGAATTTTTCAAGAATTCATACCCGTAGAAATGAATCGTGTAATGAACTATAATGTCTACCTATAACCCTCCAGTGTCTCCTCCACATCTCGCTCAACTTTCATGATCTTCACACCGGGATTCATGATTTTCGCGAATACAGATTCACTTCTGCTGTTCGTTTCGGTTGGGAAACGAGGAGTGTCAACTTCGTCCATCGGACGTTGATAAATATCCCGACTCTTGTACACAACGGTAGGCATTTCCATTCTGTGATCCATCTTGTAAGAGTCTCTCGTCGCTTTTTGCGTCTCAGCGTCTCGATACATCTGCGAGTCTCTGAGAGCTCTTCCGTTCTCGAAATTCTGCGTGTACTCCTTCGGTTCTCTGTCTTCTCTGTTGAAACTCTCGTTTTCTTCGTCTCTGTACGCATCTTTCAAACGTTGACTAGATGAACGTTCTTGTTCCCATCTTCGAGGATCCTCGGATTGCTCTGCAACAGAGGATTTCTGAACTTGCTCTTCCACTTTGTCGAATCCGTCGTTTACGTTGCCATTCTTGTCCTTTTTAGAGAGTTTTGGACTGCTTGTCTTTGGAGACTTTGATTCCTTCTCGGTGATTATGGTCGGTGCTACCTGTCGTTTGGCTGTAACATTAAAAAGAAATACTGAACTGTTTAGAAGATTCTGATTTACATTTTCGGTCTTTTTCCAATCTTTTATCGTTTAAAATTTTAATTTTCTATCTCGTTGAATTATTTTTGGAACTTTCTGTTCCATTTCGTTCGAAATAAATGCTTCGTTTCGCTTTTGTCACTTGCCCCTTTTATCAGTCAAACGTTCCGTTATCCCTTGCTTGTGCTTTTTCTTCGGAGTGCTCATTAGCAGGTCAGCGATGAAAACCAACGCTGTGACAAGGCAGAGAGCCCCAAATACAGCCGCGTTGTCTATCAAATCTTGAGGGACGTTCTCAATGGACGCCATGGACAAAGCGCCGACGATACCGAAAAGAATCACACCCAGCCCAAGGAAGAATAGTTCCTTAAATAAAAGAATAAAACAACCTTCGTGTACACGTAATGAGAAGGATCGTTAAATATTAATGACTTCCTCTGTTTAACACGGTCTTCGTTAAAAATCACGAAACCTCTCGTAATGCCTATTATATCACGTGAAAATACAGGCGTAAAAGTGAACCAGCCTTCGTCTGAATACAATTATCAGGAAATTGATAAATCACACTCTTTTCGAAGATTTCTTTACAATGATTATGTTAACTCTCGTTCAACGGCGCACGAATTTCTCCAGAATTGAGAATTTCAGCGTTTGCTTTTTATTATTGTGGAATTTTCTACCAAATACACTTTGAAATTTTACGATAAAACGTAATCGCCTTATCGTTTCACAATTTTTCACTGTTTTGGAGCCATTATGCTCTATATACATATATTTTTCTCTTTTCGAAGATTTCTTTACAATGATTATGCTAACTCAGAGAATTTCAGCGTTCTTTTTTTTTTATTATTATGGAATTTTCTACCAAATACACTTTGAAATTTTACGAAAAAACGTAATCGCCTTATCGTTGCACAGTTTCTCACTTTTTCAGAGCCATTGAGCCATTTTTCAAGATATTTTTCACTTTTACGAGTTTATTTATAAATTTCAGTCCGAATGAACGCGTAGATCTGCACGGAGGAATAATTGCGATCAGCCCAGCCTCGGTTATGAGTCATTAAATAAATCACAGTAGCGTACGCGTTACGTGTCGCTCTCATCAAGGATGCTGTTACGTGCAACTCTTCTTGCAACTCGCATCGCAGGATACTCTTAACCTTGCCCCTCAATGACAACTATACCTGAACACGATTCTCTCACGGTATAGTTGAAACACTTGCTCTATATTCAACCGATTGCTTATTACACGCGTCGATTTGCATAAGTCAGAAGTCGAACGGGAAAAAAAAGGTATCCTTGTAGAAGACTTCTCTGGTGGCGTAGTTGAGAGATTCCACTCGATTACTATGCCGCTTTGGATAACATACGAGGAGTGTCCGAAGAAAACGAGATTTGCAACCAGGAAGGATATTGAAAATATAATCGCGAGATTACCATCGTGGGAACGTTCAGTGTTTTACCTTGAAAAAGTGGCTGTTTATTGCTCAGTTTGATCGTAGAAGAATTTCATGAATTATGTTTCGTGAGAGATTATTCAGCAAGTGTTTGATTTTTTTACGAGTCACTGATTTTTTTGTTCGAATTGGAGGAAATATCGTGTAAAAATTTGTGATTCGGTGATTTGGAATTTGTTTAATTATCGTCCTAAATTCTGCACTCGAGGAGTCCGTTGAAGAAGAAAAGACATCGATGTGAGATAAAATCGTTGATGTCGAAGGACACTATGCCCCGTAAAAGAGAAAGAGTACCTTGAAATGTCCGAACAATAAGACTATTAAAGAACATCCGACGAAATTACGTAATAGTCGAGGAAGAAGAAATTAAGTATTCATAGTTTAATTTTTCGTGGTACTGCAAACATTGGGCGGAAAGAAAAGGAGAAGAAGAAAAAAATTACCGTCTTTCGACCAGTAAGTTCTCCGGTCGCTGCAGCAATAAGAAGACCCGTTGTAATTATTATGTAACCACCGCAAGTTGCTGTTGCAAGAGCGGCGCCTAGATCAACAGAAGAAAAGAGAAGTTACGTATTTTGCATTACTTTTTTTGTAGTAGATATACGGCAAAATTGTTTCTGAATTATTTGCACAATTCAATTGTTTAGGTCAAGAGAAATAAGTAGAAATATTAGCACAATTGAAATTTTGAAAATGGCTATTAACTTTCTCAAAGAAAATTGATGGATACCCCCTGAAAGAAAATTGCCGAATATTCTCTGGAAGAAAATTAAAGGACATTTCCAAAATTTTAGATATTCAAAATTAATAGATACGAAGGAAAAATAAGGCTGAATATGAAAAAAAATTAATATTAATAAAATTGATGGATATCCTCTGAAAGAAAATTAATGAATATTCTGTCGAAGAAAATTAAAGGACATTCTCAAAATTTTAGATATTCAAAATTAATAGATACGAAGACCAAATAAAACTGAATATGAATAAAATTAATATTAATATTTGCGAACCAATTGCACCCCACGTGACGTTGGTCAAAAGTGACCATTCTCTGCTACGACTTCTCAGATAATGAAACACTCTTCGACTCTCATCGTCAGTCACCCTAAGTGCCACTACACAGGCAATGCAAAGTATCTGTAAATCAAACATACACTTCATTAGGCATTTTTACCTTATTTCGAGTGAATAAATTAGAAAGTAAAAACAAATTGAAATTCAATTATCATCTTCAGTTATTCCTCTCGGTACGCAGGAGCAATTATAAATAATTAATTATGGGAACATCGAGGGGATTCGCTATCTCGAATCGTGAGAATAGAGATACGAAAGCGATTAAGAATACGTAATTAAAATCTAGTTCCTGTATTGCAACCAATATTACTAAAACAAACGAATGCAAAATTATAGTTTCGCTTTCACGCACCACTTCGACAATCCTGATGAACACTTTGCGATTCCACATGTTCCGAATAAGAAAATCTTAGCAATTTCCAATTCTAAAATACTCATTCTCCAATCGTTGGCATATCGTTCACGATCATTTTAAACAAAATCAAACACAACTCCAACATAACACAATCTGTGCAAAAATCATTCACCATCAACCCATTAGCATTGTCAAGTTAAAAAAAAAAAATAATAATCCAGCAAAATAACAGAATGATACATTGAAAAAAAATTGCAATACAGAGAGAAACATTATTTTGTAAAATTTTGCAAAAATGTCACCGATCGACTGAATCGAATATTGAAGAAAAAATGATTAAATTCATGGCGACAATTTGGTTCGAGGTGAACGAAATTAACGACGAATAAATGGAGAAGCGAAGAACCTTGCCGCAGTTGTTAAGAAAATTCGAGCGAAAAGGTTAGAAGACAAATCGCGGCGCGCGTTCAACGACAACTGAAGAGATAGAGAGGATCGCGGTTCTAGGAGCGCGAGCTTGGTCGTGTCACGTAAGGTCTGTGTACCGCAGGTAACAACAATGCTATTATCGTACGGTGCATTGGCGCAGCACGGTGTGAATTTTCGCAATAAATGACATGGACATGGTTAACGAACCACCAGCACCTTGAACCGGTTCGATAGCGTTTCAACGAACCGAGGAGCGTAGTCGAAATTTCTAACCGAGGCGTGTAATACTTTCGACCGGGGAAAATGAAATCTGTGAACCTTCGATGGAACGTTTAAATGCACGAATTTCTTCCTAAAAGATTTCCTTACCAATTTCTTCATAAAAAATTTTTAAATAAAATATCGTACATTTGGGAAACGATTGTAGATGTAAAAATATGTAATTTATTTTCTGTATGAAAGTAGATGAACACTGTAAATTTTTAACTTTTAAGCACTGCAAGTATTCTGAATTTTTCAGTAACATAGAGAAAGATTGAAGATTATTTAAAGCACATATTAAATAGAGTACGTTCATAATTATTTGTCAATTTAAATAACTCAACTTTTGTAGTATAATATTATTGCAACTGTCGGTAAATAAATGCGTAGATCGTGTGTAAGAAACATGAAATGATTCACGAGTGCCACGTGACAGCAGCATCGATCGAGCTTAGGTTACTGTAAAAAAAATAATTGCAACGATACCACGATTGGTTAAATTGCTCGTTTGGTTGTTGTATACCTAGTATGATTTTCTTCATGAGTCACAGTATGAATCACTTTAAAATTAAAGTGACTACCTATGTGATTGGAAGTACTGTGATTTTTTTTTTAATCATTTTTATTTCAATTTAAAGAAAAAAAATTATATTCGTTATTGTCTGTAGAAGATTCTAAAGGAATTATATTTTTCTTCTTCTCGAGGTTCGAGCATCGGTGCCTCACGACGATTCCGAAACATTGTATCGGAAATTCTAGACGAGGGACTGTTGATCTTGATCATCGAGCGGGCAACAGGTTGCCCAGGAAACAATGTAACATCACCAACGGAAATTTTTCTCGAATGCTTCGAGTAATTCTTCAAGTTATAATTCTCTGAAATTCTTATTCGTTAATTTTTACATGTAAAATGTAACTTTCTTAAGGAATGTTGAATTTAAAATAAGTGAACACAGATTAATAAAAGTAATACAGATTTTTTTATGAATTCTCTTTACGTTTAATTTCAAATGCAAATTTTATGAACACGATTGTTATAAGAAAGTGAAAAATTTCAGCACAGGAATTTTCTAAAAGAATTTCTACGTTAAGCAAGATACTTAATTGGTTTCAGTAGTTAATAAAATATTTTATATCCTAAAAAAACAGTTTGCAATTTAACCCTTTATAGCACCATGTGACTCGGAAGTTACCGTCAATTATTATCAGCCAATTTCTTAATGATCAATTCTTGAATGAGAATTAAAAAATTGCGCGACGTCGAAATAAAGAATTTCGATCAACCTTAAATTTTCTTATCGCGAATTAAAAAAAAATCGATTTACACAGGGTTAATAAATTAAAAATATCCTTTTCTGAATATTGCCATATTCTAGAATGTGTCTGTAAAAATCATAAAGGGGAAAACAAAAGAAAACTTGACCATTTAGAGGAAAAAGGATTGGCAGGATGAAGGGAGAAACGAAGATGAACTCCCCTCCAAGGGCTAATAAAAAATAAACAATAACCAATGGCAACAGTCCGAAATAAGCGCCATCTAATCTCATACACTTGACCCATAGTGGAATCGTGGTTTAGTGCCATCAGTCTCTTTCAAACTCTGCTGGTGTTATTTAGTGTTCATCGATCTCTCAAACTTCCGATCACCATTTCTTCTCTGTTCGACTGGAAAAAACTGAGCAAATTTAACTGGTTCCTCTATGTTCGTATATTAGAAGAAACAATGATTTTTTGATAAAGTGATTATTTCGTAAAAATGTACCTGAAGAAATAAACATTGATTCCAAGGGAGAAAATAAAATGTCCGAGGAGGCTGAAATTAATCGCGAAGGAACGATGATTGCCGTATCGAAGATTGAAGAGTTAGAAGAGTCTCCTAATCGAATCAGCAAAGAAGAACTGATTAAAAAACGATTAGGTAAGTGGTGTCAAAAAGTTATTTTAAAAAGTGAAAGAAATTTTTAATTTTCGTTTATTATACATCAGCTGATCCTAGCTTCTTCGTCGTGTCTATTTAAATTATTTGAATAAAAGACAAATATCTTGCATGGCAATTTTTATTCGATCGTGATCCTGTTTTTTCTTTTCATTGTAAAAATGAACTAATCGTTGGAAGTCTTATTGTACCTCTGCAATCGTCATTTGTTCCGGAACATACCAAACGAAATTACACAATTAATTTCTACATATTCATTTTCAATTCTAATAAACTTTCTTCAAATTCCTAATTACACAGGTTTCTCGATCTCGCAGAAAAATAATTCATAAAATTCTGTCATGGAATATATATTTTATATCGTAAAATAAAAATCCGTGAAACAAAATATTTCCATCGAGATTTATGATAAAATTGCAACAATCATTTTTAATCAAATTCAGCCTATCTAGAAAATCGGAAGTCCATCTTACAGCCCAAAGCCATCAACAGGATACCGAACATGAAGGAACAAATGGAGACTAGCCTGAAATTATTACAATTCGTCGCCGATTCCCAATTGACTCTGACTCAAGTGAACGGTCAAAGGAAACTTGGCCCTCCTCCAGGATGGACAGGACCTCCTCCAGGTCCGAAATGCGAGATTTTCGTCGGCAGCATCCCACGAAACTATTACGAGCCCGAGATCGTTCTGATATTCAGTTCCGTGGGGAATATCTACGAATTACGCCTGATGATGGAATTTTCGGGCACGAACAGAGGTTACTGTTTCATTATGTACGCCACCGAAGAGGAAGCTGCACGTGCAGTTAAAGAATTAGATCAATACGAGGTTTATCCTGGAAAAAGGATCGGCGTAGTCGCTAGTACGAATAATTGTCGACTTTACATCAATCAGTTGCCTCGAACAATTGATACCGCATCTATCGTTAAGGTGAATACGCTTATTTTATTATTACTTCTTTTGTTTTTTTTTTATTTGAAAGAAATTGTTTCCTTTTTGGGTTTTAGAAAATCTACGAGGTGACGGACGATATCGATAAAGTTTCTGTTTATAGAAATTTGACAGGTTTGGTTAGTTACGCGCTGGTTTCTTATAAAACCCATCGTGGTGCCGCTATGGGGAGAAGAAGGCTAGCGCCTGAATCGGCGACGCTTTTTAATAACTGTGAGGTCAATGTTGAGTGGGCTAATTTGAACATGACACCTTCGAATGTGGTATGTATGAATATAATTTTGCTTTGTTAGTTTGTATTCGAATATACAAATTATTGCAATAAATGTTCCGATGAGAATTTTATTTTTATGATAAAAATGAAATTTATTTGTATTTTTGTCACGATAAAGATGAAATTTATTTGTATTTTTATCACGATAAAAATGAAATTTATTTTATTTTGAAAATAAAAATGAAATTTAGACGTAAGTAAAGTAGACGAACAATTGCGAGATTAGAATTTGAAAAAATTTGGCAAGGAGAGGTCGGTGTTTGCAAATCAGCGTCGGCGGCAATACGATTTTCCTTTCGCGTGTGAAGAACAATGACATCGGTCAATTATGGTCCCACGAGAAAATGGAACGTGGGTACTTTCCCTTGTTAACTTGTCTTTACGAGTGGCATTGCGATTTGCTAGGAATCGGAAACCTTGCGTATGTTACTCGTGCGTGAAACACTTTTATTATAATTTATGTTTTAATGAATCATCGTCACGAGTCGACATTTCCACTTTAACAAGAAAACTTGACTATCTGTTGCTTGTTTATTGTATAACAACCATGGCAACGAAACGAGGCGTAACACTTTTTAAAATAGTTCCCTTGAAATTCATTTATGCGGGAAAGTTAACAATATCGCGACTATTTCATTCCAAAATTCAATTAAATCTTCGCGAAATATCCCTGAATTACACTAATTAACTTCAGAAAATTCTTTTTACAAGTTACAAGTTTCCAATGATTTTTTTTTGCCAATCAAAATTATATTTAAATTAAAGAAATATTACTGAACAACGTAGTAGATCCATTTGAACGATCTAGTTTGATTTCCCGCCACGAGTAGCGCTGTAAGTACCAGCGTTCATTAAAGAGAGTGCGCAGCGTCTGGTGTGTCGAGTAGATCAGCTGATCGTGTGCTTTCTCGTTCTTGTGTTAGGCGAAATTTCCTCTGGAATATATCGTAGTTTAGTGGTTGATTTAATCGAGAAACGGTGAAAATGAGTGCGTCTAAGTTAGAAAACAGTGAATATAGCGATTATCGTAGTCCATTGGCGACAAGGTACGCCTCGAAAGAGATGCGACACAACTTCAGCGATCAACACAAATTCAGCACGTGGCGGAAACTATGGATTTACTTGGCCAAGGCAGAGATGGTTTGTACCTCTCGAACAAATTACCATAACTAGCTTCTTCCGTATATTACAATTCCCTGTCTACATAATCAATTATTGCTTCCGTTTTCTTATTGCCAACTGCATGTTTACTCCATTAAGCTTTTGCGCCTTTCTCGTTGTTTTGGAGGGAAAATGCTTTGCTCGATTTTTGACGTATTCAGACAAATTTCAATTTTATCATCAATTCGAAAGCCACTAGGTTCTAATTACATTAGTAAAGAATACTTTTCCGATGTACCACGATTTCAAACATAAACTAAATAGAATCAGCGTGTACACAAATGTTCAGTACAAAACTAACCTAAAATTCGACGAATTTAAAAAAGAAAGTAGAACGTTTATTAATTTTCACATTCCCTTTTCACTTATCCTCACTCTACAAACAGGATAGAGATATTTATTTCGCCACAGAATTACCACACCAAGTTTACTATTCTGAATGTTTCGAAAACACTTCTCGATAGGTTATCGCGCGTCCGTAGTTTCGCAAAAGCGCCATCTTGAGGTCACCGTGATTTTGCAAACACGGGAACGTCTCTTCGTTGAATTTCAATTATAAAAATCACTCGAAAGAATAGAAAAGAAAAGACAAATATTAATTTCTCGTTGCGTCGATATTTTCATTCCCAACTCTGACCTGTAGTTCGAAGAAAACGGGACATGCGACGAGCAAGGCAACGTGGAAATAACAAAAACGTTCATCGAGTCGGTGAAGGTGAAAAAGATCGTGGCTCGCATGAAACACAGGAGCGTCGATAGATATTCCAACCAGGTAAACAATCACCGAGCGCAGAAATTCACGGACGTCGCTGTTCGAAAGGGTCGGCCGATAAAAGCGGCGACAGAAAAGCCTTCGAAGTTGAACCAATGCGAAAAATGCGAATCGACGAATCTGATCTGCTCCAATTGCTCGATGATGGAGCTCGCGAGGAACGATGGCAAAACGAAGGAAAATTTCTGGGACATTAACGGAAACCTGCGAAAGTTAGACCAATCTCTGTTCTACGAACATTTGAGGAAGAGTTACATTCAGGAACAGGATCAATCGAACGCTGTCCTCCCTTCGATCAGTACGTACCTGAACCGAGGGAAACATCTGAAAGCTCTGAAATGGAACGATATGCGAAAATGTTCCAACGGAGCTCTCAGAACACTCGACAACGATCAAACGTTCGCTAAAAATCTGTCGAACGTTCCTTACAATCGAGCGAACAAATGTAAATCGGTGTGTTCTTGTCAGTATCGGTTCTACTCCGACGAAAATCACGATCCATCCAGACCAAGTCGTTCGAAAGACTTTCCATCCGTCGACACCTGGAATTCCCCGGACAGTCTCGTCCAGAAATTATCCGGATCGTTGAAAATCACCAACGAGAATATTCCCGCGAACGAAGCGAATCGTCGACTCGCAAATTCTTTCCAATACGCGAATTACTATCAGAATTTCGCGATTAACGCTGCTGAACAGAACGGCGAGATAGCTTACGCCCCTTTTTCCAATCAGAATTTCGTTTATAATTTGCAAAATATTCAAGAACCACCGCAGCAATTTTTATGGAACGATGTTAAACCTGCCGCGGTTAATCATAACGTTAATTGGTGTTCGCCTAACGAAGCTTACCGTTGCGAGTCGCGAAATATCGGCGAGGTATCTAACGTGTTGTCGAACGATGTCAAGTATACGAATAATTATCAGAGCACAGATCATTCGCAACAGCAGAATTACGGCTCCCTCGTAGGTCCTTCGACGTTTAACGAGAGATTTGCGTACGAGAATTCTGCGAATTTTGCGGAAAATTTGCCACAGTTCGGTGAGAATTTCCAGAGTTTCTTGTTGTCGAGAGATTGATTACGAGCATGGCCGATTGTCGGACAGAGGAGGCGTGTTATTTTAATCTTTGCTTCTTCGTTGGGTGCCATTATGTAACGTAGAGTTAAGAGAAGAGGACAGATAAGCTGGTAGATTTATGCAAATGATCCGTGATACTATCTCGAGTTTAGCTTTGCTTATCTTCGTTAAGTGTGTCTTTTTTTTTTTTTCTTTTTTGTTAACTTCGAGATAATTGTTGTATCGTAATGGAAGAACCTGTGCCATGATCATTAGATCGAAACGATTTTTCTAATCAATATTTCAAAGGAGAAAGTAAACGACGATTTTTGTTTTTTCTTTTACAATCAGTGTTCGAAATCTTGCGACGGTTTTGTTTGCTATACTTATTCATTTTGAAACTCTTAAGTAGAAAGTGGGAAATTTCGAATTTTATATCAACTGACGTTCATAACGATCGATCGGTTACTCTGGAATTTTTTCCGTATTCCAAGAGAGTATAACGCGAAAACTGGTTTTATACCAAAGATTGACAATTTTTAGTAATTGTAGCTAGTATTTAGGTAATCGTTAATTCTTATTATGATAATCATAAGTATTTCAATCAGTCTTTATATAATTTTATTTTCTAATCGTACTCTTGTGGTGATCCTTGTTTTTTTCTTTTTTTTTTTTAAAGCTAAATAATTATCAAACCCTTTCTACCTTCGATTCTTTGTATCCCCGCCTTTCTGTTATACGATAATTAAAAGAACCATGCGTGTATCTGGTTTTTCTAATCAAATCAATCTGTATCGTCGCTCGTTGGAAAAAGAAAACGATTGTACTTGCGAAAATTGCAATATAATTGAAAACGACGACGATAAAACGAAGACGGACTTCTCTACGATACATCGCAATATTTTACGATCATCTATGAAACAATGTAACATTGTTAAAAATATTTTTTTTCCCTGTATAATCAACGATATCACATACTTTTTAAAGGAATAAACGTTTTGAAACACTTAAAGGTATATTTTACATAGGTGATAAATTGGTTTACATCATTTGGTACATCTTCACCTCTTCTTTTATGTACATCGGCAGTTTTACTTAAATACCTAACTATCTAATTACTTTTTGTTTTTTTAAATACTTCACGCTGATACAGGTGTTTGCGTCTGACCGCAATTTGGACAATTGTCAGACTTATTTCGAGTGCTCTGAAAATAAAAGTAAGTACAGTAAGAATTTATTAAACATCGGATTTGTGGGAAAATTGAACGTCGTACTTGACTACTCTTTACACGCAAAATATTTCCACATCCTGCACATTTCAAACGTCTCCCTTCGTCCTTTTTATGCAATACCTAAACCGCGACGAGTTAAATTATACCTTATCGTGTTGTTCATGTTTTTTTATTATCTATTGTACCTTAATCGAATTTGGCGTGGCACAGTATTCACAATATAATCGCCCTCGTTTGTCCTTATAAACACTGTAATACTGAAACGAACTCGACATCGTAGGTATCTGTTCAAATTTTCATATAAATCGTATATCGTAAGTGTACACCGTGTTTACTAGATTTGTCAGCCTGAAAAGGAACGATCGAAATTTACCTGTAGCCGTTTGCAGGCAGGGCAAATATTTACAATTTTTTCCTCGGTGGAACCTCCTTGTTTCTCTGCAAATAGTTTCTATAAAATATTTTATTTAGCTGCACTATTTATTCAGCAAGGTGATACGATGTTATTTGGAAAAGCTACTTTTTTCCCCTTGTGAATTTAGTTATTTATTTACGATTACCTCGGTATCCGCGGTGTTATCAGCGTAATCGAAAGTTTGAACGTCTGTATCGGTATACCTGAAGAGCCGTCGAAGGAATTTTGCGTGTTTAATATTTTTAATCAAATAATTTTGTCCGTTTCGATAGCGAATTTTTTACGATAATGTGTTATTCTCTTACGTCATTTCAGCTGGTTCGACTTTGTTTTTTTTTCGCAAACCGTAGGTTCTCTTATTCCTGTTATTCGCAGTGGATGCTTCTGCACTAATTGCAAAACATATCGCAGGTAATGATACGTGGACTTGGATAACAGAGGAAACAGGTTTAAGGTTTACAAGGAATTAGGTAACAGACGCGTAAAGCTATTTCCGGTGTCTTGCCGGTTATGCATTGCGGTTAAAGTAGATTAGATGCACTTTGCAATGCATTTTTCTGCGATCGAATTCGTTATTTTTTAAACTATCGTGAACGAATACAAAATTAAAAAAAGATATTTTTGTCTGCTGCAGCCTAAAATAAAAGTTACTATTTGCTGCAGATAAAAGTTATTCAGAATAAAATAAAACCTGACAATATTATTATTAAACTAGTAGATAAAAATTGTACTTTGAAAAGATTATGTAGAATAAAATAAAATCTGGCAATATTACTATTATTCGAAATAAAAATTATTTAGAGTAAAATAAAATTATTATTATTTCTTACGTCTGCGTTCCCATGTGAGGTTTAGTCGTCGAGTCAGTTTCCTGTGCTCGTTCCTCCTTCGCAGTGGAATCGTCAGATTTCGGCTTGTCATTTTCACCTTTCATCTTTTCCTTCTGATTAACCGACAACTTGGAACTCTCTTCCGAAATTAAGCTCACTTCTTCGGAATCTGGATGGTTCGTCTTCGTGTCCAAAGTACTGGCACGCCTTTTTTCATCTGTACGTGGCTCATCTTCTTTCTCAGTCTCTTTGCCATTCCCAGTTGTAGACGGTTGCGAAATCGTCACAGCTTTTCCTTCCCCTATGACAACAGACTTCGTCTCCCTTTGAGACACCGTGGAATCGAGAATATCCGCACTTTGAGGCATCATTAGACTCTCTCCTTTCGTTCCTTCCATCTCTTGAAGACGATCTATTATTTCCGCCACTTGTCGAGGTGGAGGGATCAATTTCTTCTGCTCGGAAATTACCATCGCGGGATCTGACGATTTGTCGGAATCTTTTTCTGCATCTTCTGCAGTAGATTCTGGTGCTTTCTGCGTGGCAGGTTCGACAGGCTGCTCTACAGGAGATTTTACTGCTTTTTCTGTAGGAATTTCGGATATTTCCTTCTCGGCAGATTCTTCTTTTTCTGGAGATGATTCTTGTTTCTTTGCGGAAGATTCAACCTGTTTTTCGGCGGAATATTTTTGCTTCTCTGCAAAAGATTCCACTAGTTTTTCCGTGGAAGATTCTGGCGTCTTTTTTGCAGGTCTCAGCGCCTTTTTCGCAGTATTATTCGTTGCCTTCGACGTCTCTTTTTCCGGTATTAACATATCGCTTTTCTTCTTCGCGTCTTGCTTTCCTTTATTCGAAAAGCTCACTCTTACCTTTTTCGGTTCTACTGGTTCACCAGTCTTCTTGCTATCGATACACCGAAAGAGTAACAGTCCACTCGGACAAACTTTCGTTAAATGTGAATTTCGAATGGAAAACTTACGTTGTTTCGGTGGTTGTTTGACACGAAATGTCAGTGGTTTTCGGAGTTACACAATAGGAGGCAAGAGTAAGTTTTGTAATAGTTCCAGAGACTCCCTTTAACTGTTGGTCCTGTGGTGAATACTCTCCGCCTTCCAAAAACAATTAAACATCAGAATTAAGGTCTCAAGTTGACCTTTCGAATTTTTTCAAATTAAAAAATATCGCAACTCGACGAATATACTCGAAATCTTTTCAAAATACAACGTTTTTCAATATCTTAGCCGTATATTTATCGTATCTCCGAGTACATATCTCATAACGTTGTAAGATAATTCTAAGAGAAAATCACGCGGTTGCTTTCAAAGAAACGCCTGTACTCGCAACCTGATGGACTCGAGCTTTCTCACTCGTCAACATTTCGTAGGATTTCTCGTCTGCAGCGTGTGTCTGCTCCTTGTCTGCTTCCTTGTCCTGTTTCGATTTCTCGTGTCGCTGCGTTTGCTGCTGCTGACTCTGTTGCGGCACCTGAATTATACCTGTCACGCACCTACACCTAATTACCATACGCAATTAATTTTATGTCACTTATATGTCGAGGAAATCTTCATAAATAAATTCTTCAGGAGTATTCATTTAAAATTTTTCTAAATTTTAGATGTTAGGTTGTTACATAGTGAACGGTGCGGAATAAGAAATAATATTAACCCTGGGCAACACGGTGTTCCTCTGAGAAGCTGCACTAGCGCAGGACATGGTGCACATGGAGTTTGCTGATCTGTAGGCACCATAGCCGAAGTACTCGAGAAAAATTGCATTTGTCGATTGCACAGCTCGCATCTACTCACCGTTTGCACAGGACTCTCTTTCACATCTTGCTTAGTCTGAAGAAATTTTCTCAATTATTGAAACAATCAATTTTCGTCAGAGCAAAAATTATTTCGTTGGTAGAACCTTGGACCTAAAATTATTATTATTCCTAGCTATTCAAACAATCAATTTTTTCTGGAGGGAAAATTATTTTTACTGTAGAACCTTAGTCTTGTTTGCTTTTAGCAATTTCTAAATTTCTTTTCCTATCGTTAAAATTATTATTCTCGTTTATTTCTTTTTTATCGTTGGTATTATCACTCACTTGACTCTGTATATTGCACATAGCGCGATGTTCCGTTTGAACGTTAGCAACGTCCACGAACGCCAGTTGTCGAGCACTCGTTGGACAATCGACGTACTGCCGTCGATGTCCGTATGCGACTTTTCGGTAACTGTGATCTGGAATCGCTCCTTCGTCTCCTGATGGCACCCTCACGCTGCTGACGCTGGTCGTCAGGTCGTATTTGACCGTCTAGATTGTAGAGAGACACCTTAAAAGAAACGTGGCACTCGAGGAACATAGATTACTATATGCTAGTTATTTTAGTGTTTATTAATTTACGATAGAAAAATTTAAAACGTATTAATTTCTTCAAATTCTTCAAATAAAAATGAAAGCACAGTGGTTTCGTGCAAGTGTCTTGCATTATCAACAAAATTGTTCAATTTCAATTTTCAGAATATATAAATAAATCTGAATTCTTCGTCGAAAGTATCATAAATTTATTCCTACAGAATAAATATATTTGAACTTACTTCGGTGCACAGTGGATGACAGATATTCCTTTGCAATAATGCTTCAGCTTGCTTAGAGTAACAGCACTGCTTGCAAAGATTGCATTGCCGTTTCCAGAATCTGAAAACAGATACCTCACGATGTGGTTATTTTATAAAAATCGTAGTTCTGAGATTCGTGTACTTACGCCAGTATAATCGAAACCCTGATTACGAAGAGGACACACGACAAAAGGGAGAGGCACGCTATAGTTAACACGTACCATGGTATTGTCACGTTATGAACTAATATTAAAAAAATTCCAACGAGTCCGAAAAATATCGTGCCCAAAAAGGAGAAGATAAACATCTGGAATAAAAGCATTTCATATTTTCTTCTAATTTATCATAATCATCCCGTACTCCAAACAACTAACGAACGAAACAATTTTCCACGACGAGTCTCTTTACACAAATAAATTACCGGTATCGAGTGCAACTCTTCTCCGCAAAATTGGCAAATCGAGTCGATCGCCAGGACGAAGGTGTAGGCTCCGGAAAGTACGAGGATTAAAATACATATCACGGATGACAAATTGGAATCAGCCAGCAGTATCGTGTAAACGACAAGTACAAAGATCAGTAGCACCACTAGCTAATCAATTAAAGGTACATATTTTTGTTTAAATCGTCGATCTTATCCAACTGGTTTTACTAGTTATACTTTCACACGCGTGCGTAGGTACTGTCTTTGCAATTAGTACTCACGAACTGGAATATCCTGAGAGGTTTTATCACTAATTTAACATACGTGCCGATTTCGCTGTTCTTCGCAGCCTCTTGACCCTTGGTTTTCCTCTTGAAACGACATATCTTTTGATACCATTTTCTTGGGACTGTAGCTGAAGGAGAAACAAATTTTGTCATTCACGAAGAAGAAGAAACAGGGAGAAGGTGTTTGTGAGATAATTCAACCTTGAGACTGCATGATTACTTAGGTTTAAAGAGTCTCATTAGCTTCTTGTCATCGAACGAACCTGTACATCGCTTATGAGAGATCTCGTATATCTAGTTTTTTGTTTATTGTCGCGTTTAATCGATGTATCGAGTGTCGATAGAGTTGCAATTTTCTGCTGGATTCGTGGTTGAGAGGAATTTTAAAGATTGTGAGATGTGTTCAGGCGTGTCGTATTAATTAGGTGATACAAGCAGCTTCAAGTCAAATGCACGATCACGTTCAGTTATTATTTTATTAGCGATATTTTATTGTGCATAGTATAGAAGAATTGTTATACTTAGATTAAATATGATTAATGTCTGTATTC